>NW_019173290.1:178762-538992 GCF_001773325.1 Penicillium arizonense | reverse complement strand
CCCCCCCCAACTATCGGATGCATCCTCGGCCTCGGACCGATCCTGTGTCACGGATTCATTCGCCATGGGAAGACTGAAATACCACGTAAATAAACTATTGATCACACGATATAGATTTTGCTCCATGAGGCAGAAACTAGCGAAAACTGGGGTGTCGACATGTACTGTGCGGACCGCTATAATCCTATCTAGATCGCGAGAAGGATGAATAGAATCAAGTAGTTCAGAGAACTGACATCGAACAAAGCGTAAAATGTTGTTGGAAACATAAGAAAATGCTCATTTGGATAGCACTCCCAGTCTATAGGAGACGGGGTCATCCCGATATTGCTTCTCATTGACCGGGGTAACTTATAGTTCGGAGCACTCCTAGTGGCTGGTTCGGCCTTTCGCCGATATCGATATCGACCAGAATCACTACAATCTCTGGTTTGGTACGAAACCAGCATGAAGTCCAGTGTAGTAAACAAGGGGTAAAACGTACTATCACCTCGCCCAGCGATCTATACTATAAGTTAAAGTTGACTCTATTCTACATTTAGCCCTAACAATCAAACAACCATAAAACACACCTCCATTTCCCACCAGCCTGATTATCCATGATTATAAATTTATAAACATGCAATAAGACTAGACATCGGAAAAGAAGAGAACTCATAGTCATAGTCATATCAAATCAGACCGGCTAGCGCCAAGTATTTCTATCCCTTTTCCCCTGCAAGCCTATCCTCCCTGTTCCCGTTCGCCGCAAAACAAGAACAAGAACAAATGTGAAGATGAAGAGAATAAAGAGAGGAAACGATAAAAAAAGGACAAGCAGAGGCTGAGAACAGGTCAGAACGTCCTGTCCTATACCTAAGCCAGGTTGCCACCACACCCCATTCCCACCGAAAGCCAAACAACTGCCGCGGACGCCATGCGACATACGCCCATGCCCATGTTCGAAACGCCAAAGAGGACAAAGACACAGAGAGAAACCAAGAGAGGAGATGATGAGGACAGCCCAGAAGAGGATACAGGATGAGACAAGAAAGAGAGACAAAGACATCACATCCAACCACTCTCACTCCCCATCCTCAATCCCATCCAACCCATCAATAAGCGACTGCGAAGGTTTCCTCCCAGCACCATAAACCATCTCCATAAGCTTAGCCTTCTGCCTCTCCCTCACAGAGCGCAGATAATCATACGTCCCCTCCAACCCGCGAATCTGCCCATCAATAACAGCCTCAACAGGACCAAGCATGCGTCCTGCCGTCCCCGAATTCCCCGCCCCATTGCCACCATCAACAGAGCCGACGAAACTAACGGAATCATTGCGCCGCACGAGCGGACTAACGAGTTTCCGTCTTAACGTCTCGAGATTCACCTTCAGCGTGAGGAGACGACCACGGTGATCGACGAGGAGATGTTTATTCGCGACTGTGCGACTGCGCACGTTCGCGAGGAGTCTTTTATTCTTCTCGTATTTGCGGACGACTGAGGCGTCTGGCCCGAGGACGCGCGTCCAGAGGGAGGATAGCATTTCGCCCTCTGCACGTTCCTGTGCGTCTGATTCGCGGACGACTGTTCGTTGGAGGTTGAGGAATTGGCGGTCGATGGATTCGAATAGGGCGAAGAGGGCTGTTGAGTGGGAGAGTTCGCTGTTGATTGATTCTTCTAGGACTGAGAGGAACTCTGTGAAGGTTCGCGTTAGGGTTGTGCGGGTGCGTTGTGCCGAGGTTGGGCCGAAGACGGCCATTATGAGGTGGCCTAGTGGTGTCGATGTTGGGTTGCCGTTGTCGAGTTGGGAGCGTTCTAGGGCGCCGAGGCGGGAGAGCATGTTGTGCATGTTGTCGAAGACGATGGTTGGGAGGGAGCTTGGGGGTTGGGCGGAGAGAGTTTCGAGTTCGCGTTTGGCCCAGTCCATTACTATCAGGATGGAGTCGATGTCTGAGTCGACGTTTGCGAAGAAGCGGGTTAGCTCTAGGGAGAGGGATTTGAGGGAGTCGGAGAGCTCGTCGAGTTGGTGGACGATTATTGGGGCGCTGGTCATGTTTGTGCCACGGACCGACTCGCTCAGGTCCCAGACTGCTACGCCTGTTTCTTGGAGGGTTCCGATTTGCTGCACTCCGTTTTCTGAGTAGTATATCAGGGGTTCAAAGGAGCGCGCGAAACCGGATAGTTTGACGAGATCGGGGATCGATTGCGGGAGGCCTGGGAGAAGTAGGGCGCGCATGAAGGCAATGGAGACTAGTAGCATGACGATGGAGAGGGTGGTGTTAGATTTGGAGCTTGTCATGCGCTCAAACTTGGAGCGCACCCAGCCAAACATGGCGGCAATGGGTTCTCGGTGCTGGACTTCTGCACGCACTGCGAAGCGAATATCTTCATTCATTCGCAAGAACATGTTAGTATACCCGCGCCTGCAGCTGAAACCAGATCAGACAGGGCCTACAGTTGCTCAGATTCTCCGCTCCAAAGCCCCTTTCATCGTCCTCGGGACTATGACGAGGCGTACGATTTGACCTGGGAGCCGGAGCCGGACTGGGAGATCGTCCATTGAGGGGTGTATCTGGCCCGGGCGGTAGAGGCACATTAGCCGCGACAGTGGTGTCGCTACCTTTCCCATGGGCTGGCCCTTCGAGCGCATCCTCATACTGTGGACTTGGCTCGCGCGATTGCGACGGCGACACGCTCAACCCGACTGTGGGCTTGAGCTGCAATCGCTCCGTCTGGGGGTTACCTTTGCGCAGGTAGGGCTGGTGGCGGTACCACCCACTGCCTTGGGCGTATTCATGTTGGAATCCTGGGGGCGACCAACGCTCCTGGGCTGGGTCCTCAAGGTCCCCGTCTTCCCCGTCGGACTCTTCAGACCGGAACCCAGAATGTTGGGAGGGAAGACCAAACATTGGTGAGCGGTGGGGGTTTGTGTTGCTCTCGAAGTCTTCGAGCGAAGCATCCAGGGATGGATGATCGTCGAAGACATTGTCTAGCTCATCCAGCATGGCGGACGGCGTACCGTGTGTGTCGTGCCCCAGTGGGAGAGTCACTGCAGATGCGCAGCGACGGAGCGCAGATCAATCCTTGTGGGAATAGAGTCGGGAACCAGTTGAATTCCCTGGGAACTAGAGTCAGTAAATGCGCCTGGACAGTCAGTCTGCGCAAGTCGTTACAAATGTTGGCGCAATGGATGCGCCGATGCGATAAGGTATGCGATGCGATGCAATAGATTCGTGAGTATGATATAAGTTCTCGAGATAGTTGCGCTGAAGATGCGATCCAGGTTAATACGGTACTAAGATCGAAACGCCTCGTCGAGCAATGCAGGAAGGAGAGAGATCCCCTCCCCTCACTTGTAGAGTCGAGGAGGCTGGGCCAATCACCCTATCCATCGGTCATGTGCTGAGACTCGAGGCACTAGCGTGTACACAGTACTTGGTGTGTACGAGGGAGGTACACTGTTGCTTAGTGGATCACTGCGCCACTGCCAGGTACCCGCTTGGTACCACCCAAGTGCAGCTGTGCCTGACCGCTCATGTTTGCCCAATCGATACGTCTGACATGATGGGCCAATCATAATACAAAAACGCATCACAGTATTTAGCAGTTAAGACAAGCCGTTTGCAATGCGTTTGTTAACGTTTATGATCTGCAAAGTAAGGACAAAGAGGAGATCAAAATCTATTGTGGGTGTAATAATAATACATGCCCGGTTCTTTGGATACCCGGAAATCAGCCCACGCCAGTGAACCGATAAAAAAGAAGAATGCCAAAAGTCGTCAAATCATTTATGCGGTGGCCTCCTTGAGGTGACTGGAAAGGGGTTAGTTTATGCTTCAGGTTTTATGGGTGGGTCGAACTAACGTGATGAGATCGTTGCGCTCCTTGCCCTTCTTGAGGCCACCGAAGGCCATCTTGGTGCCGGGAATGAACTTCTTGGGGTTCTCGAGGTACTTGAACTGTAGGACGCATAGTGGTTAGCGGTGAACGCGACTTCCTGGAAAGTTGTAAAGTTGTGACTTACGAGAGTATCCTCGTTCCACTCAACACCGGCCTGCTTGTTGGCGTCGGTGTAGGCGTAACCCTCGGAGGAACCGGTCTTACGGCCGAAGAGACCGTGCAGGTTGGGGCCGACCTTGTGGGCACCGCCAGCCTCGACAGTGTGGCACTGAGCGCAGCGGGTCTAGAAATGAAGCTGTCAGTGTTGTCCGGCGCATACGTCAGTCGAAGCTACTCACCTGGAAGAGCTTGGCACCCTTGGCGGCGTCACCTGGAGTCGCGTTAGCCATTGTTTCGGCGGCCTGTTTCGCTTCTGCGTCGGCGGTTTCTTGGGATTCTTGTCTCTTTCTGTCCATGACTGCCGAGACGGCCATCATGGAGTGGACGCAGAAAGTGTCGAAAGTGATGGTCATGTTGAATGGCAGGGGATGGGATTTGCAAAGGTTGAGGTGAAGGCGATGCGAGAGGTTGCGTTGAGGAAAGTGAGTCCGGCGCATCCTATGGTCAGACTGCCTCTCAATGTTGACAGCATCCCCAACTGAGGAAACCACACCATGGCCGGAATACAGTCACTTTTCCTCGCGCGCAACTCAAACACAGCAGCTTCACCTGCACTCAATGGCGTGGCATTGGAGAGTAGTCTTACCGGGAGCGAAGGAGTCGTTCTTGGGGGCCATTGTGAGGTATTATAAAGGATATAATGGTAGATTAATAGTTGTACAAGTTTGAAGGAAAATTGTGGAAAGGGAGAGAGCAAGATTTTCCCTTATGTAGCCCGGCCACTCTCGTAATCCGGGCCGGAGCCAATCAGCGTGCAGATTATTCAGGTCGACGGGCGCAACCGGGAACTTCGGTGTGTCTGCGCTTTACTGTTCCTGGTAATTCTCTCTGTTATTGTTGTGTTTGGAATATTTGTGGCTATTCTAATGGATAGAGGCAAACCTGCTCTTTACTTCTACATCTTGCTTTCGCCTCATGACCTCATCCCTCATCATAACCTGAGCCGGGTTCCGAACTATAGCTCCAAGGTGCATAGCTGCATATCATGAGTTCAAAGCCCGAAACATTCAATCTCTTGTAATCCCGGGGTCCCTTTCATAGTCCCGGGGCGTCGTGGTCATATCCCTTCTTCCGAGAAATGGCTGCGGGTTCCCCGTGGCTTCGAAATGAGTTTTCTTTCATTCGCCCCAGCTGGTCCGCATGTGGATCCTGAGGCCGAGGCGGTATATTTCCGAGTGAAACCCGAACTGGATTTAGCCTGTGACTATGCAGTAGACCACACATATAGTATAGGTGATCCATTGAGACCACGCTAAGGGGGGAAGTGAAAGATAAACTCCATGGATATAGTTTCAATTGACATCGAAGCAAAGTAAACAGCTGACCTAGTCAAAATTTCATCATATGCGGCCAATGCCGGACTAAAAATATCCGGCAACATCCAGTCACGTGATAGCCTCTCCAAAAATTGCACTCCGCATCAACAAAGTCGCGATAGTAGGCCCAACCCAGCAGCCTCACAACGCCAGGAGAAACCAGGCAACCCAAAATGCCAACCCCAATCCCTTCCTTCCTCCTCCCCCGAGGCCCCCCCTCAACCCTAATCATGCGCACCCTCCACCGCCAACCACAACGAACATTCACGACAACGCGCGCAGCCTTCAAAAAAGCCAAAAGCAATGCCAATGCCAACAGCAAACCGCGCGTCCTTGAAAAACCAGACAAGTTCCGACCCCCGTCACACCCCCAGCGCTATGTAGCGCCATCGCCCAAAAACGCACCCCCAGGCCAACCATTCGAATACGGTCCTCGCACAACTCCCAAGGAAATCGAAGAGCAGAACACGAAGCAGTATCCGAATATGTTCCCGCCGGAGGGGACGGTTATGCATAAGTTTTTGACTAGTAAATGGATTCATATTTGGATTGCCATGGTATGTCTACTCTACACCTACGTCTAACCTACACCCTGAGATATCATATCTATCTGCAACCTTACCTGGAGTACAATCAGCCCAATTGCAATTGCAATTGCTAACCTATCCTCTTTATAATAGAGCATTCTCTTCTCCCTAGCAACATTCACCTTCACAACAAACTTCAAAGCAACCTCCCCCTTCGCCCATCTCCTCCCATCCTGGTCCGAACTCCTAACCAGTCCCTTCGGCACAATTTCGCGCGCCTTCTCTGTGTGGCGTATGCATGTGCAGCATGAGTCTATGCGTGTGCGTGAACAGAGGCACCGCCGTGTTGAGGATGCTGAGAAGAGGAAGATGTATCGGGTTGCGCATGGATTGGAGGAGGAGGATGCTAAGAAGGAGGACGGTGGGGCGAAGAAAGAGGTGGATGTGCAGAGTCCTGTTGCTGTTGAGGTTGGTGAGGGGGAGTTTGTTGATTGGGAGGGAAAGAAGAGACCCGTTAAGAAGTGGTTTGGGATTTGGTGATTTCCTGTATCACTACCGGGGTAAGGAGGGAGATGTGGTGTGATATGATGTGATATGACATCGCCATTTGGGAGCTTGCTATATGCAGTGGAAAACGGGGATTATGGCTGGAATGGATGGTCCAGATTCGGGCATTCTGATATCCGATATTGATATTGATTGATCTATACAGATCAATTTATGTACATTAGAACATTGTTATGCATATGCCATAGAAGATACTTCAACTCAATACGAAGCATACACAAGGACAAGAGAAGTACAAGTAGAAACAAACAACACCAGCTCCAAACTCCAATGGCATCAGAGATCGACATCTCAAAGCATATGCAATACCTATCCAAGGATATTTCTACTTATACAAAAGCACTCCAATTTTAAATAACTTCAACACCCTCAAGCCCTTCAAGAACCTCCTCCCCAACACCCCCCTTCTCAAGAACAGTCTTAACCATCCGAGCAATAACACTCCTCTTAACACCACCCCTACGCGGCCTCCAAACCCGCGAAACCTCCTCCTCCCCAGTCGCAGGATTAAGCAGAGCAGGATCATCCGACGGCGCCGTGGCACCGAGCATATTCACGTTCTCAGAATTGGGAATACCAGGCTGCGTCAAGCGCGAGGGTGGGTCGATGGTGCGGATGGAGAGGAGTTTGAGGGTATCGGAGTCACCGGTGCGAGTGACGGAGATTGCCAGAACGGCGTCGGCGACGGCGATTTCTTCCCGGTTTGGGTCGAAGATGATGTTTTCGCCGACGGAGATTACTAGGAGGGTTACTGGTGGGCGGACGGGGTGGGATTGCGCTGTTGTGGTGTGTTTTGCGGGTTTGTTGGTAATGCGTGGGTAGAGGTATTCAGCGGCGGCCCAGTCGTCGTCGAAGAAGGGGTCTTCTTCGCCGGTTGATTTGAGTTTTGGGAGTTTGGTGCTTAGGAGGGCAAGGTGGGTTGTTAGTGAGAGGAGGGGGAGGGGGTAGGCGAGAGGTTGGGAGAGGAGGAGGACCTATAGGTTTGCTAGTTAGTTTTCGTCACGGTATATCGAGGCTCTGCGGCCTTTCTCGCGCGGAAGCGAAGATCAAGATGGAGCACTCACATCAATATACAACCTCCAATGCCAACGCTTGTTAATAACAAGCCTCCCCTTCAAACCACCAGCCATCTCCACATCTTTCCCATCCTCAACAGACCCAACAAGACTCTCCCTCATCATCTCAGACAAGAAAACCGGCAACGCATCATCATCCCGAAACCCAGGAATCTCGATAGACATCTGCACCCACTCTCCCTGCCCAGAAACAGCAGCAGAACCCTCCTCACCCTCTCGGTTCAGCTGGTCACCTTGTTGCCCCAGACTGCGTGAGTCAAGGGTATCAGCCGCAATAATCGTCTTCTCCACTTCGGCTTTGACGCCGACGATCGCCTGTGTGCCATCTGCGAAACCGATGCGCGCGCTGCCGTTTGTACCCGGCAGAATGTTTGTTTCTGCGCTTAGGGGGCGGAATTGTGTGGGCGAGCGGCCGTCTGGTCGGATTGGTGTTTTTGGGAGGCTGAGGGAGGTGTAGAGGTAGGAGAGTTCCGCGGGGGAGAGGTGGGGGACTTGGGAGGCTGATGTTGCTTGTCTTTGGGAGGCCATTTTGGCGGTTTGTTTTATCCCACTTTGCTTTCAGGGATTGAGGGGTCGTTGTGTGAAAATGGGGTGTTGGTAAGCTTGTGAGATGCTTGCGCGAGGTTATCGTTCTGTTGGCGATTCAAATTTGTGGTGATCGGCCTGCGATTTGGAAAGCATATGCAGTTGGCCTTTGAACGCAGTGGTTGTAGAGAGCGTGGGATTTAAGCTGTGGCCAATGTAGCTTCGGCTTTGAGGTTGGTGGTTCACAATTGGGGAAGGAAAAAGTTGGTAAGGTCAAGCAGAGCAGTCTCAATCAGGAAATTTGGGCGGAGAATTGTTGTTCCGCTGATATCGGTGGAAGTATACAATCACAATATTTTCCTTCCAGTGTAAGTATCTTAATTCAGTGTCATGGAATTACCGCTTTTAACATTCTGATGAAGAGTTCTAGTTCTTACTTGTTACATCTTAGGTATCATTCATACCATCCTATCGCTCTCATCACCCATAGCAACCAGTCTTACACTGTAAAGTCAGTCTACAAATCTATTTGTTACAAAGAGTATAACGTGAGCAGGTTGAAATGCATGTATGCACCGAGGTAGTATGTAAGGATTTGGTCATGACCAGAGGGCTATATTACAAAAGTATATAAACGGCTGGATCCCCGCCAGCGTCAGAAAGTGCAAATTATACAAGAGAGTGAAAAGCGGGCAAGCGGGCAATGGATTGTAGCAATGTAAATGCAGAAAGAATGAGTGACAGCAATAGACAGGATAAGGTTGGTCAATGTACAAGGGGAGGGTAAGAAGTATATAAACAAAAGAAAATGAACGCCATATTCATCGAGAAGATGTGCAGGGGAGGTCAGGTATGTGAAGCAAAGGAAAGGTGGTATATAGTGCGTCTCGCGCACGTGGTATCAAATGTGAAGGAAAGGAAACACGCCCCAAATAATGTGAATGTGCATGTCAATAATGACGAACGAAAGGACTCCATGAAAGGAAAGGGAAATGGGAAACAAGGCCGGATCCATCTATAACAAAGGCCTGTAGGGGTATGAAGTGGAAATGAGAAACCTTTGGCAAAAAACCATGCCCATATGTGAAAATGAAAACTCCCCGAAAGACCAGACCGTGGGGAGAATAAACAATAATGCCCGAATCGAATTCCATACGCCTTGAGCTCAGTCTTCCGTTGTTGTGATTTCGCCAGATTTTTGTGCTTCTCGCTTTGAAAAGTCGTGTGATGTTGAAAATGGAGAGGTCATTTTTAGATGAAATTAGATCCACGGGCAAAGTAGTCGGAGCCCTTGTTGTGCCATTCAGCCTCCTCGTAGGGAGGTGTGGGCCAATGGCGGTTGGCGGCCGCATGATCGACCTTGAGGTTCAATTTACTCGGGGTAGATTGGTGACCAAATGCGGTAGAGTCTTTGGCACTGGGAGAAGGCGTGGGATACGGGCTTGGCATAGCACGCGACTTGTCGCCATGGCGATGAGCTACCGTGGGCGACTCGCCAGACATAGACTGAGTTTGAGCCAGGCGCCTAGCTGCCTTGTTGGCCGAGTGTAACACTTCGTCCAGCAACTCATCCTCCTCCTCGGGAGTCTCGTACCGGTGAACAGGGTGAGTAGACATCTGCTTGGCGCGGCGGGTCCTGCTAGAGATTGGGCTAGGGTTGCTTGTAACTTGAGGCATTGACTGGCGCTTGGTGGTGTTTCCATCGGCGCTCAAATGCACAGGGACATTGCTCAGAGTGGACGAGTCCAATGAGTACTTGACACTCTGGAGCGCCTTGTCCAATTCGCTCAAGTCGGAACCTTGCTTTGATTCGTTGCTAGCCCCATCGAGAGCAATGGATGACCGGTTCGACCAAGGGATGCAACCCGCGTTGGCTTCGATGTCATCACTCGGCGGGGGTGCATTGCGTCCTGACAGTCTGCGAGCGCGCTTGCGCAGATGCGAGAAGAAGCTCTCCTTTGCGGTGGGAGTGTTGTTGCCGGAGCCATTCAACATCCGTTCAGCTTCTTGGCGGTGCACGTCCGAGTAGTGGTTGCCATTGGAGTTGACCGAAAGTTGACGGCCAATCTTTGTGCTAGCCTTGCTAGTAGAGGTGTCAGAAGACTTTGAGCCTTCGTTATGGGCCACTGTCGCGTTTGCTTGGGCGGTAACAGAGTTGGAAAGAGGGGAAACAGGGCGGATAGAAGGAAGAATAGGCATAGGTGCGCCGTTGGCCCAGGTGGCCCGCTTGGTGTTGGCCGGACGGGCCGCCTTGACAGGCTGGATCTCAGGCGCAGTGACCTGAGAAACGACCGGTGGCCGAGCAGGGTTGTCCTCGACAGGTGCAGGGCTATCTGACCGAACGATCAACGATCGGCGGAACCAAGAAGGCTTGGATGACAATGTAGGAGAGTCATTGGGCGTGAGGGTCGGCGACTTGAAGCTCCTGTCGGACTGCTTGCGACCCAGCAGTCTGGCCGAGGTTGAAGACTTGGGTCGCACGGGATCGACCGCGTCGGCAAAGTACTCATGATTCAATGCTTGAGTCGACGTAGGGCGGTTCTTGGGGTCCCACATGAGACACCAGGTAACGAACTCAGCGAATGCCGCTGGCCACTGTGGGGGTTGCAGTACTGTCTCCATCGCGTGTGGCGCCATCTTGGGGAAGGTGAAGCCCAGCTTGTGAGCTAGGCGGGAGCCTTCGCGCCATTCACCACCTCCAATCTTCGTGCCAGACTTGCTGTACCAGTTTCCAGGGCTGCCCATGATCTCACAGACGCGCCAAACCTGATCCACCTCGTTGCCTCCGGGGAACAGGGGCTTCAATGTAGCAATCTCCACCGCCATAGCTCCCATCGCCCACATATCCACCGGAGCGGAGTATTCTCCTGCGCGTAGAAGCACCTCGGGTGCGCGGTACCATCTCGTTGAGACATATGTTGTGTACGGTTGTTTGGAGTGTGTTTCACGCGCCAGACCAAAGTCGGCAATCTTCACGGTGTAGACAGGAGGAGTAGAGGGAGGGGTAACGAGATTAGAGTAGCGGCTAAAGGTGGAATCGTTGGGGGCGGAGGTCGACACGAGAATGTTCTCGGGCTTAATGTCGCGGTGGAAGAAGTGGTGGGCGTGGATATGGTCCAAACCGGACAAGATCTGGTAAAGAATGCTTTTGACGTGCTTGCCGTCAAATGACTTGTGGTCACGGGCCTTCATTAGTTGGTAGAGGTTGCCGTCCATGTATTCCATGCAGATGTGAAGCTTGCGGGAGAGGGGATCAAGGAAGATGTCGAGTGCGGGAACAAGGTGAGGATGAATGGGGAGGGTTCGGAGGAAGATGACCTCTCGCAGGTCCAGACATGGGGCCAAGGAGTCGAATGTCTTCTTCATGGTTTTGATCGCAACCTGGGCTAATGTTAGTCATCGCGCACCACCTGGGCACCATGTTGCATTCCATACCATCGTTCCTCTCCGAGCAATGTGGGCACCGGCAGTCCGTACACGTGCCACGGCGACGCTACCGAAGCTGCCATCGCCGATCTCCTTGATCACTTCAAAGCGATCCTCAAGAGTGGCCATCGAGGTATGTGACCTCGGGGCATCATATGTGACAGTCATGGTGTCTCTTCAGGTCTGGCCAGCAGATCGACGAAGAAGGGGGTTCTACTCTGGTCAGCTCGTATTCAGTATCGGTTCATCTCAGGCGGACTCACAATTATGTAGGGGGAAGAGTGTAGTATGTGGATATAGGGAATCAATTGCAGCAAGTGCTCATATCCGAGAATCAATGCAAGCCAAAATATTGGGTTCCCATGGAGGAAAAGTAAGGAGTGACAAGGTAGTTGGAAGAGGGGGAGTGAAGGTGGTCATGTAGTGGGCGATCTGGGACAAACTACTAAATGGGCACGAAGCAATAAAAAGAAATCCAGAATAGGAGAAGACCCGTTCTAGGTGGAGGGATCGGAGGACCGAGGGTGAGCCCCTGACGCGCTGACAGCTCGAGCTCCTAGACGGGGCCGTGGAGACGGTAAATTAAATCACCTTAGGCCGTTGCAGATCAGTCCACCGTGGCAAAGTGGGAGACTAAAATGAAACTCTGTATACTGTAGACAGTGTAGATGTAAATATCAGTCAAAGAGAGAAGAGCAGAGACGGGGGAATAATAAGACTATAGAGAAAGGAAAAAGGAAATACAATCTCATACCATACACCGATAATACAGGTAACCCGCCCACCAAATAGCCACAAATACAGTCTAATACAGCTAAATACCGGGTTCCTCCCGTCTCAACCAATGGGACCAACAGTGTGGAACGGGTACCTTATTACTTTTTTACACATAAACAATTATATCAAAAGGAATATGTTTTATTCTCTAAAGAAGGCAAAAAAAAACATTAAACTCTACTCTGTACTGTACCGTCACGGTCATCTGATGCACGGCGCCTAATAATTCGGGGGTTGGGCATACACCTGCAGCCTGTAACCGTTAACCACGCAGTCTTGTGTTGGCTTTGGGCCGTGTCCTGTAATTTACTGCCTCGAACTATCACGTCAAATCATTTCAATCCTTTTAGTATATCTATCACCTGAGAACTTTGTACGAGTCACCTCTTAGCATGTAGATGTAAATGGACAGGTGCACAGCTGAGAGCAAGGAGCATCCTATATGTCATGTCCCACGTCGGAGTTGTCTGGCAATTTACCCAAGATCTCTCGCTGTCTTACTCTCGCTGTTCAGTCTGTGTTGCCACCTGGTCTTCCCGACCATCCGAGCTTTCGTGGGGAGCTTTCTGATAGACCAATGTTTGGGTGCAATTAGGTTCGGCTTCGGCCAACAGAGCTTACATGCCATGCTACATATGAGGGGTTCTTTGTGCGGAATACACGCCCTAGAACCCGTATGCAGGTCTCGCATCCTTTGTTCGACTCAAAAGTGCGCCTCGATTGTGGTTGCCGTGGAATCCGTCTTGACATCATGAGAGACGTACCGCGTCATCCGGTTTTTCTCCACAAAGGAACACGTCCCGAGGACACAGACGTGGAAATGAAGGTCGATCTCCAGGTATTGCATTACCTGCAGGAAGTTCGCCTGTCAACTAGACGAACCCTGGGGCGGCCGTTGGCCCGCAAAGATCCAAGATTATTAGATTGTTGGTTTTACACATCGTTCCTATTCATCTACTCCCAACACCCATCGTTTCAATCCTCGGCAGTCATCCCTATCCGATCTCAAAATCTCAAATCTGAAAGGGGAAAAATCCCAATACCAGTGGATCAAAATCATCGACGCGAATATACACACCGCGTCCCAATACGCCCCTCAAAACTCCGTCACTCAAATACAGACCTCGTAGTGCGATGGAGTCAACAATGCCATTGGCCGGAGCTCCAGAACAGCCCACTCGCTCCACGGCGATCCAGTATTCTGCTCCATCCCAGCCACTCATGGCCCACCGAATCCCTCACAAACACCTAATGATGCACCGGTCGACTCGGGGCACCGCGGAATTCTCCACCGTGGACCTCGTCCAGGCCCGTCCCTGCTACCCGCGACCACTATGCGCTCTCCTGTGAGGCCTAGGGGGTGATCGCGCATGTCGCCACTGGAAACTATTTGTTTTCCAGTGTGCCGGGAGGCGCCGTCATGTTCCTTGGGTCTTCGAGAAGGATGTTCCTGGGTGACCATGGAAACGACTGTAAACTCAACTGTAAATGCAACGGTTCTTTGTCTAACAGAAGTACATCTTTCCGAGAGACAAAGTCAATTATCAGGGTCTATTCCGTCTTGTCTTGCCACTCTTGTTACCCCCTCAACCTGCCACATTAACTTGCCACACACATCTTCACTGACAAATCTACAGCAAGTTGCCTCCATGCACTGTCCATCTCCTGTCCTTACAGCGTGCTGGTACCTGCACAAAGGAGGTTGATCCCGGCCTCCTTAAATCCAATTCCAAAATTCCCCACAAAAAGAAACGAGGATTGCCCAGGAACACACCGTTAACAGTAAACCAATGCAGGCTAAAAACCTTAGTCCAGTCCATGTGGGCCCACCCCAAACACCGAAAGTCTCCAAAATGCTCCAGTCGCCATGATTTCAGCATCCCCGAATCCCCGGGCCCCTATGTGATCGCTGGAACACACACAGATCATGTCAGATCTAAATGGCTGATCAAACCGTGCAGCTTTCCAACTGCCAGTGCTTCCAGTAGAGTATGGTTCCACCGTCACTGCAGTAACGCAGAAAACCAGAAAGAAAATAAGAGTCTAACCCCTAAAAAAGAAAACCAAAACCGGCGTCTCTAACCTAACTCTCTACAGTATATTATATATGCGTTTCGGGAAGGTGTTACTTATTTGGCGTTTAGTCCATACCCTTATTCCTTCATGGTTAGACTTAGATTTAGCCCCCCTTCCTTCGTGCCCCTCGGCCCCTGCCCCCTTCCGCAGAGATATGGATATGGATAGACAGAGTGCGGATCTGAATACAGCACTAATACCCAGCTAGGAAGGCCACCAGAAACTTCCAATGTTCCAATGATCTGGCGCCGAATCCTGTCCCCGCCAGGCGGATGCGAACTGAGACGGATTATGGATTACGACGTATAATTAGAGCATCTCACGACGACATAAGTTATTGTGCATGTAGATGATGATATTCCCCTTTACCATTTGCCCCTCTCCCGCCCCCCTTCCCCTCTACAGTGTAGTCCCTCGCCCCCTTCCCCTGTTTGCAACTGGGTCTACACTCCGTATGCGTGTCATTTCCAACCTAACCCCCTTCCCAGCATACTGGGACATAATCTCCGGCCTGTGGTTGATTTTGAAACTATCCCCTGTTCGGGATTTGGCATGTGGCCGGTATATTAACATTAGCATTAGCGCCGGCTTCAGGCATCATGGGGTGGGGTGGTGTGCTTTCATCTTTTATAGGCAATTACGGTCTGTAAATCAGTCAGACTATTGCTTCTATTTGGGGATCGGATAGTGGTCTGTTTATTGTTATTGTTATTGCTCGCTTGCGGTCTTGGTTGTTTTGCCGAGGTTGTTGGTGTTATGGAGTACAGTATTGTTGGAATATTTTGCTTAACCTTATAAGTTGTTTTGGTGTGGCGCTTTGTTTGCCCCTTTTGTGGTTCTGTGACGGTGGCGGTGGCATTATTTTGATAACTTACCTTTTGTTTCTGAGGCATTTTTGGATGGGGGGTTTGAAGGATTTGATAGAATTGTTTCTCCGATGCTCCTTCGAAATGATATTGCCCCTTTTGAGGTATGGTTGAGAGCGGAAATTTGACCTCTGGTTAACCTTGTGAGGTATGGATTCGAGGATCGAGGGACCATTTCTTGACTAAAGCAACTCTCTGGTAACTCCTTTGATATCCTTTGTTCCTAAAAAGCGATGAACTTGACGCGAAAGATAATAAGTTACAGTTGTAGGCCGTAAGTCCTTTCACACCCCCTACTTTCTATAACGTACATGGTTAGCCCACCATTTTTACATATCTACAACCCGAGGCACTCACTCGAAGATGGGCAAAAAGAAAGAGATGGAAAAAGAGAGGCCAACGTAGGGCGAAAACAATGCATGAAACGGTATACTCGCTTCGGGGCTTCCGCGTAGAGACTGTCCGATACTTCATCAGTGGCACTGTATACACATCCATGACCCCCGTTGTACTGCTCGGCTTGATCGGTATGAAACCATCTTGTTCTGTTTCTTGTTGTCTTCCTAGATCTGGAATGAGCGTGGACAGCCACACTGGTCGGCTTGAGATTTCTTAACTCTATATCTGCCCTCTTTGTTGCCATCGTATCCTATTCCATTCGTCTGATACTTCTATTACGATCCAGACCTGAGGGTTCATATATGAAGCAGAGATGTGTTTGCCTGGAAATCAGATCATTTCACAGTTAATGAAGGCGGCTCTATTCTTTGCCCAATTTGCATGGCTATCCTAGGCATTGCTTCTTCTTCATTTAATACAGCATAATAGGAACAAGAACTCCATATTATTTGACACCTATTGAACGTAAAAGTGAGCATAGAGGAATCGTGACAACATGATGAATTGGAGTGAGCCAAGTGAATCGACGATGTCCCTCATTTCCGGAATGAACAACGCCCCAGGAAATGCTCTCGCCCAAACAGGTGTTGAGCGGCCTTTTAATGGCTCTCCTCCCCTCGTTCGATTCGTACTTCCACGCACGCCGCTCGAGAAACTCGAGAGTACCCTCGCAACCATGATGACCACACGCCGCAAACGTCCCTCGAAGCTTTACCCCCGAGGCTATGACGAGGAAGTCCGCCAAGCGTGAGTCTAACAAGACCAACACCATGAACAAAGTATGCTGACAATTTCTACAGTCTCGACCGGATTGATCTCCCTGCTTTGTAAGTATCCCATACCATCCTGTGCGTTGTGTCACTCACAAGTATAGGATCACCTGCTGTGTCTGCCACAGCGCTCGCTCCCAATTTGAATACTCCTCGAACCAGCTCAGCTACCTCCGCGAGGCAATTTTTGATGAAGGCTTCGACATTATCCCGACCCAAGAGGTTGCAAAGTGTGTTACCTGTTCTCAAAGCCAGGTCGTTGAGCTGAAGTGCAACCTTTGCGGTCACTATCGTGGCATTGACTACTTCTCTCGTAACCAGCGTACCCGCGAGACCCCTGTGCGTTCTGTGCTACCCTGATTTCTGACATGTTCAATAACTGATGCTTTTGTATAGTACTGCCAGCCTTGCATGGACTACCAGATGTCAATTGACCCTGAGGCTGAGATGATCGCCATGCAAAGCATATGTGAGGAGGGAAACAAGTCTGGCTCCGGGGCTGAGGTGGATGCAGCATTGGCATTGGTGAATGATGAACACTATATGGACGGACAACCGGGGAATCATAAATTACTGACACAATGATTGTCCTTTTAGGCAGACCATGACGAGAGCCTCGACGAGTACGAGAATGCTGTTTGGGCCCGTCGTAACCATATTCGCAGTGGCAGCGCCAGTGGTCTCCCTGTTGGCAACCCCTCTATGCCCAAACGCTTTGCCCGCATTCCCGTGAGTTTCAGATATTCCTTATCAATAGAGGGCTCGCTAACACATATATAGAGCGTCCGTCACCACATGCCGCCTCTTCCTGCGCCTAAGTGGGCTCCTTCTCCCGTCCGTTGTGGCCATACTGATGAGTCTAACGGACAGAAATTCCTGTGATCTGCTGGAGGCATATGCATCGGTTCTGAGATTTTCACCGGTTCAGTGAAATAGGCTGGCAGTTTTTCCTTTGATTCCATATTTGCTACTTTTCTATTTTCCCATGGAGTTAGGACAATGAGATGAAATGCAATCCCGTATACATATACTTGTAAGCATAAATTACAACGATCCATGGTTGAGTCGGTGGTAATGACAATCGGTTCCCCACAGTAAACAAACATTCTATAAATATCCGATCTGATTCAGGCAAAACATATCAATAGACCCTTTTATTAATATACTATTCTTGAATATAATATTCATAATATCGGGATATGAGCATTAGAATATATAGTTCAGCCCTCCGGTCTGCTGATCGGGACCTGAACCCATCGGATCCCAACCGACAGCTGGCGATGACATGCTTGGATCGCTGAAAAAAGTGCCCTTTCTCCCTATGATAGGCGCGACGAAATCGTATTTAATGCACATATCGCATGGAAGATGCATAGTAAGCTGCCGATCATGACGCTCCGATGCAGACTAGTAATATGACAGTGAAAAATTGTGGCACTCTAATATATTAAAGAGCGGACACCATAACATAGTGTGACGTCTGAAGCACTGTCGGTGGCTGCGATCGCCACAACGTTTCACTTGCCCCCCTCCCCCACCAGCCCTGGAGCCCCTCAGTTTATCCGACTTTTCTTCTTTCTAGAAATCCCAACCTCTCTGTGGCTGATTCTTGATTCCTGCGTATTCACACACTGATACACCCGGAAAGAGAGCTTACACCTCCATTGGACCCCATGGCCTACGATGGGTACTATTCCAACCCTTACCAAACGGGCTCCATGAACCCTCCAAACGACGGCTACTCGCCGAATCCTCCATACCCAACTCAATACGAGGAGCGCATCAACATGCCGCAGCCGCAGATGCCGACCGGCCCGCCAGCCCCAAACCCAGAGCTATACCCCGAACCGCGATACCCAGGACAGCACCAGAACCACAACCCAGGTGCCATCAACGACGCCGTAAACTCCGCCGTCCACAACAGCGGCTCTACAGGCTATCTATCGCCAGAGGTGCTGTCACAGATCACAGCGACGGTCATCCAGCAACTCAAATCAACCGGCCTGGACAACCTACAAGGATCACCTTCAGTCCCGGGTCCACCCCCGCTCCGCTCGCAATCGCAACAACCAGCCTGGCAAACAGAGCCATCGGTGCGCCCGCATGCTGAGTCCCCTCCTACCATGGCTGCACGGAGCAACTCTATCCCCCCATCTGTCCCTGTCTCGGGTGATAGCAAGGAACCTTTCCAGCCATACGTTGAGCCATACGTTGAGTCTGAGTATGGTGATAGTCGTCCCAGTCCGAAACCGTCTCCCGATCCGGTCTTTGAAAAGCGAGGCTCCATGTCGAGCCAGGGGAGTGCGCCCAGTAATCCCAAAATGGAGGCTAGACCAAAGCCGCCAGATCGCGATGCTACTGTTACGGAGATGACAACTCTTGAGCGGATTTGGGGGAAGTTGTTTGAGGATGGGAAGCCTACGAACAGGCTTGGTCAGTTCTTGCGTGGTATTGCGCTTCATTTGGTACGTCCTTCCTTTCGTTTGGTGTCTGTGCATGGGTGGCTGACTTGGGCAGATTGAGGATTATCCTCCTGGAAATACTATCGTCATTGTTCCTCACAAACTTCAGAAGTTTTACAAGGATACTCATGTTTCGTCGGATTCTTACCCATGGCATGGTTAGTATCCCATACATGTTTCTGTTGTCCAGATGCTGACAGTAGACGTCCAGATATCTTCGATGATCGCACATCGTCAATCTCACGCCTATTCCGCGATGTCGAGGCCGAGCATCATCTTGTACAAGACAAGCTTGGAGAACGCCCTGACATTCCAGGCCTGACACCAAAAGGCTTCGAGAGATGGGCTACTCTAATGATCCTCGCCCACCCCGAGCGGGAATACGAGCGACTCCAAAAAGCAGTTCTCAACATGCCAATCAGCAACCCCGACGACAAGAAAGAGCGCTTCCCCAAGGAAATCCCGCGCCGCCTCTTCCCAGATATCGGTGATCTCAAGATCAGAGAAGAAATAGAAAATCAAATGATGAAGCAATGCGGCGTCGACCTCCCCGAAATCACTGACGAGGAACGCGACGAAGCCACCCGCTCAAGAAGATCCCCCACGTCAACCACATCTTCCACAGAGCGAACTCATTCATACGAACGAGGCCGACCACCACCTGCGAAATCATCCCCGCCCGCAGCAAAACCGAGGGTAAGAACAGCCTCCACCTCCCCGGTCATGATCGACGACGGAGACGAAACAATCCCCTCCGCCCCAATCGAGCGCGAACGCAAACCCTACAGAGCAACCCCAGGAGGCGGCAAAGTCTACGAAGGCCCCAGCTCAGGTTCAGGCTCAGGTTCAGGCTCAGGCTCAGGCTCCCAAGCCCCAAGCCACAACCACAGCGGCTCCTTCTCCACGCCAAGACAATCAGACGCAAACATAAAATCCCACCCACCACCGCCATCCAGAACGACAATGCCAGACGCCTACGACCGAGACTCGCTCTATGCCCGCACGGGCTCAGGCTCAGGCCCAGGTACAACACCCGGCCGACGCTTCTCCCGTAGCTCGCGCAGCTCATCTCGAAGTGTGAACCAGCGCACTGGCGATTACAGACACTCGGAGAGTGACCTGTTAGGCCGGGACCGTGAGCGCGAGCATTTGCCACGGTATGGGGGCGTTTCGGCGCAGGATTTGCAGTACATGGAATCTCCTACTTCTGCTTCGCCAGAAGTTGATGAGCCCAGGCGGTTCTATCATCATCGCGGAAGTAGTGCTCGTCCCGATGAAGATTATTATCGTGGTATGCTTGGCGGACAGGGTGGGGGACCTGTTCATACTCATGGGCAGGGGTATGATAAGTATTATCGGTAAGAATAGTAGTAAGGGATGTTGATGTTGATGTTGATAATTCATCTGGTGTATTGATATGGACATGGACATGGATAACTACTTTCCATTTGGGCTCTTTTTCTGCTTTTATGCTTGTTTCCGGGGTCTTTGCTTTTTGTCTCCATTTTTGTTATCATTTTTATGTGTTTCATACTCCAGCTTGGCGTTTCATGGCAACGAAGATACCCCTTCTTTTTGGGGATTTGTATGCATGACTGATGATTTAATGTCGAGCTTTGTCATCTTGAATATATCTGTTGATATGTAATTTGTGGATAGCATCGAGTGGAAAAGTGAATTGTTCATCACAGCCCATATCCCTCTCATACCAGCTCTTCAGAGTCGAGTCATAGTACATTATCATAAACCATGAAAGCAATTGTATATACAGCCCTTGAGTATCATTACTATCACTTATCATCCCCCCACCCAAACCTCCTCATAACCCTAACCCCATCCTCCCGACAAACAGCCCCCTCCCTCTCTCTCTCCCTCTCCTCCCGCTCATACCGCTTCGCAATAACCCTCGCATCCCTCTCCTCCCTCTCACGCCGTTTAACACCTCGCCTCTCAATCCTCCGCCGCTCCTCCAAGGCCCTCACATCCCCCATCTCAGCATCAACTCTATACCCCTCAACCTCGGCATCGGATAACACCCAGGGCACGGAGAGGACCTCGATCAGGAACCGTAGGCGCTCGTCTAGGAATGCCATTTCAGCGTTTGTGTCTGGGACTAGTGTGAAGCGTTCCAGGTTTATTTGCATGCTTGAGCGGAAGAGGGAGAGTGTTCCTTTTATTCGGATTGTTGTTCCTGGCTGGAGGGATGTTATGTTTATTGGGTCGTTTTCTGTTGCTGTCATGTGTGTTTGCTGGGGGTTGGGGTTTTGGCTGGGGTGTGGTTTTGAGGTGATGGAGAAGTTGGACCAGGGGGTTGGTTCTGGTTCTAAGTCTGCTTGATCACTTGTGGTTTGGTTGGTGTTTCTGGTCGATATGCTGCTATTATTGCTGTTCGGTTTTGGATTTGGTTGGGTTTGTTGTAGGACTGCTATGTCGATTGTGGCGCCGCTGCTGTCGTCCAGCGTTAGGATTGTTCGTCGAGTTATCTCTGTTCGTGCCACTATTAGGCCTACTAGGCTAACGAAGCGGATTGGGTGGTTGTTGTAGAAAAATATGTTTTGGCCTGGTAGGTTGTTAGCTTTGGGTTCTTTGTTTTGTGTTATTCTGATTATATAGTTCGGGGAGGGTTGTGGTAGACAGATAGATATTGGGGAAAGTGAGCGTAATGCATATTGGATTATTCCCCATGCATAAAGCAGCGGAATCAAAGGAAACCCCATACAAAATAAGAGTGAAGTATAAACACTCAAAGTGAAAGTGAAGATATCAACTCTTCACGCTGTCGCCTTATTTAGGGTGTCTCGGTCTCGGCATTAGAGTACCCGTGAATAACCCGGAAATGCACAAGAACACTATACGTGTCGATCTTCAAGGGATAAAGAAATGACCAGGATTCAAAGAAGCTCTAAAATAACCTACCAACAAACTCTTTCAATCTTCGGAGACGGTGCACATCTGCGGCACTCATCTTCACCCAGGTGAAGTGCGTTGGTGACGCTTTGAAGCAGAATGCGGGGTAGAAAGTGAGGTCCACATTATTGTCTGTCGCCATTGGGTCATCTTTGTCTTGAGTGTCTTGTTTAGGGAATGTAGAATCTGGATATTGAGATATTGTTGCTCGTGGATGAGGTTGGACTGGAATTGAATGTTGGTTAGGGTCACGTGTTTGTATATCAAGTCGCGTGGCGCGTGTTGGTTGTAGTTCCCATATCCTTTATATCTCTATATTGGAATATATGGACACAACCACCTACAAGATGATTCCACTATTCTGATTTTGTGCTTGATTCTACGTCATTCTCAGGCCCCAGGGAACTCTGCACCAGCTAAAGTGGCTAAGTACCTTGTTGCTAAACTTTTAGCAGAGATCAGGGAGGAAAATATTATGCAGATACTGTTGTATCTCCTCTATCAATAGAGAGAAATCTCCCCTTCCATCATCCTCTTCTTCGGATTCCTCGGAGCCTCCTCCTGCCTCCTCCTCTCCTCGGGACTAATATCATCAATATCAGTCCCCTTCTCACCAAGAGCAGCCCGAACCTCCTCCTCGCCATTCTCATGACCAGCAGTAGCAACCGTCAAAATCTCCCTTTCCAACCCAGAAACATGTTCCCACTCAATCCCCGCCTCAGTCAACATCCTACACCCCTCAGACTCACCCACAAAAGTCTCAGGCTCCTTGACCCCAAAATAGACCTTATGAACCCCCTCTCTACCCCCCTCCGTCGTCCGCGCAATGCGCTGCGCACACGGCGCATTCCCAGACAGCCGTTTCCCGCACGGCTCCATCGTTACATACATGATGAGCTTGCGGCCTGGCTCAGCGGGGAGAACTGTGCTGACTTGGTCGTCTGGCACGTTGTGTACGGCTGCGTAGTTTGAGAAACAGCATTGCTCGGCGTGTGTGTTGCCTGCTAGTTCCATTGTGTACCCTGTTGAGAGGATGCGGTCGTCTGTGAAGGTTGGGTCGTTGTCTTTGCGGGAGAGTAGGAGGGCGCCGACTCGGAAATTTGTTGGGCGCGGTGGTGATTTCTCGGCTAAGGCGAGGCATTTCTTTATGTAGGCTGTGTGAGGGGAGGTGTTTGTCGTCATGGTGGGTGAGGTTGATTGGTAATTGATAGGTTTTTCTGTGGTATGGGTGGGGGATAAGCCGGTAGATTGTAGATTAGATTGATGTATATTGTAGATTGAAACGTATATGCAGCTTTTGAAAGTTGAGAGAGAATAGTGGCGTTGTAGAGAGCTTGAAGTGTTCAAAGTGGGCTGGTTGTGAAGGCGGGGATTTGTGGCAAAATGACGAAATGGTCCGGCGCGTCAAATCGCGTTAGCTTGAAAGGCGACGAAGTCACTACACTTGTGTTGATCTTTTAAGGAGACAAAAATCTTTGTTCCAAATATTTGGATTGAAACAATTTACTGTCACTTATTTTCAACAAAGCTTATACCCAGCTGTTGTGTGTTGCAATGGCGAAAGGCGCGAAACCCGAACAACACCATGCCTCAGACGAGGAAATGCCCTCCATCGAGGAGAACCTTTACAAAATTCTCGGTGTAGCATCAGACGCAACAACAGATGCGATCAAGAGCGCATACAAGAAGAGTGCATTGAGAAACCATCCTGGTAGGCAATTTCCCCAAACACGCCCAGAAAGAGAGATGAACTAACTCCATACTAGACAAGGTCAGCGAAGATGCGCGCGAAGAAGCCAATGCGAAATTCCAGCGCATCGCGCTGGCATACGGTGTCCTCTCCGACCCACGCCGACGCAACATATACGACCGCACCGGCAGCACAGACGAAGCCTTTGGCGAAGACGGCGACTTCAACTGGATGGACTTCTACCGTGAACAGCTATCAGCGATGCTCGACAAACGTGCAATCTCGGACTTCCAGAAGAAGTACCAAAACTCAGACGAGGAGAAGAAGGATCTGCTTGCTGCGTATACCACGCACGAGGGCGACATGGATGGGATCTACGAGACTGTCATGCTGTCCAATGTCCTTGATGACGATGAGCGGTTCCGTGCCATTATTGATCAGGCTATTGCGGACGGAGAAGTGGAGGATTTCGAGGATTATTCCCAGGAGCCTGAGGCGAAGAAAAAGCAGCGGGTGAAGAAGGCTCAGAAGGAGGCTAAGGAGGCGGAGAAGTTGGCGAAGAAAATTGAGGATAAGAAGAAGAAGGAGGCTGCGAAGGGGTCTAAGGGCTCTGAGAGTAGTCTGGATGATCTCCAGGCTATGATTACCAAACGTCAGCAGGATCGTGGTGCTGGGTTCTTGGCTCGTCTGGAGGAGAAATATGCGCAACCTACTGGGAGGAAGCGCGGTGTTGAGGATGAGCCTTCAGAGGAGGCCTTTGCTGCTGTTGGTGCTCGGAAGCAATCTAAGGAAGGTGCAAAGCCCAAGTCGAAGAGGTCCAAGGCTTGAGGTAGTCTTGCTTTCATGTTTATGCATCATGTTTCGGCGTTCATCTTTGTCTAGGAGTTGATTGCATCAGGTTGGCATACCTAGTTTGAATTCATATTTATTACTCTTTGCTCGGTGTATTCTAGTCAAAGACGCAAGATAGGGTCTTTAACCGCTTAGATGTATGTATCCTCTTGGGACGCCAACTTGTAATATCTATGCAGCCGCAGTGGCTGCAGCAGGAAGCCTCGCCTTGGGCTGGCGCCTTCTCCCACTTGGGGACTGATCTTTGTTCTCCCCGCAATCCCTTGCATTCTTTCTTTGACTTTGAATTCTGCAGTCAAGATGTCCAAGCAAATCCCATTTGTTTGAATGGGCTATACCGTCCGCGACCGAGCTCCATCTTTACCTTCCAGTGAGCTTCCAGAGCTCATTTCTAAGGCTTCTAGCTGATCAAACGCAGATAATCCAGAACATCCCCAGCGCAATCGTCATAAAAGGACGATCTGCTCCACATTCCTCAGCGCTTGGCGTCGTTGCAGCGGCTCGATGGATTCCCCACCGGAGGCGGTACCGCTGTCGTACCACACTGGAACTTCCCCCATATCCAACACTGAGCAACTCAAAAGCTTAGGTCGATCAACCATCTCGACAACTCCGATTGATGAGAAACCAACTGGTTTAAGCCGTGCATTGCAAAGCCTGCTGATTGCCCCGCCAAAGAATAGTGCGGGGACTTGTTCACCTAGAGCTCGCGGAACCCGCAGTCCAGTCGAGCCACTCGTCTCGTCGCCTTTGCGCATGAGTTATTCAGATATGGCGTCTGCTCCGAGCTC
The DNA here is from genome assembly GCF_001773325.1 of Penicillium arizonense. Taxonomy (NCBI): domain Eukaryota; kingdom Fungi; phylum Ascomycota; class Eurotiomycetes; order Eurotiales; family Aspergillaceae; genus Penicillium; species Penicillium arizonense. The sequence goes on along the minus strand of NW_019173290.1, from coordinate 513,924 downwards.
GCCGGAGAGGACCAGGGCCGAACCCGAAGCTCTACCCCGGAGTTCATCCGATCATGCCGTTGAGACTGGTACACCATCGAGCCGTCTTGGCACCGATGGAGATGCAAAGTTCGAGGTTTCTGCCTCTCCTTCGGAGCAGTCACATTCCAAAAAGCGCTTCCTGCAAGCCCGGGACAAGTCCCAGGGCCGGAAGGGCATGGCAGCCATGATGTCTGGGTTAGAATCACGACTCTTCCCGAGGAGCTTTTCCCGCGGGAGAGACTCATCGCGAGGTTCCATCCAGCGTGGTTCATCCCTTGACTCCAGATCCTCTACCTCGCCGGAGAGGGGTCGCCCGAGCTCATCCGGGAGCCATTCTATCCATGTAGAGTCAATACAGCCTACTCCTAACAACACAGGGAAAGGAAAGACAGTCCATATCCACGACCATCTGAATAAATCAGATGAAGCCTTGCCCAACTCTTCTGGAAGTCTTCCTGATTATGTCAAACCGGCTGCCGTGGAGGAAAACGGGGAACGACTGGCCAAGGATGTATTTGACCGCGACAAGAATATAATTGAAAGCAGTGAGGATGAAGGCGACGACACTTCAAGTGACGACGACAGCACCAACGAGGGTATGCGAGGTCGCAAAAAGAGGGCTGATATCACATCTATCACACCCGACGACTTTGAAAAGTCCAAGAATGAGGAGCCCAAGCCGACAGAGCGTATGTTGATGTTTCAATCATGCTGAAGCGCGATGAACTGACCCCATGTTAGAAAAAGCAAATGAGAAGACGACGGGGCCCCAGGAGAAGAAACCTCGGAAATCAGCTTTGAAAGCTGTTGTGCATCCACAGACGAGTTTCGATATCCCGACCCCTCGTATCCAGTCAGTGGCTGGTACACCTTACGGGTCCGACGATGAAGCGGAAATTGGCGACATTCATCGTGCACAGAAGCTCAGCATTTCCATGTCAGCCATTGATAATGGCGTGCACAACCGATCCATCCGAACAATTGTTCGCGGAAACTTTTCAGGCTTGTCAGACGTCGGCGACGGGATCCGCCGACGCCGACGTAAGTATCTGGTCGCCACCGACTTAAGTGAAGAGTCTGTATATGCCCTCGAGTGGACCATCGGCACAGTCCTCAGGGATGGTGACACAATATTCGCCATCTACGTTATGCCCGAGGATTCTACGAGTACCTCGGCTGTGCAGGTTGGCGAGGGAGCCAAAGTGATCAAAGACGCAACAGCGGTCGTTGGCACACAGACAAAGGAAGCACAGAATTCTGGCTATGGATCCCGAACGATCCTGGGTCGTCTTGGTCCCGGAACCGCCAGCAAGGCGCATTCTGCTGATTCCCGGGCGTCATCAATGGCTGAAGCGGAACGGGTGAGGGCAGTCGAAACTGTGTCTCAGACCTGTGTAAAGCTGCTGCGGAAAACGGTGCTACAGGTTCGCATTGCTGTTGAGGTTATTCACTGCAAGAACCCGAAGTCCATGATCACTGAGGCTATTGATGAACTCGAACCGACACTTGTTATTGTGGGTGCCCGAGGTCAAAGTGCTCTGAAGGGGTAAGTCCATTCTTTCAATCATGTCATTGCATGTACAAAGTAACACAATATTAGTGTGCTTCTCGGCTCGTTCTCCAACTACCTACTTTCCAAATCTTCAGTGCCGGTGATGGTCGCCCGTCGAAAGCTGAAGAGACATTCTTCCAAGGGCAGGCTCAGCAGCGCAAACGTGCGCCTTTCTAATAATTTGATTACCCCGAAGAGTCTTTCTCAGGCCAAAGTGGACTAATTGGTTATGGGCTCTCTTTTTCCTTTGGTTCCCTCTTGCTTGCATTTTCATGGATCATTATGAGACTACTAGCATCATGCTCAGCGGTTGAGACGGTGCATCAAACCTGGGATTCTTGCTTTCTCGCTGTTAACATGTATGAATATACCCCGTTGTCATGAATCATTCTAATCTCCCGTGCCGGCTATCATTCGTAGATAAATTTAGACAACTGAAGTTTTAGCATCATGGTTTCTATCCTTTTGCTATCACGAATTCTTTCAATCTACCAATGAATATCAAATAAGTGAGGATGTACTCTGTAAATGCCAAGAAAATACCGACGCAATCATCACGACCCACTCACCGCCCAAGCTCCCCGTCCCGTCGAGACAGCTGGAACCCCCCGTCCCACCTTTAACCTCCCCATACTACCCTTTCTTTGTTCATTATGGCCGATATGGATGACCCCCGGATGAGCTCCATCAAGCCCCGGATCCGCTACAACACCATCGGGGGAATCAATGGGCCTCTGGTCGTGTTGGACAATGTGAGACCGCCGGACCATCATCCGGGAACACCTTGCTAATGAATATTGGGAATAGGTCAAGTTCCCCCGGTACAACGAGATCGTCAGCTTGAGATTAGCTGACGGCACTGAAAGATCGGGTCAGGTGCTGGAAGCCAGAGGTCGGTCACCCACTTTCTGCCGTTTATACACTACCCAGAGGCTGACTTATCTACACAAATAGGAAACCGAGCAGTCGTTCAGGTACAGATGAGACCGCTATCCATCGCCCCTCATGTGCAAGGCATTAACGCAGACTAGGTGTTCGAAGGCACTTCCGGTATCGATGTGAAGAAGACCAAAGTCGAATTTAGCGGCCACAGCTTGAAGCTTGGTGTGTCCGAGGACATGCTGGGTCGAGTCTTCGACGGTTCGGGACGTGCCATCGATAAGGGACCCAAGGTTATGGCAGAGGACTACCTGGATATCAACGGCCAACCTATCAACCCCTACTCGCGAGTATGTGCATTACCAATATGAGTTGGAGCTCTGCTAATGGGACGCAAGGTGTACCCCGAGGAAATCATTTCCACCGGTATCTCCGCTATCGACACTATGAACTCTATTGCCCGTGGACAGAAGATTCCTATCTTCTCTGCTGCCGGTCTACCCCATGTACGTGGCCAATAACACCGTTAAGATATGATCTCTTGCTAACAACACACGCAGTCGGAGATTGCTGCCCAGATCGCTCGACAGGCCAGTCTAGCGAAGCCTAGTAAGGGCATCCACGACGATCACGAGGACAACTTCTCTATCGTCTTCGCCGCCATGGGTGTTAACATGGAAACTGCTCGTTTCTTCACTCGTGACTTCGAGGAGAACGGTAGTATGGAGCGTGTCACCTTGTTCCTTAACTTGGCAAACGACCCAACTATTGAGCGTATTATTACTCCTCGTCTCGCCCTGACCACCGCCGAATACTACGCCTACCAACTTGAGAAGCACTGTCTGGTCATTATGACCGATATGTCTGCCTACTGTGATGCCCTTCGTGAGGTTTCCGCTGCCAGAGAAGAAGTCCCCGGTCGTCGTGGTTACCCCGGTTACATGTACACGGATTTGGCCACTCTCTATGAGCGTGCTGGACGAGTCGAGGGCCGTAACGGTTCCATCACACAGATTCCCATTCTGACCATGCCTAACGATGATATCACCCACCCCATCCCCGATTTGACTGGTTACATTACCGAGGGCCAGATCTTCATTGACCGTCAGCTCGACAACCGCGGTATCTACCCGCCAATCAACGTCCTGCCGTCACTGTCACGTCTAATGAAGTCCGCCATTGGCGAGGGCCGCACCCGCAAGGACCACGGCGATGTCTCCAACCAGCTGTACGCCAAGTACGCCATCGGTCGTGATGCCGCCGCCATGAAAGCCGTCGTCGGAGAGGAAGCTCTGTCCTCGGAGGATAAGCTCTCCCTCGAATTCCTCGAGAAATTCGAACGCACCTTCATCAGCCAGTCTGCCTACGAGTCTCGCACAATTCAGGAATCTCTCGACATCGCCTGGAACCTCCTTCGCATTTACCCCAAGGAGCTCCTTAACCGTGTGCCCAAGCGTATCCTGGACGAATTCTATGCCCGCCAGGGCCGCAAGGTCCCTAACAAGGATGCGCGCGATAACTCAGACGAGAACCTTATCGACGCATGATGTGTCCGCGAGTGTTCTTGGGAGAGTAGAGGATGAAATGAAGAGAAAGCATTTTGGCGGGGCTGTATGTGTACCGTTTGTCCGTGTCAACTGCATATAGTCCTTTCTTGTTCCTGTTTCTGTTCTTGTTGCGGCTACTTATTTTGCTCTGCGGTCATACTACTTGATTCTTGCTGTCTTCTCTGGTCTAGTAAAGCATGATACAATATCGAACCATATTTCTGAGGCCGTGTGCTTAAAGAAGGAATCGACTACGTAGAATAGGTCTATGTAATAGAGGTAGGATATGAGCTTCCTGTCGTAGATGTCAATTTTGTAGCGAGAAACAGGAACTATTGACCTTCTGTCGTATGCCACGGAGGTATTTCCTTGACTGAGACTCCAAACCCAGATCTACAATGCTACGTGATGACAAGGAGGACCATGACGTCTAAAAAGGGGGTATCAATTCTTATTTTATGTGTAGAAATGTACGAGGATGACCCCCAGAGTAACCGAGAAAAGACTGGAGTAATCGAGAAGTAACCGAAAAAGAAAAAGACTGCAAGCCGAATGAAAACGCTTTTCCGAAACGCATGAGCCCAAACAAAGGCAAATCAAGTGATGCAATTCGACCAGAAAAGGGGAAATGCGAAGAAACAACTAAGTTAGCCAGGGATGAAAGGCTTAGAAGCGCAGATCCCAGCCGATCTTAGGTCCCAGCCGGGGAAGCTCGTCAGCAACCTGCTGGACATCCTTGTCACCACGTCCACTCAAGTTGAGGACGATGTCATGGCCCTTGCCCATGGTCTTGGCCAACTGCATGATACCCCAAACGGCGTGGGATGATTCCAGCGCAGGGATAATACCCTCGTGCTGAGCAAGAGCGCGGAAACCCTCGAGGGCCTGGCTGTCGTCGGCAGCGATGAAGGTGGCACGGTCCGAGTCCTTCCAGTTGGACAGCTCGGGGCCGACACCGGGGTAGTCAAGACCAGCAGAGATGGAGTGCGTATCAGAAATTTGGCCGTGCTCGTTCTGGAGAACGTAGGTACGCACACCGTGCAGGACACCGTGAGAACCACCGGAAAGGGTAGCGGAGTGACGTCCAGTGTCAACTCCATCACCGGCAGCCTCGACACCAATCAACTTCACGCTAGGGTCGTTCTGGAAGGGGTAGAACATTCCAACGGCGTTGGAGCCACCACCAACACAGGCAACAACGGCGTCGGGAAGCTTTCCAAGTTCAGCCTTCATCTGCTCCTTAGTCTCGTTTCCAATGACGGACTGGAAGGTGCGGACGATGGTGGGGAAGGGGTGAGGTCCGATAGCAGAGCCGATGATGTAGTGGGTGGTATCGAGTTCGACAACCCAGGCGCGGAGTGCCTCGTTGACGGCGTCACGCAGAGTGCGGCTACCAGCCTCGACAGCGACAACGGAGGCGCCAAGGAGCTTCATACGGAACACGTTGAGACCCTGGCGACGAACATCCTCGGCGCCCATGAATACGGTACACTTCATGCCGAACTTGGCACAGACAGTAGCGGTGGCGACACCGTGCTGACCAGCGCCAGTCTCGGCGATGATGCGGGTCTTACCCAGGCGACGAGCGATCAGAATCTGGCCAAGGGCGTTGTTGATCTTGTGACTACCAGTGTGGTTGAGATCCTCACGCTTCAACCAGATGTTGGCACCACCGACGTGGTCAGTCAAACGCTGGGCGATGTGGAGGCTGCTAGGTCGGCCCATGTACGGGTAGTACGAGCGGAACTCCTCCCAGAACTTGGGGTCATTGTTGGCAGTATCGAAGCCGCGCTCAAGCTCGGCCAAACAGTCCATCAAGGACTCAGGAACGTACTGGCCACCAAACTCACCAAATCGAGAAGGCTGGGCGGAGGGATTCTTGGTCACGTTAAGGGCCTCAAGCTGGTCAGCGAGACCAGGTCCGGAAGGAGTATCGGCATCGCTGATAACCTTGGTGGGCTTGGCCTCCGCTGAGGGCTGAGCCTTCTGGATAGCCTCGATGACGTTGATCTCGTGGGTAAGGGCACCCTGAGCGTCACGCTCGCGCTTGCGTCCAGTGACGCTGGAGAGGTACTCCTCAGCGGCCTTGGCGGCCTGACCAGTAGGGGCCTGGCCAACAACGGTGATAATCTGGCTGCCAATAACAACACCCTCGGCCTCATCCTGAACGGACAAGAAGTGCTCACGAGTGCTGACACCGAAGCCCAATGCGGCGGGGACATTACCAGAGTATTCGTGGACACGGCTCAAGAGTTCAGGGATGTTGGCGCTCAGCGAGCCGGTGGCACCGGTGACACCCATACGAGAAACGACGTAGATGAAGGAGTCGGCAATCTTGCAAAGTAGGCGCATGCGGGAGTCGGAGGTGGCAGGAGCGATCAGTGGGACGTATGACAGACTGATAGAGGATTAGCTTTCTGTGGTGGAGAACAAATGATAGAATCATCCAAACTTACCCAGCGCCTGCGCAAAGGTCACGGAAACGAACAGCCTCCTCTGGGGGCAGATCGACCATGATGAAACCATTGACACCAGCTTCTTTGCAATCCTTGAGCATGCGCTCCTCTCCGTACCGCAGAACAGGGTTGTAGTAGCCCATAAGAAGGAGGGGGGTCTTCAAGCCTCGGCTGCGAGCAGTGCGGACAAGCTGCAGGACGGTAGTGAGAGTAACGCCATTCTCAAGGGCCTTTGTGTTAGCAGTCTGAATAGTGGGGCCGTCGGCAATGGGGTCTGTGAAGGGAATTCCGAGCTCAATGATATCTATATTTCAGTCCCGTCAGTAAATTGTTCCGGTGCCACCGGGATTGGGATAACAGTACCAGCACCACCGTTTTCGAGTCCGAGCATGATGTCAACGGCCTCCTCGACTGTGGGATATCCGGCAGTGATGTAAGCGACAAGGGCAGCACGCTTCTGCTCCTTGCACTTGGCAAAGGTCTGCTTAATGTGGTCCATGGCTGAGCAGTGTGAAGGATGTGGGGTTAAGATAGTAGAGATGAAAGAATGGGGAAGGCCAGTGGTGGCTATCAATCCCGTGGTTTGTGCGGTGTAGTGTGTGGGTATGGGATATGAATGTTGAATTGAGAAGAATTGACGTTGTCAAAAGAGTCAAGGGACGCTCTATGAGTCAATTGCCATTGCCATTTTCGATGCGGTGCCCCTCGGTCACGTGTGATAAGATAGTGAGTCATATGTCTGTTCACGTGCTATCACGTGGAATGTTCGACCCTATCACGTGCTGTCTTTGTATTGACGATCAACCATGGAGATCAATAGTTTTATAATGCCAACTGAGCTAAATAAGAATCTCCTCAGCCCAGTATCTATGCGCCTTATACCTTGAATTTGTTTGGGGGAATTCCATGACTTTGGGAAGCGCCTTGACAGCCCACGATAATCAATATATATAGTCATAGAACGAACCATCTACAGCAGAGAGATATTTTCTCAACATAAATACTCGAGCGTAATGCTAAGATGAAAGAGACAGTTGCCTTCCATCTCCATGTATAGCATCCACTGCTGGTAAAGGCGTCTAGCTAGTTGGCAACTACAACGAGCGCATTCCGATCAAACTCGGCCTTTCATATGATGCGTTCATTGAAGTCCCATTGTAATTCAATACTAAGACAGAAGCCACTCTGTTAATTTGACAGGAAGTCGAGCTTTCATACCCACATAACTATTTACAAAAGCGAATCGCACATTCTCGTCAACAACTTGAACACAAGTTACCCGATATACCCCCAAGGCTAGCCTTGCCTTCAATGGTTTGAATGGATTGAAACTCCCTGGCTTTCAGAGATGCAGAAATAATCAGTATAAAGTAAAGTGCTCCCGTTTTTACGAACAACATAGGTCAATAAACATCATAGACGTGTTTTGTAATCTCGGACATTCGGCCAATACGTCAGTGAGCCTCGGTTATCGATAAAGAAACATCCCCGCACGCCCCAACTCAAGCTCTACTTCAACACAATTCATAGAACATATCCAATTTACCGCAAATACACAAACAAAATGTCCAAAGCGATCTTCATTTCCTCAATTGATGGCAAGCCTGGCAAGCCAGGCCAAGTCTACTACCCACTCTCATTGCGGACTGTGCCTAAGCCATCCCCGCAAGGGGGTGAGCTGCTAGTTAAATTGACCGCCGCATCACTGAACCACCGCGACCTCTTTCTCCGCCAACACCTGTACCCGGGCGTAACCTTTGACGTGCCCCTTCTAGCAGACGGAGTGGGTTTCGTTGTCGGCGCTGGACCGGACGTCCCCAGTCCAGAGAAATGGCAGGGCAAGCGCGTGATTCTCAACCCCGGTGCTGGCTGGAAGGATTCGCCCGACGGGCCTGAGGAGGCGACTGGGTACCGGATTATGGGTGGCACAAAGGTTTATGATAAGGGGACCTTGCAGGAATATCTTGCTATTGAGTATTCTGAGGTTGAGGAGGCGCCGGAGCATCTCTCTGACGCCGAGGCTGCTGCGCTCCCTTTGACTGGGTTGACTGGTTGGAGGGCTTTGATTACCAAGGCCGGGGAGAGGAACTCTGGGGATGGGGCTGCTGTTTTGATTACTGGAATTGGAGGTGGTGTTGCGTTAATGGCGCTTCGGTTTGCGGTTGCGAGGGGTGCGCATGTCTTTGTGACGAGCTCGAGTCAGGAGAAGATTCGGAAGGCTGTTGAGTTGGGGGCGACCGGTGGTGTTAGCTACAAGGAGGAGGGCTGGGAGAAGAAGCTGCTTGGTATGCTTCCGGCTGGAAAGAAGAACTTTGATGCGATCATTGATGGCGCTGGTGGTGATTCTATCGAGAAATCTGTCAAGTTGCTTAAGGTGAGTGCCACGATGGGATGTTATCAGTGTATTCATGGGCATAATACTTACATTGACAGGCTGGCGGTGTCCTTTCGATCTACGGAATGACGGTTTCACCCAAGATGCCGTTTACGATGTCTGCTGTTCTCAAGAACATCGACGTTCGTGGTTCCACGATGGGCTCTCGCAAGGAGTTTAAGGAGATGATTGAGTTTGTGAATGCTAAGAAGATTCACCCCGTGGTGTCTCGGGTGCTGCAAACCGAGTTGGATGACCTGTCTGCTATCGACGGGCTGTTCGAAGACATGAAGCAAGGCACACAGTTTGGTAAACTGGTGATTGACTTCAGCAAGTCCACCGGCAGCAAGCTGTGATGATAATGACCCCTTATGAATGTATGATGTCTGTCAATACATATGGAATGTAATGCGTTGGTAGGAACAACGGTGGCAGTGGTGCCTTCCAGATACGCAGCAATGAGCACATAAGATTCGCACCTCTATCTTCATGCACTTGTCACTCTATCCAATCCAAAAAGCACTCATTCCACTCATTGTATAGCCCTTCCACTCATTGCCACTCTTCCATTATGTCCAAGCGACTGCCCTCCGGGCGGGTGTCTCGGTCCGTTTCACGGGGTAATGGCCTGCCTCTCGTGTCGGACCCGATCCGCTCTGTCCAAGAAGCTGCTTGGGATGACGATGATTATCAGGTATGCCAAAGCAATCCCGGTGGGATGCATCACAACTGACAGCCTGATGCAGTCCATCGACGCCACTCACTATGCCCTAAAAACCGTCAACAAACACATCGAACGACGCCTGTCGAAGCTGCAAGCTAACACCACCCGCCTGAAGCGTGAGCTGTGGCTGTTGCAGCGACACATCAAAGAGTTCCGCCACCCTCTCTTCGAAAACTGGGAAGCCGACATGCTCACACGGCTGATCGAGGTTGCACACGCCCATCAGCACCGAAAGCTACCGGGCGGCGTTGTGCTCGGACAGTCGAGCTTTGCGGAACGTGAAAACCTCACGCATGCGTTCAGTATTGCGGCGAAGGGGATCCGTCAGAGCACGCTTCAGAAACTTGGTCTCTCCGAGAAGTATCATCAGGCCCTGCAGCGATATTCAGAGGTCAGTCACTGTTGTGCTCATCTTGATCGAACTTATCTGATGTAAGCCTTGCTCTAACGTGAACCAGGTTGCTCCGTATCGAAGCACGAATCCTTTCCAGACAGAGTTCGCATTTGCCAAGTGGCTGGTCGAGGAACAGGAGAACAGACCAGAGCTGTATACATTTTGGTCAAAGCTTTTCCCTGTCTGCTACGACCGCAGCATCCAACAGAGTGCTTCCATCTTCTGAATCACTTCATTCTCATGCTGTTTCTGTTTATAGAGCACTACGAAAGGGGGTGGACACATTGGCTTGATGCTCGCACAAGCACGGGCTCACTGTCTAACTCTGTCTGCTATTGGTCCGTTCCTGGTCCGGATTTCTACGTCGACCAGTGCGGTCACTGTGTCTCATTTCAGCTTGCCATGTACAAGCCTATTCTTATCCGACCAGAATGTGGACTCCATTGACACTCAACTCCATGCCTTTTTTTATCCGCTTGGCTCGGAAAACACCTAAGAATCAGAGACAACCCTAATCAAGCCACAAACCAACTAAGTAGACGATCATCCAACTAGTCAGCGCACAAGCTCATCCACATATCAAAAGATTACCACCGTAGCATCGAATGCAAAGGCAAAGTCAGATAATAAAACCACTTATTCACCGCTAGATATCAGATCTCACCACATCCACAGCGGAATACATGTACGGCGTACGATTCGCGCAACGTATGCCAATCAGCCCCAGGCCTGTGCAGTACCCAAAGAAGAAAACGACCCATCACGCCGGTCTGACAAGCCATAGACTTCACGCACCTGCACATATTTGTAATCTGGAATCCCAATCACGGCCCGAAGTGCCATCTACTACTGTATACTCCATATTTCCCGTTCGACATTAAAGTTTCCCACCTCGCTAATAATAGCTCCCCTCTTACTGAGACAGCCTAAGCGATATACACCCTACATTGGACGATTGGGCTTGGCACTCGGCCAGCGCTCCTCTCAATGGGCGGAATCAACCTCATGGAGCGGATATCAGGGTCCGTCCTTCCGAGTTGCCGACCGGCTACGTTCCGAAGTCCTGGGTTTTCTTCCCCTACGCTTTCTTAGTTTGCTTTGGTGTCTGAGCTATAAACAATTTTGTGCTCCGGTCGCGTTGCTACTGTACTGTGCACTAGGCACTATGTCCATTTTTTATTCAATTACCGGGGATCCATTACTATTACGTCGTTCTTTTTCATGTAGGTCACGGTAGAAGCTTTTTAGGTAATGCATTTCTAAAGATGGGCGTGTGAGGCGGTTATTGATTCATCTATTTGACCTCTTTTTCTCAAAAGTAATCCACTACACTATATGTACATGTACAAACAGCTTCACCGGAGTACTGATAATCAACAAATAGAAAAATCGGTTCACAGCGTTGCCTGTACCAAACCACTCGCACGTGTACCATAGTTAGAGAGCAGAAGACCATGACATAGACAAAGTTAGGCCCATAGCAAGCCAATGTGCAACTCCTGTACTCTGTAAAGCAGAGTATCCAAAAAAAAAAAAAAAAACTTTACCGAGGCTCCCCAAAATGGCTGCTGCCTAGCTTGGCACACCCAAAGAGGTAAAAGGCCTTGGCACCAGCGTAAATAAGAAGCCAACTGGGTCAAGCGCACCAAAGAACAAAAAGGAAGGAAAAAGTGGGTAAAGGTATGGAGACCCATGTCGAACTTGTGAAGTTAGCTTCTTTGATAGCGTCGGATCCGACCAGTCTTGTGTACGGAGTACTGGGACATGGATGATGGGGTCACATCCAGAAGACTGGGGCGTGCTATTCGTGCTATACGTGCGCCTATAACAGTACAGGAACTTGCGAGGTGGATGGGGTTTAGTGGGTTTAGTGGGGTTCGTTTAGCACTATGTGCTAATGTACTAATCCTGGATAATGCGCTAGCTTAATATGCCCAACGGTGCTAACTGGGTCGCGCTAACAATTCTCGGAGGTTCTTGGGTTCCGATATCCGACCGAGGTAGGTGCTGATTGGTTGGGGTTATGGAGATATACTTAAGTGTTCCGTGTGATATTCTTATCCAGCTTTAAGTTCGGGATGGGAGCGTTGGAGTAGACGGGTTGAGAGATAAACTTGGATTGTATTGGTTTATTACAGTTTGTGGTGGTTTGGGCGGGTTCAATCTGAAACGGTCGTACTTTGCGCGATGGTTTCAAGGTCTGTTGATCTGTTGATCAGAGCCGATCCTATCATGAGATCAGGTTTGGTTATCGACTTAACATTAATCTATGCTTTTGTCCGGTAAAATAGTCGGGTAAATTTAGTTAGGTTTGAGATTCGGGTGGCTGATATGCGCATATATGTATCCATGTTTTGGCAACCACAACTTATCACAACGTCCCGGTTTTCTGTACCGGGAACTACCAGGAATGCCATATCTCAAATTATTCACTGCCACTGTAAGATCGCATTTAATCCTGCAAACTCGTCTACTTATCCGATCTGGATCCGCTAGCTTCTTAACCGAACCAGATCGTCATGTTTCACAAGAAGACCGAAGATCTCTGTCTCATAGCCCCTGAATTATGAACACCTACAAAATCCCCAAGTACAAGTGCTGTATATCCGGAAGATCAAGGCAGCGAGCACGCATTAAAAGAAACGGAGCACGAACCAAAGTCGGTACAAGATCAACAACAGAACTGCTCCGTTTCCCCAGTTTTCACCAAGGCCCCAACAACTAAAAGGCCGTAACTCCATACTGTACTCCGTAGCGGCAGAAAAGCGAGACCGGTACCGAGCTGAAACAACCAAGGAGAAGATGAGTGGCTCCGAGTCAGAACGCGGGAAGAGGCATCGGTGATCCTGCGCAGGAGACATCAAAACCACTGCTCTGACAGGTTATGCGGCATTCATTTTCCTGCCAGCTTCTTCTTTTTACCCCGCCGAAGCGCAGAGTCTGCGTATGCTGGCGGGGACATATCCCGAGATGCCAGCCAGTGACCTGGTAGATACAGGATTTGACCCCAAGTCTGCAGCGTCGATCGCCAAATCTGCGTGTGCTTCTCTGATATGATCATCATAAGCGCAATTACTGGTCCCGCTGAACAAGGTTGCTACCGAAGAGCTGATGACTGTGCTTTGGTTTCTGGCAAGTACCGTCTTCTGCCTTGGTGGGTGGGTGGATGTGTGTGTGTGTTTGTGGGTGTGTGTGTTGGACTCTGTACTTTGTACCGACCGACGAGTTACGGTCACACCTTGGCCACATCATATAGTGCCACTGGGGCGTAGATGCCAGAGACGTGAGACTATTCCAGTAGTGTTGGCACCGTTGAACTGAAAATTACCTTTTCCTCGGACCGCGTTGATTCTCGACGCTAAGCATAGGGGGAAGGAGTAGCTCCGAATTTTTCACCTCTAGCGTGGAAGGATTGATTTACCCCGAGAAGCGCATGTTGGCCCCTCAGTTTCGCATTGAGCAGATCATGGTTAGCGCTTTAGTCCAACACCGGTGAATTCACGCGTTTTTGAGTGGCTGACTAGGATGGGGTTAATATGGAACACAGTTCATATCGTCCCGCGTTCGATGGAAGGATTTTTGACGAATGAGGAGACTTATCGAAACAGTAGCAAATAAGATGGTGATTAAGACTCCGAGATGATGCGGTGAGTTGTTCCCCAGAGGTCAATACACACCAACTTGTCTACCCCGACCCAAAATAACCGTCCCAAGATGTCAAATACTGAGCGGGGCCACATTCCTCCGAGCTATGGTTAAGAGATCCCTTATCGGCATGGGAAAAACCAAGGAAGACAACAGGCAACAAAGAGACAGGGAAAAGAACCGAGGATCGCTACCGTTTGCGCAACCCTCAATAAACTCGAACCCGAAACACAAAATGTAAGGGTCTATAATTGACGAACCTAGGGCGCAAAGAGAGCATGTTCTTGGTCTGGTTTCACAATGAGAGTTTCCTCCGATCCGTGCACCAATCCTAACCCGTGGGCAAAGGGAGATCCTTGCTGAGAGGCCCTGGCATCTATGTCTTGCCCTTCACTCCTTCACTCCCCTTGGGAACATCAAGAGGTCAATCAATAATAGTGGCCGAACCCGTGCTCGATATGCAGGGTGGCTCCACAGCTAGACAGGCGCGACAGATAGGAGACAGGCACAGGCACGAGCGACAATATTATTACCTACAGGGTACAGTACCCGATAACACTTGCATATGCACGGGGAAAATCAATATAGTTCCCAAAACCGTAAAGTCAAAAACCAAAAACCAACAGTTCAGAGACATCTGAACTGGGTTGCGATGTACACGGACAGGTACGTGTTCATCATTTATCTCTTTCTCAATAGTTCGATCAATCATTAACCTTAACTGAGAATGTGAGAGTAAAGAGCACATCGTAACCGTAACCGCCAATCTGAAAGTCAAAGTCCAAACCCCGAGCCACAACCTAAAGTAGAACCGGATAGTCCGGTATAAACCCCAACGTCAATGTTGACTAAATCCTCACCAATGTGTACCGTGCACCGCGGAAGATCCTTTCAAACAAGGTTGCACGTCCGAAGCCCTCAGAGTGTGCGGGAGCTCCGCTTTTCTTGGTTGAAGATCCTAACAAAACGACTGGATTATTGACTATCCCGAGTGTACTCCGTACTCATTATGGGGAAGACACTCAGCTCCGTACTAAGTAAAAAAATAATCTTTTTTTGGGCGTTGCTCGGGGGCAGAACTTGGTGATGTGGGGCCATCTCGAAGGAAGCTCCCGAAGATTGGCCGATCAGACGACAAACGAACAAGAAGCATTTCCCGTTCTCTCTACAAACTAATTAAGATTGCATTGGATTTAGAATCATCAAGGGATGGTTATTGGATTATTCGTTACAAAGGGTTGTTGGAATATTCCCCTTGCTCTGGTTGATTATTGAGGTGGTTGGGAAACTCTACACTTTGGATTTTACATCAAGTTAAGTTAGGATAATGCGATAACCATATTACACTAAACTATAATAGATTTGGTGTAATTTCCCCTTTAGCCTATTTCTGACGTCTTGTTAAATAATTGTTTTGAAGTCCTTGCTCAAACGAACTAATCTCGGACCGGTAGGAGTTTCGTGCCGGTTATTGTTGTAGTTTCACACGGTATGCCACCCGAGACTAGGCACCGATGAATATCTAAAGTCCAGTTTGTTTAGCTTGGCCGTAGCACAAATTGGGTACCTTCGAAAAGGTGTGCATGTAGTAGATCAGCGCATGGTTTCGAGTTGTTCCTGCGTCAGAACCATGTTTGCATAAACGGGCATTTCCCAGTACATCCATCTCCATGTGGAATCCCGAAAAAGAAAAGTAAAGACACGTTAAACCTTGAAGAAACGGAGTTGGAGGCTGGTAAGCACCCCGGGATGTGTTGAAGCATTGAGAAAGTGTGGAGTGCCATAGAACGCCGACAGGGGCTAAGCCTAATTGGGATACATTGAAGGGGCAATCCTCAGTTCTCCATGTTACTAACTCCTAAATGCCAAGTACTAGGAACAGAATTAGCGGAGACAATAAGGAAGGTGCTAAGTAATTATTGAAGACGTTTGAAACCCCGTTTGCATGCGCTGATCTCGTTGAAGCTTCGCCGATCACTCCACTGTCGCGCTATCTCGCCCAGATACGGTGCTCAGATACGGTTCGAAGCTTGCACTGCCATACCCTAAGTTCAGGTTATCCTGGTCGTATGTCCAAGGTTTTTTGTTGGTACAGCGTCAATCTCAAGGAGACAATACTCCTTGAGGTAATAGTACGGCCCACAACGGGGCCCGTCTTCAACGTGGCAAAATCGCGGAGATGCCAATTGTAGGTTCTTATCGATAAAACGAACCGCGGTTTCTTAATTTTTCATCCTTTCATCCCTTTCTTGCACATCGTGGCTGGTGCTGCACGAAATAATGAAGTTATGCCGGACCGTTTACGCTATTTGGTCCTAGCGCGTTTTGAGCGCTAAACATAAATTTTTCCGAGGACAGGGTATTTCGGACCCTGATGATCTCATTATTCGTTATTTCTTCGATGTTTCCAAAATGACATACACGGATATTGTACGGATACGAAGCACTTGGAGGGTCATACGGAAAAGCACAGACGCGCTGCGCGTTCGGGTAATTAACATGATCTTCTGCACATCTATTCGATCGACAGGGCCTGATAAGGTGGGAAATTTATGTAGATATACGTAGTTAGCAGTGCAGTGCAGAACTTTGAATTACAATTAAACTCCGTATACAATGCTGATTCGGTCATGTCCGAGCAATGGTAACAGCGCAGAGAAGCATGGGCAGGTCCACGGAGTGATGCCCGAACGGGACTAATGGGGCCACCAACCAATCACAGTGCCAAACCCTTGCATAGTCAGGCCACCGAGTCACCTGAAAATGCAAGGTGTGCTAAACTTAGCCCTAAAGAACTTTTGACCTTTCTATTCTTATTCTGATTCAGTCAGATGACTCTAGAGTTTGAATTAGCTGGATTACTGAATACTGGAAAACCATTATACTATTCCAGTAGGCTAGAATTATCTAGAATTACCCAGAGAAATATGTCATAGCTGACATTTTACATGTACATGTACAATGTGTGCTATAAGTTACCAGTGACGACATGAGCTATTTGATCGGCCGATGGGACCCAGAAGATCCGAAGTGGAGCCCTGACCTGGAGAGAAGAGAAGGGTCACCTCCACTGGTTTGGCACGGGTGATCCAAGGGTCGGCGTAAGGGCGTCCCAGCCTTCTGAAGGGGGGGAGAACTGACAACACAAAGTTTGAGGACTCGAGTAAGAAAGGTAAGTTAGGAGAATAAAAGGGAATAACAAGGAATATGAGGGAAAGCGTAAAAAAAAAAAAAAAAAGCAAAACCATACGGTGTCGGGCAAGCTCTCTGATTGGCCGGCCTATAGTAGTAGTGCAGCCTTTCGGAGCGAGCCCTCGTTATAGACACAATCCCTGATTGGATCCTTGACCTTTTCCTTTGTCCAGGGTTACAATGTGTTTCCCCCCTCCCCTAAACAAGGCTATGACAAAAAAAACACATATAGGTTCCAAGGTTACTATCGGGAGCGGTATATTCTTATGTACATTTACCTGCATTTTTCGACATGCTGCCTGATCCACTTTTCTGGCGGTGCAGGCCGCCAGATGGGTGTTTTATCCCGAGAACTTCACCACGTTCTAACTTATCGCAGATTTTTGTTTAGTTCCAAGCTCCCAATATTTCACACTGCAGTGGAGCACTCGGGCAGACCGGGCAGCTCGGAAAGCGTCACAGCTGTGGATTTCACAAATCCCCGTAATTTTGGGCGACTCGACATATAATTGGAAACCCCTCGTGTCACCCACTGAAATAGCCAAGTTTCCGGAGTCATCGGTTGTCCTGTGCATCCCCCGCCACGATTTCCGTAAACTGTATTTTTGGTTTTATTATTATTTTATTTTCCGCTAAAATAAAATAAAAATAAAAATAAATAAAAAAGAAAATTCTCCACAGCTCGTGGCCCTATACAGTTAGGTCGTAAACGATTGTACTCTGACCTGCTAATAATAATCCATATATCCTCAATCCTCGTTGCTTTTAACCCTTCTCGTTCCTCTTCCTTGCATCCCACTTGATATTTTCCCCCCCTTTGATCTGTTATTTTACTATGACACTTTAGAGGTCCACATTCGCTCACCACGTTCGCTCTTACGCTCGCTTTCTGCTGCTACGAGAACCACGTTCGCTACGTCTTATTGGAGGAAACACGACTTATTCGATATTTTTAATACTTAATTTTCCTAAGGGCACCTTGCGCAGTAAACCCTTGATTTTCGGTCCATTTCATACGATATCCGATCTCGGTGGAGACATTCTAGGGCAAGGAGTCAGAGATTGTCCAACTGTTTTTGTCCCGACTTGCGTTTGCGCATCTTGATATCCAGAAGATCCCGGTTTGCTCGGTTCCCGGTTCAACTGTCAACTGGGATATCAGAGATCTTTTATTTTGCGAACTTCAGCTGTATACTTGCGAAGTTGAAATTCAAAACGCCTCAGTCTCACCTGTCTCGGCTGAGTACACCATACGATCCAGATTCAAGCGGCCACGCAGCTCTCTGTTTGGAAGGGTCTCAGTCTGTCAGGCAGATCAGCTCATCGGCTTAAGGTTAGTATCTCCACTCCCCCTTTGCCCACGGTCTCAGTTCTCCTGCCTTGCATACTTCCTCTTTGGGGTTTCTTTCGTCCATCTCCTTGCAGCCCGTGTCCTTCTGGCTCTGGACTATACCGGGAAATGACGAGCTTCAATGGTGAAGCCGTCGGATGGCTTCCCCGTCCCGCTATTTCCGTGTTTGTTGTTGACATTAGACTCTTCTCTACTAGTTTGATGACCCTCGGATCTTGCATATTATCCTGAAGTCGAACGTTCAGAATTTGGTCTCAGTTCTGAGCTTCTTTTCTTCTCTGATCCAGTGAGTTTCCAGGTCTATGCACCGATCCGCCTGAAAGCTCGTATACTCATTTGAGTTAGTCTGGTGCCCAACTTGCTTTGAACTTCTCTTCCCGAAACCTCAAGCGAAACCTGTTCCTCGCTACCTTTTCAACCAATTGCCTTGGACTGTCAGAATTGGCGGTGGACTTTCTGATCCTTTCAACCTACTGGATCTTGTCTTTATGAACTTCGTGGCCACTGTATCTGAGTCGATTCCTGCAGCCAGCCTTTTCTAGTCTCAGCCTTGGTTCATTGCTGGATGTTGATTCGAGGCATTTTGTTGCCCTTTTTGTGAAACTGACAGTAGCTTCATCTTTTCGCTCGTTCTGTCTCGGAGAGCACTCCATTCTCGCGTGTGCTTTCTCGACCTACAATCGTTTGGAGAATAAATTCCCAGTCATTCGCTTCAGGAGGTTCTGTCTTGTTGCACTCGCTGCAACATCTTCAAGCTGGCTTACTCGAAGACACACGGTGTTTTGGTAAGCTCAACCCTTCACTGGCTCTGGCTGCCCGCATGTTTTATCTTCTTCCAATCCCAGGCCAGGATCCTGTTTGAATCCTCTCCCGACCCATGTTCTGTACACAAGAAACCTCCCAGCTGACTTGTTTCGCTCGCAGTTCGACCCAGATTTCCAAACGCCTCTGATACTAGGGGAGTCGTTGGATCTCTCGGATTCTGAAGAGTCACAGTTTGTCGGTGCGTTTTCAGACGGCCTGTGGGCCAAGTCTGAGCCCATTCTGTCCATGTCTGCTTTTCAAAAGCCTACCGCAGGCGCCATACTAGGTAAGTTGATCGAAACACTGGACCGGACAACGTACTAAGACAACAACAGATTACGGTTCCACACGATCTTTGCATGATGCTGCCTCTTACTCGACCTACGGTCAATCGCCTTATGTGACCACCCCGTTCGTGCCCTCTCCCATGGCCGATCAAGCAAGCCAGATCTCGGACTGCGTTCCATACATGCCCAACAATGAGTACGCCAGCTCGTACGAAGAGTCTCAATCGCCCATGTTGGGCGCACGCCAGCGTCAGCTACCCGAGGTGGTGACCTACAGCCCTCAGCGAGGAGCAGAGGGAGCCAGAGTCACGGTCCAGATTCAGACCCCCTATGACCTCCATAGTTCCACATATGCGGGCTTGTATTTGGTATTCGGCACGAAGAAGTGTGAATGTATCCCGACTTTCCACGGCTTCGAGGGCTCCGTGTTCCAGTACAGACTCTCAGTCTATGCACCTGCATTCTTGTCCACTGGCTCACCATCCTTTGCTGTTCCACTGTCCGTCTCGATGGAGACACACGATGAGTCCCCCGCCACCGTCCTCCAGGTCGGCGTTTACACATACGAGCAAGTGGCTCAGTCACCACCAGTGAATTCCCGCAAGCGCAAGTTCTCCTACTCCGACAACCCCGTTGCAAGCACCAAGCGCCACAATGGAACCTCAATTAAGGTAGAGCCACACGATGGTTACCACAGCCGTTCCGTGTCCGCATCCTACTCACCTTACTTGCAGCCTCTTCCCGCTATGTCTGGCTTCGTTGCTCCCTTCCACGCTGTCTCATCCCCGCAACCCGGTTCTGCTCAATACCCCTCCGTGTCTGCCACTCCTCAGCCTGCCTTGCGTGCTCCTTCCCCTCTGACACCTGCCTGGAGCCCCAATTACCTCCCTGTTACCAGCGAGGGTCGCAACCCGGGCATGCCCATGCCCCAGCACAAGGGTTCCCAGCGTGGCAATGCCACCCCGACTTTGATCCGTACCTCTACCTTGCAGACGAGTTCAATTTCCCAGAACCCACAATTCAACCCCTACGCCATGTACCCTACCAAGGCTGTGCTCAAGCTGAATGGTGACTTGGATAGCATGGCCCAGGGCTGGTCGAAGGAGGAGCGCCACGCACAGCGTCGCCTGGTTCAATTCACTCGCTCTCAGACTGGCAGCACCATCGTGGGAGACTTCAAGGCCGTTACTCCAGAGGATCGCGCCCCCAACAGCATCTGCATCAGCTGTATCTCCTGGGAGGGAAAGAACGAGTGCTACGTTACCAGCGTGGATACCATCTACTTGCTCGAGTCTCTGGTCGCTGTGCGCTTCACTGTCGAAGAAAAGAACCGTATTCGTCGTAACTTGGAGGGTTTCCGTCCTCTGACCGTTTCCAAGGCCAAGGCCGATAGCGAAGAGTTCTTCAAGGTTATTATGGGCTTCCCAGCCCCCAAGCCTCGCAACATCGAGAAGGACGTCAAGGTCTTTCCATGGAAGATCCTCAGCTCAGCATTAAAGAAGATTATTGGGAAATACGTATGTGTCCTCACTTCTCATCCTAATTAACATTACTAACATCTTGTCTCTCCAGTCCGCAAGCTACTCCTCCACAGCCAGCGTACTCCCCAACCCAATCACTAGCTACGCCAGTCACATGGGCTCCGATTCCGGCGCCGAGTCTCACGCGATCAACTCCCCTCAATCAATCTCGGACTCCGGCGCGACAAATACTTACGCCCCAGCCATGGCCCCGACTTACTCGCAGGCCGACCAAGCAACCCCCCAGATGTCCTCGGCCCCAGATCTCCGGAACATGATTGCAGTGACACAGCCCTATACATCCGTCGGTGCCTACTCATATCCCGCCATGTGTCACCCGCAGATGG
The DNA here is from genome assembly GCF_001773325.1 of Penicillium arizonense. NCBI lineage: Eukaryota > Fungi > Ascomycota > Eurotiomycetes > Eurotiales > Aspergillaceae > Penicillium > Penicillium arizonense. The sequence continues at coordinate 492,831 of NW_019173290.1, read as the reverse complement.
CGCAAGGCCTCCCAGCCCCAGCCCCTCGCCCGGCATGGGACATGCACGCGCTCAACACCGGTGCATCCCACACTGGCGCGCCGGCTAACGGCACCTGTTACAGCTACATGGACCCCGTGTATAACATGCACGACACGGCACATGGCCATTGATCGCCCTCGCGTGGCTGATACTGGTACTTTTTGATTGCGTTCCGTTTTCCTTTTCTTTTTTATACTTACCCCTCTGCCTTTTTGTGAAGATACGATTTTCCTTCCTGTCACTCCTTGATCACAAGCCCAGATCGCGGGTTGCAGTTACCAGAGATACAGGACAGTCTGTCTTTCCACTTGAAAAGGTGGGGAGATAGTTCTGTGTTTTTTTCTTGGTGGCTTCGCATCCTGCCCCTCATGATTTTACGTCCCTCCTTACACATAACATTTTGATGCCTGAATGCCCCACACCCATATTTGTTGCATCTTGGATTCTTGTTTTTGATCTACTTCTGTGAGGGAGACCCCTTCCTCGCATCTAGACGGTGTCTTGTTCATTCCTTACTTGGGTTTGCATATTCTTTGCCGGGCATTTATGGCTTCCCCTCCTTTTTTGATTGATTTCGATTTGAGCTTGGAGCTTTGCAAGCTTCTCTGCTGGGCTTTTGTACTACTATCTGGCATAGCACAGGCGCTGCTGTCATTCCTTTTGCATTCGCAGGATTACTTTTGGGTTGGAATTGGGATTAGATTTTGTTTGGGGTCTGTGTTTTCTGCTTCTTGGGAATATTTTGGAGAGCTGCGTCCATTATATCATGCTCCTGGCGCATTCTGGATGATGGGGATCTTCTTTGATCGGAGGGTTGGGCTGATACTTTGGAGCCCTGGCTTCACAGTTTGATGCCTTTCTCTTTCGTTCTCGGTCTCTGTCAATGGTTCTTTTTTTGGTGGATATTGGGAGTTTGATTGATACTTACACTTTTTGTTCTTGTTACTTGAGCTGAGGGCTGTTATTTACTCCTGCATTGTTTCGGCGTTTCGGGCATGGACGGTTGGACCGTTTCTCATGCTTTCCTCTTTTTTATTATTTTAATTTGACCTGGTCTCAGTTTTAGTTGTTTAATCGCAGTTGATCAGACTCTTGTCAATCTTTTCTCCTCGTTTTTTTGTATTGTTAACTTAATTCAGAGTCAATTTCGTTTTCGTATGACCCTCTGCTATTGTGATTGGTCTGTTAGATCTCCTAGTGTCCAGCGCGACACGATTGTACATATCGATCTACGTTTGTCCCTTGGCTTGCGGATTAAGCCGCTCGTATGCAAAAGTAGTACATATGAGGCTTTTCTGACTGGGTTTTGTTTCTTACAATGTGCCATCCAAGACCGACTGTATACAGAATAAACGCCGAATCGAAATCGTGTTGGATAAACCCATCAACCCGTCTAACCACTTTTTTATCCGTTCCAGTTTCCTAATTGTAAGTTCACTACAAAAGTCCACTCTTATACTCCAGTCCCTTAGTAATTTATATCCTGATGTCAAAAACTAGGATCGAGGCATCCACTCGCACATGGAAATCACCCATACTCCCTCATCTGTCATTGTACACTTCGCTCATCTGCCGCATGCTTTGGCCCTATTTAGGCTATGCGCTAAGATCAAACACGGTGATTGAGCAGAAGCGATGCAAGGTCCCCTTCCCCCCAAGCAAATTTTTTATTAATATCCAGCACATAGCCTCCCTCAATCTAATGCTACTGTATCTCCGCTGTCACTCATCCCAACACGCCCCATGTCTCAACTTGCGACTTCAGATCCCGAGGCCACACGTAACCAATAACTCCGACCTTGAGAATGCCCTGCTCTGATCCGTGATAACCCAACCACTGTCGACACAACCCTAAGAGCCTCATTCCCTTCTAGCCCCCATCCCAACCCAACCACACACTATCAACCAACCAATCCCCGAATGCTTCGGCTACTGCGGAAGTAACGCCTACCTCTTTATCCGAGCCTGGGACTGACGGCGTATCTTCTGTTTCGTCTTCAAGTAATACTGGGGCAATTGCTGGTGGTGTTGTTGGTGGCGTGGCTGGAGTCGCTATATTGATTGGGTTGATCTGGCTATTGCTTCGTCGAAGGAAACAAAACCGGAGCAGTGAAAACCTCACACCTGTTGAAGCTCCTATACAGGGAGAACCCCGTTATGCGAAGTCTAGTCAGTTTGGTGGAGAGCTCGAGGGGTCGAGGGCTGCTGTAGTAGGAGGAGAGCTTGATGGTTCCAAGGATACGATGATAGCTGAATTGCCGAATAATGCTGTGGGCTATAAATAATTTATTGGAGTAGGTGTGCAGTCTGTTGTATGTTCCAGCGTTTTATGTATACGGATTAGTCCTATTTTTGCTTTTGACTGATCTATGTGACTGTTCTATTTGCTATTATATGAGATGATAGCCGCTATTCACACCTGATTTAATATAAGACAAAAACACTTAGCTTGTATACAGCGTCCGGTCGTAACGGTCCATATATAAAGAAAGTTATGTGTCCGGAGGGTCATAGTGCGTGCACATCAGTCGTTTATTGCCCCTTGAACCGTGTCACACCACGCCAAATTCCGCGTTTTCACAACTTCCACGCACATCGTCTCCCACATTTCCACACCTTCAACCCTCAACTTCGAACACCACCACCACGTGATCTCGTTACCCTAATAACAACCATGACACCAAAGAACCCTGCCAAGAAGGCCGGCAAGGTGCCTCCAATCAAAAAGTCAACCAGAAAGCAGAAGCCTGTTGACATGGAGCTTCTCATGATGTGGACGGTCTACAAACTTGCCATTGAGCATGTTCCGGTGAGCAGAGCATGTCTACGTTATCCAAGTTCAAGCATCTAATTAAAGTACGTATTTCATCTGATAGGTCACCGATGCCAATATTGCTGCCAGACTCGGAATCAGTGAGGGTGCGGCCCGCGGCAGATGGTATTGGATCAGGTCCAAGATGGCCCCTATCGAGGCGGAGTACCAAGCCGAGCTGGGGGCCGCTGCTCCGAAAGAGAAGATGCAGGAAGGGGGTGACGACTTGGCTGAGGGCACGGATATGAATTTTGACGAGGTGGACTAAGCGCAGAATTTGAGCTATCAGGCCTTACATTGGCGCCGCAAGTGCGCCGTACAAAGAGAGAGAGCCACATGGTTGTCAATATATGACATGAATTTGACCCGAGTTTGAGCATTTGATCCGATAAGCTCTTCATTGAGAACCCAGGAGCACCCTAATTTCATTTCTTAAGTAGATTTTCATGCACCTTTGGAGTAGTAAGAGCAAGAAAGTAATGTAGATTCAACAGCAAATGAGGGAACAATCGAACTTCTATTGACGTCTAATTGGGAACAAAAAACCTCACTTCCTCCCACAAACCCAGCCTTGCCGACAGTCAAATTTCGGACGGCAGCGGTGATAAGCACCACACCGAGATTCATCGACTTCCCTGTCATAATCAGGGATAACTCGAACCGAGGAGCAATCCGATGATGTATCGTCGTATGGGGAGACATGGGAGCCGGTATCAGAATGGTAGTCCTTGTGACAACAGTCGCAGTGCCGGATCTCCGGTTCCCGGGGTGGAGTGTGTCTCCTGCAGGTACATTTGGCCTGGGGCGACTTAGTTCGGGACTTTCTAGTCGAAAGGTGGGAGCGGGTCGGCGTCGGGGTTGGAACTCGAGTGGCAGGGGTATCTTCCCAGCCGAATACCTTGCGACAGGAACAGCAGGATTGAAGTGGAGATGCTGGCAGGGGCTTGTGCGTTGGTGGGCGAAGTTCAGGCGCAGGTGATGCATGTCGGGAGTGGCATCCCGGACACAATGGTGCAGGTGGGCTAACGGGCCTCTGGCAGGTACATTGGGCTTTCTCTGCTGGCGGAGAGGGCTCCCACTGTTCCCGCTCGCGCTTCACGGACGATGTACAACAGTAATATTTTCGGACGACTCCATTTTCCGAGCCCTGGCTCATGCTTGGGCTCGGCGGAGGTGTCTGTTCATGATGCTGGTGCTGGCAACTGTAGCAAGTACATGGCTGTTTCACTGGAGGGGGAGACGGCGACCTGTTCGACGGGCATCCTTTATGGGAACACTTGGTACTGCCAGCGCAGGGCAATCTTTTGATTTGGTCGATCCAATGATGCTTGTCATCAAAAGGTTTTCCCAGCCAAAAGTCAGCATGTGGAATATCGCCGCGTCTTGATCGCTTCATCTTGAAAGCGAATGCCGACGTGAACTTTTAAAAGATAATAAAGAAAGACCTGTAGTAGATTAACAATAACAAGCTCACAATGGATCGAGTGAATTGTCTTGGAGAAAAAGACAAGTGAAGGGAAAAAGCCGGAGCGGCAGATGGTCTCCTTATAAGGGCCGATCTGTACAGATGAAGCGAACACCCCTATCAATTGGGCCTGAAACATCCTGTGCGATTTGAGTAACAAGCAAAAGCATTGTAGTCGGTGTTGAAGGGAGAAATCCCGGTCGATCAAACCGATGTAACCTGCAGACATTTCCCACAAAGCGAGACAGAGTGGTCCAGCCCTATAGACAGGCACAGAGAATGGGATTCTTATCCCAACCAGAGTCTAGCCCGAATCTCAAAACACAACGTTGAGTTAAGACAAGGGCTTGGCCCATAGCAGAGGGTTGAAAGGGATGCCCATATGCATAAGAACCTTTGTTAGGGAAGCTGAAAGAGGCCAGGACCTTTTCGAAAGCAGCTGAGCTCCCAATCAGAAGAGGTACGTGGTTGTAAATATGATACACGTCTATCCTGGTGTTGCCACGACGCTGCTTGCGTCAAGCCACCTACTGCATAGTTCCTATCAATAACTTATAGCTTTTGGCTTGCAGAACAACCAGGAATCAGGCTTTCACTCAAACTGTGTTCAGCATTCTCTTTCACACTCTTCTTTCAAGTAAAATTCGTTTGTTTGCCCTGAAGTGCGGAGGGAGGTAGAGCGTACATCGGCCTCAGTGGGCAAACACAATGTTTTGTGTGTATCGAATACCTGGGGCTCTAAGGGTAACGTTGGTTCTGCCAATACATTGTAATCTTCCAAACACCGCCCAATCACGCGCCTCCAGCCCACCCCTTACCGTGTATTTACCTCAGTGCGCCTAATGCCACGCACACCGCTTAATCATTTTTGCTCCAAACTTCCCAAAATCGAAACTCGGTCTCTCTCTTCACCTTGAATCTGGCCGCTTTCTGCATTCCCTCAGCTCTTCTCTATTTCATTTGACTAGCTTCTAGCTGTCATTCCCCAATCTCAATCTTCACTCCTTGTGTCTTGCGACTCTGTCCGTTCGCATCACACATTCTCGAAACCCGCCACAAGTCTCGCGACAAACTGTCTCATCGGTTATTTCGTGGGGGATCAACATCCGACCAGAATAACTCATCTACCATAATGCCTACACCACTTCCATCGAGTTTCGCTTCGGCCGCCGCCGGCAACACCCAGGACCCCAATCGGAGAGGGGATGGGACTAGCGGAGAATGGTATGCAAACATTGCCCTGTCTTCCCCCTATTGCTGGTGGCTCAACAGGCTTGCACTGGTGCTATTGCTTGCTCATGCTGGTCAATGTCCTAAGCTCCATACGCTTGATGCTAACCTATGTCCAGGTCTCGAAACCGCATGAACGGAGCTACGCAGACCTTCCGCCGTCCTTCTGTTGCTACCAACCCTTCCCACCCGCGGGACAGTAGCCAGCCTGCATCTGCCTCGACACCTACGGCCGGCGGAGCGTACATCCCCCCACACATGAGCTCAAACACCTCTAGCATTGCACGGAATGGCGACTCTCGGTATTCGAAGGAGCAGCTTCTAGAGCTGTATAAGTCGCAGCGGGAGCAGGGATCCTTGAGCAAGAACGTGGAGGAATACTTCGTGGCCGACTGGGATCCGCACACTTCGTCAGCTTCTTCAAATGGCGCGTGGGGGAAGCGGGACGACCACAAACCCAGCTCCGCGGGGCCTGAAGTGTGCTGGGATCATGGTGGCCAGGTAGAACCTCTTGGGCTTGCTGTTATGTCGGATAGCGAGAAGGAGGTTCGATTATCCTTTTTACTGGTCTCTGTGAGTTATTGTACTGACATTCTATAGCTATTCGCCGCCTCGGTCAATTCCCCTCTGAAGCCCCCACCTACGAACGCCCAGAAGGAAAACGTTGTCCCCGGAACTGGTCGCAAGTCTTCCGTTTCCTATCCCCAGGGTCACATCAATAACTACAATACTTCCTCTCCTACTGCTGGCCGCCCAGGCCCTCGACGCCGGGAGACTGGTGAATCGATTGGAAATCCCATGTCTCCCACCGGTTCCAACTCCCGTTTCTTCCGCGACGACGCCAACACTTCTACCCCTCCCCCGGCTCTTTTGCGTCGCAAGACCGATTTCCGAGAACCCACCGCGAACGAGAAGCCGAAGGACGCTCGGGATGAACCATCTTCTCCTTTCAGCACCCTGAAGCGGAGCTCGACCAATCCCCTGAATACGGCTGTGAGTGGACCGAGCTCCCCTTGGGGTTCGGTCTCACAAAGTGCTAATTTCTCCCCTATGGGAGCCTTTGGGGCTTTCTCGCTTGGCTCGAACGCAAACACCCCCACAACCGAAAAGAAACCAGGTTACGGAAGTCTCCGCGGAGAAAGTAGGTTCAAGGGTTTGCTGTCGAAGGATAGCTCCGAGGATATGGCCGGTTCCGCCAGGGAGAAGCCTATGAGCAATCTCGAACGCCTTGCTGAAAATGATAGCGATGGCCGCTCCCAGTCGCCCTGGGGAGATGCCGTCAAGACGCGTGTCAACCGCAGCGAGACTAATCCATTTGACGAGCCTCGCAGCGGAAGCGCTGCTCTTGGTGGATCTCAGGATGTCGAGGGTCCCCCTCAGTCTGATCTCGGCTTCGGCGCGTTCGGCATGACCTCTAGCATCCCAGGACTCCGAGAGTTGATGCAAAGCCAGGAGAACTCGCGGAACCCTACCCCCAGCTTGCTTCAGGGCCACGAACCAACTAGTCCGACCAACACCAATCCTTACCAGAGCCCGCATGGTGATCGCCATGGTGATCGGGCGGACACTGAGGATGTCGACACTGATGGATCGGATATCCAGCAGGCCCAGCATCCTGGACTGAGCGGCCTTCGCGACTCCTCTAACCCCTTCGGATCGATGAGACGTGTTGGTTCCGGAATGGATTTGCCCGCCGTGGACCGCAGCCAAAACTCGAGTGTTAATGCCAACCGCACTTTCTCTGGCCTTGGTGGTCTTGGTGGACTGTCCGGGCTGGGTGCAGCTTCGACCTGGTCGTCTGGCGCTGCTGTCGGTACACCCCCTCGTGAGCGTTCTGCCTTTGCAGGTGGTTTCGGCGATCCTATCTTCGGCTCCATGGGTGATCTTCAGTCTCCCAACATGAGTACCCTTGGCGGAGGCGGTCTCTTCAGCCCGCATGCTGGCATTTCCGGTACTGGAAGCATCGGTCGGTCAAGCAAACTGGGTGCCCTGTTCTCATCTATGCAGGATGAGAGCCGACCGGACTCTGTTGGTTTGGAAGGATCGATCGACCAAGGTGACAAGGCGGGGCAGGCAACAGGCTCGACACCTGCCTCCCAGACCCCTGTCTCGGCTGTTGGCTCGATTCCCAACTTGGCTGGTCACGATTCCAGTCAAACTCCTGGCTCAACTATTCCTGCTTCTCAGCAGCGTACCATGGTCATGCCGGATAGAATGCGCTGGATCTACCGTGATCCTCAGGGTAACATCCAGGGTCCCTGGACTGGACTTGAGATGCATGATTGGTTCAAGGCTGGATTCTTCAGTCCCGATCTGCAAATCAAGAAGCTTGAAGATACCGAGTTTGAGCCTCTGGCCCAGCTCGTCCGTCGCATTGGGAACTCACGAGAGCCATTCCTCGTCCCCCAGATCGGCCTTCCCCACGGCCCTGAGCCCACCGTCGCCCAATGGACTAATACCACCGCCGGCTCCGCCCAGCCTCCCTTCCCTGGCAGTTTCCCCAGCTTCGGCACTACCTTGACTGCCGAACAGCAAAATGCTCTTGAGCGCCGCAAGCAGGAGGAGCAGTACCTGATGGCTCGCCAGAAGGAGCACCTCGCTCAGCAGCAGGCCATCATGAAGCAGATGGCACCCCCTGGCGCCCCATCTTCTTCTATGCAACCCCCGCTGCAGCACCAGTCTAGCGCCCACAGCCTGCACAGCCAGCCAAGCTTCGGAAGCATCACATCTCCCGTTGGCTACCAGCCATCCCCCATCCAGGCTCCCATGCAGCAGTCGTCTCAGGGAATTCCTGGATTCTTCGATGGTGCACCGATCAGACAGGGTGGTTTGCCCGGATCTGGAATGCTAGGCACCGACCTTGTCGGCGGCCAGGACCAGCTCCCAGCTCTGCTTGATCGTCTGAGCGTCGGCCGCCAGGATCCTTTCGCCTTTGGCAGCGCTGGCTCCTTCCGCCAGCCCGACAATTTCCTCCACTCTCAGCAAGTTTCTTCCATGCTCCAGGACCGCGCTCAGCTTCAACAAGAACAGGAGGACTTCGACAAGGCCAATGAGGATGATCCTTTCGACCAGCAAGCTCGCGAGGAGAGACTCCGTCAGTTCCATGCTCTCCGCGCCCAGGAAGGCGAGTTGGGTATGCGCACTGCCGATGGCTTGCCTACTCACCCTGCCGCTGCTTCCCAGCAGCTCGAATCAGAGGTTGCCGCCGACATGGAGGAGGCAGCCAAGCAGCTGTCCGATTCTGTTACTGGCGCCGAGCCTCTCACTCTCTCCCAGCAGGTTCAGAAGGCTGCTTCCGCCCAACGCCAGCAGCAGGAACATGAGCAGAACCACGCCCCTGCTGAGTCGGTCTGGGGCAAGGTTGACAGTGCTATGCCCCAGCCCTTCCCTCCCCCACCCTCTGCCTCTCCCCTTCCCGCGCCTACTGCCCAGCGCAACCGTCAGAACGTAGCCGAGTCTCTGGCTACTGGCTCTCGTTCGCAGACCCAAACTCCAGTTGACGCTGCTCCTACCTCCGTGGCACCATGGGCCAAGGAAGCCAATGACCTGCCCAAGGGCCCTTCGCTGAAGGAAATCCAGGAAGCCGAGGCTCGCACTGCCGCTCAACGTGAGGAGGTTGCTGCCGCTGCTCGTCGTGCCCAGTTCCTCGCCGAACAAGAACGTCTGAGCCAACAGCAGGCACAGGCCGCTCCTGGTCTTCCCTCTTCCGCCAACTGGGCTAGCGCTGGATCCCCAGCTACTCCTGCCTCGACCGGCTCCCCATGGTCCAACAAGGCCCAGCCCGCACCTACCGGCAACACTGGCAAGAAGACCCTGGCTCAGATTCAGAAGGAGGAAGAGGCCCGCAAGAACCGCGCGGCTGCTGCTGCTGCCGCGGCCATGGCCGCCACCCCCAGCCCTCCTGCTCCCCCCTCTGCTGGCAAACGTTACGCCGATCTTGCTAGCAAGGGCCCTGCTTCTACCGCCCCGGCCGCTCCCACTCCTTCCGGTGCCTGGACCACCGTCGGTGCCAGTGGCAAGGTCAAGGGTGCGCCCTCTGTGCCTCTGGGGCCTCGCTCAACCAGCGGAACAGCCCCGATCTCGCCCGTCATTGCCAAGCCCCGCCCTGCTACCGCTGCTCGTACTGTGACGGTTGGCAGCGTCCCACAGTCCAACCCCAACCAGGCCGTTGAAGAGTTCACCAAGTGGGCCACTCTCGCTCTGGGCAAGGGGCTGAACAGCAACATCAATGGTGAGTCCATCTCTACATAACATTTAGTCCAATATGTCTTCTCTGCATACTAACATTTAATCCCTAGTTGACGATTTTGTCCAGCAACTCCTCTTCCTCCCTGCCGAGGCCGAGATCATCTCCGACTCCGTCTACGCCAACTCGCAGACCCTCGACGGCCGTCGCTTCTCCGAGGAATTCATCCGCCGCCGCAAGCTCGCCGACAAGGGCATTGTCGAGTCCGTCTCCCCCGGTGCTTTTGGTGAACAGAAGAGCGGTGGTGGCTGGAGCGAGGTTGCTAAGAAGGGCTCCGCTGCTACTGTTGCTGCTGCTGCTCAGCGTGAGGAAGAGAGCGCTAGTGCTGCTTTCAAGGTTGTCGCTCCCCGCAAGAAGGGTAAGCGGTAATGGTGTGCATCATTCCTGATTTAGCCTGTATGCATTGCATTGTTTCGTCTTGGCGGTTCCTTAGTTAGCTACGGATCTGTCGTTTCCATTTATTTGGAGATATGCGCGCTCATCTTTGTCAATTGCCTTTGCGCGTCCGTGTATCAATAGCATACTTCACACTTGTTATGTTGCATTCAATCCGTAGAAGCCTATAGATCTGTGTAAAGTAACTTTCCCCCTGGGATCAGATCTGTAGGGTTTTTGAGTAAGCCAAACTACCTCATTTGTAGCCAGCTCGGTGCCTGAGTGTCAAGTTTTCTTCCATATGACTTCTTGTCAGGCATCTAGAGGCAATTGTATGTGTCATAGTTTTCCATTATAGGAGCATAGCCCTTCGAGACAGCAGTCTCGTGGTTCACTAGCGAATAAAGCGGCTTGAGACCGGGCAATGCATGGCAAAGGGGGCATCAGCAGATCTGAACTGGGAGAACGGCAGCTATGATACACGCAGATTAACTTATAGACCACTCTAAGACGATTTATACATTGCAATTCAAACCTACCTAGTATAGTACATACCTGAAGAGAAAGATTACACAAAGTCCATTCGCCAGCTTACTCCAATTCCTTCATTCTATTGTTTGCTACCAAGCTTAAATTAACTCCTATTACCGCAGCAAACATCAGGTATTGTGTCATGTGCCCCTCTAGGCAAGGAAGCTGCATATGCTGTGCTAGATTTTGGAGTCATGCAGCCCAGATTACGCTATACAACGTGCTTGTTTGCATTGAGTTGAGGAGCTGAGAATGCGGAGGAAGTATATCGCCTAGAAGCTATCGTAGGGACTTAGACCTCGTGAATGGATGGATATCATCCATTTATCTAGACTCGGTTCGAACTATAAACACTACATGCGTTGCAAGTATTGTGTTTTTTGTGGATGTTGAATTGCAAGTGTTGAACTAAGTAAATGCTAAATTCGTCGATAATCGTAATGCAGTCCCACCCATTTCTACATGAGACTTTCCTAAACAAATGAATAAAATAAAAGAGATCAAAATAATTTCAATAAATCATCAATCATTCCAGCCCTGCGTGTGGGATATCCATGAGGAAGAATAATCGATCTCGTCAGACCGGACTCTGCAGTGCGACTCGCCTTTGCTTCAGAGGCCCATACAAAAAGAATCGTTTGAGTCCCATCCAGGGTGTATTGATTGGGCTATCTGTCCCCGTATACAAGAATAGATCGTAGATCCAACCCCCGAAGGTGCAGCCGAGTATTGGTGCAACCATTGGGACCTGAACGGTCTGAATTAGCAAAAACATCAACATACCCCAGAGCACCGAGGGGACTGGGAATGAAGAATACATACCCAAAAGTAATAGCCACCTGCTGCCCACACCTCATGTCCATACCCAAGCATATAGGATACCAACCTAGGGCCAAAGTCCCGCGCCAGGTTAATCGCATACCCAGTCTCCCACCCGAAACAAGCACCGATACCAAAAACAACGAAGAATAGAGCAAGAGGAATCGACGTTCCAGCGCCTAGGTTCCCCTCATCTTTCAGCGCGAAGATCATGAACATCAATATCGCGCTGGCGAGGAACTCGGAGAAGAATTGGCCTGTCTTTGTCATGAATTCTGCGGGGTATGTACAGAAGATGCCGGCTGTTGCTGTAGTCGAGTAGCCTGGCACAGTGCGGATATGGGCTCCGCCTTCGTAGGCGTTGATGGCTGATTTATAGTTTCCGTATACAATTGCTGAGCCGCACATCGCGCCGAGGATTTGGGCTAGGACGTAGATTGGTAGTTTGCGCCAGGGGAAGCCGCGGAAGATGCAGTTTGTGAATGTTACCGCTGGGTTGATGTGGCTGCCGGATGCGCCGCTGGCGTATACTCCCAACATGACGCCGAGGCTAGGTAGATTTTGTTAGAATCGGATAAAGCATAGGGCCACGAGACGGATGGAAAGGAAAGGAAGGATAGGTGGCTTACCCCCATCCCCAAGAGATAGATTGGTAGTCACCCTTCTGGCCATGACTGAGCAGCACCTGCGCTACAACCCCATCACCGAACAAGGTGAGGATCAACGTCCCAAAGAACTCTGAGAACGCATCACGGCCGTACTCCCTGACCCGAGACCAGAGCAGCGGCCGAGTATAAGGACTCTCAATCTCTGGGTTGATATGATGGATAGAAGTCTCGTTTTTACCACCCAAACACAAAGACCCACAGCCACTATCATGACTATCCGAAGAAAGAGTCTCACGGTGAACTTTCGACATCGTATCAACCTCAATCTCCTTCCAGGAAGCCATAGACGCAGAAAAGAAGGGGGGCGTCCTCCAGAGCGGGATTGGTTTCGACTTGATATAGTACGACAACCGCGGGGGCAATACACGTTCCCTGTGTGTAGGGGGGTATAGTTGTCTTCCGGTATATCAACGTAGTCAGAATCAGGTCCGCACAGTGTAACCCCTACTCTTCTCAATTCTCAAACCTTGCGCTGCTTCTTGTACAAGGCCCCGTCGGTTCGATTGGCTGACACACGGTCCTTGTCCTGATGGCGTGTGGTGTGTGCGTGTCTGGTCCTGCTGTTTCCGGTGATATCTTTCAGGATCTGGGGGCGTGCAAGCTTGCAGGGGAGATACTAGCTGGGGTCAAATCCGGACAGACTCGGAATTGGTCAAGTAAAGACATCTTTCTATTGAGTGGGCTGGGCTGGCCATTGTATTCTGCTGTTGTTGTTTTTTGTTTCCCCTTTCTAGTCAGAGAGGTCAAATTGTGACAGCGCATCTGTGGCCATGGTTTTTCTTTTTCTTCTTTCCCTGAATCCGTTTGTAGAAATTGTCCGTTTGGCTTGGGCTGGCGGGAAACACCGTCTGGTTCCGGTTGGATTGTTCCTGTTCTTTGGAGATATCCACGTTGAGCGATGCTGCTCTCGTGTCATTCCCGCTGACCGGTATCTGCCATCCTGTCCCTTTAGGAGAAGCTTCCATTTCTTCTGTTACTCATCGTCAACCCGTCGGGTGCCAGACCTCACGCAGTCCTGATTGCAATTTTCTAGAATGCCCTAATTGTGTCACTTAGGCGGTGACCTTAACAGTAGGAGACATTCGTAGGGTAGTATTGCCCTTTATCGCTTGTCGTCGGCAGTGGCACTCTTGACGGTTGTCCGTGTGACCATCTGCCAGGTATGTGTAGTGTCAGCGAGGCCGGGGTTGGCCGGATTTGACTCTTTCTGTAGAGTGTGGTGGTAGAAATGATGTCTTGTCCTCGTGTCATCGGATACTATCAAGCAGGCCATGGACTGAATTATAATGCCGTGAAGTTGCAGTTTGGGCTAAAGTCGGGAGATGTAGTTGGGAAGTGTTGAGAAGTCTGAGATATTGAGGTCAGTGCGCCGATCTGACACTTCCACTTCTCAGAGAAGTGCTGATCTTCCCCACAAATATGCAGAGTTGTGGAGTTGCAAGGTTGATCCTTGAGTTAATCTGTTGATCTGTTGGTCTCTTTGTCTTTGTCTCTTTGTGTCTGAAGAAGAACTGTATACTTTGAATCCCAACAGTCAGCTCGAGGGGAAGCCAATCGCAATCTCCCTTTTGACCAGGATATTCCCACCAATCCCTCTTGTTTCCCCGTTCAATTTCCTCGAATCAGACATTCATATTAAGCTGCGAGTATTACTTGTGACCCCGTGGGGAGTCGCTTCTTTCTTTTTATTTTCTTGTATTCAAATCCCGTTTACCTCTTTTTTCCCTTCTCATAGACCCTTACATACTGCATAACCACGCAATCATGCAGTCCGCGGAGATATTCGTGGGCTCGATTGACCAAGGCACAACAAGCACCAGATTCCTCATCTTCAATCGCGACGGCGAGCCAGTAGCCTCGCACCAAGTCGAGTTTAGCCAGATATATCCACACCCAGGGTTAGCCAAACCCACCCTTAGATAAACCCTTATAAACTAACGTATCCAAGCTGGCACGAACACGATCCCCTCGAATTAATAACCTCAGTAGAAATCTGCATCGAAGCCGCAGTACGAAAATTCGAATCTGCAGGCCACAACCGCAACACCATAAAAAGCATCGGAATAACCAACCAGCGCGAAACAACCATCGTCTGGGACCACGAGACCGGCGAACCCCTCTACAACGGCATTGTCTGGACAGACACACGCTCGCAAGCTATCGTCGCAGAACTAAAGCAGAAACCCGGCGCAGCACAGCTCCAAGCAATATGCGGTCTCCCGCTGTCAACCTACTCATCCGCGACGAAGCTGCTCTGGATGGTGGCGCATGTCCCGAAAGTGCGGGATGCATTTGATCGTGGGACATTGGCGTTTGGGACTGTCGATGCTTGGCTCGTGTACCGTTTGAATGGCGGCGCGGCGGCTAACGTCTTTGTCTCGGATTCGACAAACGCTTCGCGGACTATGTTTGTTAACCTTGAGACGCTGCGGTATGATGAGTCTTTGCTTGATTTCTTTGGGATTCGGGGGAGGGTTCATTTGCCGAGAATTGTGCCTTCTTCTGATAGGGAGGCGTATGGGGTTGTTGCTTCCGGGGTTTTGGCGGGTGTTCATATTATGGGCTGTCTTGGGGATCAGTCTGCTGCTCTTGTTGGACAGAAGGGGTTTTCTCCGGGTATGGCGAAGAACACCTATGGAACTGGGTGTTTTCTTTTGTACAATGTTGGTGACAGGCCTGTTTTTTCGACTCATGGGTTGTTGGCCACTGTGGCCTATCACTTTGGTGGAAAACCTGTCTATGCTCTTGAGGGGAGCATTGCCGTTGCAGGTTCTGGGATCAAATTCCTGCAGAATAACCTGGACTTCTTCAGTGAATCGAAAGAGGTCAATGACCTGGCCAGCTCGGTGAAAGATAATGGCGGATGTGTGTTTGTCACTGCTTTCAGTGGACTATTCGCACCATACTGGATTGACGATGCCAAAGGGACCATATGTGAGCTGTTGTCGAATTATCTACTTACAATACCAGTATCTAACAGACTAAACAGTCGGAATCACCCAATACACCCTAAAAGGCCACATCGCACGTGCAACCCTGGAAGCAACATGCTTCCAGACCAAAGCCATCCTCGACGCAATGGAGCAAGACAGTGGTCACACCCTCTCCGAGTTGGCTGTAGATGGAGGCATGAGCAACTCCGACTTGGCAATGCAGGTGCGTATGGCTTGCCAGGGCATCTTTCTTTCCACAAATAATTAACCTGGTTTCAATTCAGACCCAAGCAGATCTCATCTCCATTCCAGTCTACCGTCCTAAGATGCGCGAGACCACTGCTCTCGGTGCAGCCATTGCAGCCGGTCTCGCCGTCGGCATGTGGCGCAATTTCGCCGAGCTGCGCGATATCAATCGTGCTGGTGGTACGGTCTTCGAACCTCAGGTTACGCGCGAAGAGAGTTCTATCAAGCTGGGGGTATGGGAGAAGGCTGTTCAGATGAGTAGAGGGTGGGTTGGACCTGGAAGTTCTCGAGAAGAAGCCGAGGGAGGAAAGAACAGTGCGACTTTGGTGCCAGTTAAGGGGAGCCGAGATGTCCAGACAGTCAGTCCATATCACTCCTCGTTTGTGGATAAAGGCAACACGAATATGGATCATCGTGGACTATCTAAGTCAGGTTATTCCCCCGTCTACTCAACCCTGGATGGAGGAAATACAACCCTGGAGACGCATTATCTGTCTAAACAAGTGGTTCCACTGCGCGCGAAATCAGATACGGACAAGGCTCCTGGTGTTACTACGACTGTTCAAGAGATAACCCAGACTTCCATGGGCGAGATCAAACTCCCATCTTTGAAGACGCCACTGGTTAGTTTCTTGAGTGATATGTCAGACCCAGACGAGGAGGATTTGTACCTGGAGCTGCGGAAGGTGGAAATTTTACAGAGACTCAAGGCACTGCGAAAGTCCAAGGTGAATTACTATTGATTTTGTCCTGGGGTTTGTTCTATTGGCTGGGAAGGGAAAGGGGATATCTCGCATTCGGTGTTTGCAGAACGAGATGGTATGGACATAGCTTCAATTTTGATATCAATACAATGAAGGGAGGTCTTAACTTGCAAACCGCTATCTGGATAACATAGGAGCAAATCTTGCATTAACTTATATAAACATTGTTTTCAGTATTGGAGGATTCTGGGGGCACTGAAGCATTAGACACTCTCTACAAGAAAGCCTCTAAGTGAGTATACCGTTTCATCCATTGTTTTCGTCCTGCTTTGGTCTCTCTTTTCTCGCCTCTTTTTCGCCCGTTTTCGAGTGCCTCGGGTTATAGTTGCTTAAAGATAGTAGGGGTGTGAAAGGGCTTATGGCTTATGCCTGTAGCGAGCTCCTCTGCATTCTGGATATCTTCACTGACTCAAGTTAATCGTTAATAGCAAATCATAAAATTCCACCCAAAGCCCTACTCCTTAGAAGCACGCGCCACCTCCTCTCCTTCCTTAAGGAAAACACAATTCAGTTCCGAGCCAGGACTAAGTGTAACTTCAAACCTAAGCACAGGATCCTCAACCTTCTCTTTCCCATTAACAGGCAACGCAATAATCCGCTCATAAGCCTGCAGAATTCGAATAAGAGTATACCCCATCTCGATAGTCGCAAACTGCTGCCCAATACAAATCCGCGGACCCCCATTGAAAGGAATGAAATGCCACGGCTTCGGCTGCCAATTTGAAACCCACCGCTCGGGAATCCACTTCGCGGGATCGAAGTAGTTCTGCGAGTCTGGCCCGTCATACAGATCCGGGTCGCGCTGCATCAGCATCGTCGAGTAGATAATGCGGGAGTTGGCGCGCACGCCTACTGGTGCTGTTCCGTCTGGCCCGCCGCCGCGTGGGAGGGTCGTGTCGCGGAGTGAGTAGCGGACGTTGAATGGGACGACTGGGTAGACTCGCATTGTCTCATGGAGGACTGCGTTGAGATATTTCATTTCCTTTAGATCGGTGTAGGTGGGCTTTTGGCTCTTGGCGCCTACGCCTAGGCGTTCGCGGATTTCCTGACGGAGTTTGGTGACGACTTCTGGGTTGCGGGATAGTTCGAAGAGGCAGAAAGATAGGGTTCCAGCGGTTGTGTCTCGGCCGGCTAGAAGGACGGCTACGAGTTGGTCTCGCAGGACTCGTGGGTCACGGGTGAATCGGGCGAGGGCATCTAGGAAGGTCTCGCGCTTTGAGAGCTTTTTGTCTAGCTCGTCGGTGGAGAGGGACAGTACGGTTTCAATGTAGGGCTGGATGAAGTCATCCATTATCTTGAGGTTCTTGCGGAACTCCGCGCGTGACATGGCGAAGCTGAAGACTCTGCAGGTTGGGGTGGGACAGTTAGATTGGGTTTTGTATTACCTCCAATAGCATCTGGTACTGGCATCGCACAAGATCAGGAGAGTTGCTTACCCGAAGCGGAAAAGCTCCGCTTGACGTTGCTGCACATATCTGAATGCCTCGGCGAAGCGAGTGGCCGGGTTCTCGAGGCTGTCTGTGCCCTGCCCGAGGAGGTAGTCGGTTGCTGCATCGAGGGTGAACCGGAAGAAGAGCGAGCCGACGTCCACAACCTTGCTGCTGCTGGGAGAGTGGCTGCCACCAAGGAGCGGGATGAGTTTCTGAACGTGCTTCTCGAAGATTTCTGTGTCGACGATACGCTCGCGAGCGAACATGGGCCGGATGAGTTGCCGGGAGCGAGACCATAGCTCTCCGTCTGTGGCGAAGATGCTGTCACCGAGGAACTCCTTCCAGTCCTTGTGGAATGGCTCGCCCTTGCCGTAATCGGCGAACTGACTGGTGAGAAGAGCTTTGATGTTCTCAGGATCTTTGGTCATGATGGCACGGGTCGAGATACCGGCATCCAGCTCGGCGGTTTTCACATTGGCCTGTCCACCTGCAGTCATGATGGTTTGATCCCAGAACTCAAGATCGCGATTTACCAGGTTAGCCTGTTGGCCTTTGTAGATGAAGTCGAGGGCATATGGAAGGCGAAACTGGATCTTTGGAGCTCTGGCACCAAGACGAGAGATTTGCGCAGCGGCTTGCACCTTGCGGAATACGCAAAAGGCGACGAACAGCCCCAGAAGCCACAGTGATGCCCGGCCAGGGGACGTCCCAGAGAGGAGCTCTTCAATCATGGCGCCGTATTGGTCTTAAAAGCTTGAATGTGCGTAAGACGTTGGGATCAAGATATCAAAAGTAACGAAGAGATTTATAGCCCAAATTAGAACCAGACCGGTCACAACGAAACTACAGTAGAATCAATCGGACTCCCATCTCTCCGAATGCCCAGAAAATGCGAAATCGCCGAGTCCGAAAAGAGAGTAGATTGGCTCTTTTCAGACGTCCTTGCGAGCCCCGCTTTATAGTATGACTTCATTTCGGTCACCCGGTCCTTTTTTTATACGACATTCATATTGTAACATGCCTTGGATTGGTCTGTTAGTCGTCTTGATGCCTATTTTATCTGCCTAAACCCCGGATCTCCGCGTGTACCCACCCTTGGGTGTTCGGGTTTCACGCTGAATTCCGATAATCTGGGGAAACTGTGGTGGCTGACACCTCGGCAGTGTTGCATATGATTCCGAGCCCTGCAAAGATCAACATATACTTAGATGTCTTCTGGTTGGTCCGTCAGCAGCCACTCAAGCACGAGACTATATACGGCTTAGGGCTATAATGCCTTGTCTTAGTCTCCGATGCCTGCTTGGCACTACATAGGCATGAGTGAACACCGTGTTATAGTTCTACATGTTCTGTGTTCTAGTTTGGTCCAAGACAATATCAATAGCACATTTGAAATCTTCATTATTCAACTTGTTCATCTTATTCACAATGAAGGTGGCTATTGATGAACAAACAATAGCTTGTTTGGTCCCCTCGATATTTCTGTCTTTCGTCAATCATTTGTTTCAACTACAATCCCTCTCTCTTTACTCAGATCATTAGTCCCGACATCTCAGAAACAAAATTTCACTCGGAGAAGAGATCCAACTCAAAACAAGATCAAACGCCAGCTGATGCCGTTTTGATCTGTTTTCTTTCCCCTCACCGCCCGGTCATCTACATCACGTGACTGGCATACATTTTGGTCTCGCGTCTTTAGCCTCACTCCATCTGCTTGTCAAAGTCCACCTCCTTCTACCAGTTCCATTTTCTGGCTTGCGCAACGCCCAGAACTTCATCTACCGATCCCGACCGTCCTTTTCCACTTTTTTTCGTGATAACCGCTTGATCAGTCGCTCTGAGTCAATCCGAAACGCCTCTATCGGGTGGCGCAAACCCGTTCTTTTATCACGTTCTTGTCCTTGCGACCTCCCACTAAACCGTCACTTCCTCGCTACCCTACAAATAACCTTCATCATGCTGCCTCAGATTACCTTGGAGTCGCCTCTCGCGCAGGCAGTCGCAAGTGCCATCCAGCCGAAGCTAGTCGAGATGGGCTGGAGCGATGGCCAAGAATCGCCATTGGTTGAATACATCGTTCTCATGCTCGTCAACGGAAAATCCCAAGAGCAAATTGCCACTGAACTGTCCAACGACTTCCTAGGCCTCGATGAAGGCGACACCGCTGCTCTCGAATTTTCGCGATGGCTGTTCTCACAGGTTGAGATGCTTAACCAGCAAATCAACGGAGGCGCCCCTTCGAACAACGTCAACATGAATCAGCCGATTCCTTCACAAATGGGACACAACCCCGAAGCTCAGTCATTTATTCCCTCGTTCGGAGAGGAGACCAACGGCCAGGATGCTGAGATGGGAGATGCAGGAAATGAGTTCATGTATGTTAACCCTCGCAATTTGTTGAGACTGCAAAGCTGACTAGATCCATCGCATAGTCCCACCGGACCTAAGGCGATGCGCAACGGACGCGGCGGCAAAGGACGAATGCTCAACCAGATCAACCGAAGCCTAGATCGTGGCTCGGACGCAGCTCTGCACCGTGTGCGCGGACAAGGCCAAGGCAATGGGCGCATCGGCGGTAACAACCGAGGCATGAAAGGATATCAGAATGGTCGCGGTGGCCGGAACATGGGCGGCATGGGAATGCCCGGCAACATGGGCCAAGGCCCTATGATGCAGATGTCACCTGAAAACCAGATGCAGCTTATGTCCATGCTAGAAGAACAAGCGCGCGTGATGTCTCAGTTAATGCCTGGTTTCGTTCCCCCCGCCGTCAACCCTGCTTTCCAGAGTGGTTCGCAGCATGGTCGTTCGCTCTTTGATCGGGTCGAGCGCGGTCACCGTGGAGGAAACCGCGGAGGAAACCGTGGGTACAACAAGCCCAAGACCACCAACGGAGGCGATGTCGACATGGATGCGGAGCAGGACGAAAGCAACCCGAACAGCATTTGCCGCTTCAATCTTCGATGCACGCGTCAAGATTGCCCATTCGCACACCAGTCTCCAGCCGCCCCTGAAGGCACTTCTCTGGACCCTTCCGATGTCTGCTCATTTGGCGCAGCTTGCAAGAACAAGAAGTGCACCGGACGTCACCCTTCACCAGCGGTCCGCTCCGCCCACCAGGCAGAGGCCATGTGCCGATTCTTCCCGCATTGCACCAATCCCAACTGTCACTTTAAGCATCCCAGCATGCCTGTCTGCCGCAACGGAGCCGACTGCAAGACGGAAGGTTGCAAGTTCACACACATCGAAACTGCTTGCAAGTTCAACCCATGTCTCAACCCCAACTGCACCTACAAGCACGCTGAAGGCCAGCGAGGTGCTTTCACCGACAAGGTGTGGACTCCGCGCTCTGGTGAACATGTGAGCGAACGCAAATTTGTGGGCGACGTTGACGGCCCTGAAGAATTGATCAAGCCCGAGAACCAAGAGGGTACTCAAAGCCAGGAGCTTACCGCATGACTCCGCCTGACATGACCGAAGAATCCAAATCCAAAATAGGGCCAAGGCCCGTTTTCCAAATCCAACAATACCATGTACAATCCAATCTGCTGTGAATGAGGAACGGCAAGGGAGGGCGTTGATACTCATGAATTTGCTTGTTTGCCCCAGATGTCTTTTTTTTTACTCTTCTTTCTTTCCGTACATAGATATCCCTTTTGATCTTTCAAAAAAGAATAATCTGAAAGCGATCAATATCGCTAAATATACTGCTTAACACCTGGCTTCCATAGGTTATCGTAGAGGGGCGGCCGCTCCGGGGAAGTCCCCAGCTTAAGTAAGGTGATAGGCCCGAGGACCTTCGCGGTTGATCTTAGCTTCTCCAACTAAGTATTGCACACCCAAGATGCGGCTACCACACTCCTCAAGCCTATTAAGGGGAGGACAATTGGCCAGCTTCTACAATCGCCACGATTTTGCAGCCACACGCAGCCACAGCACCGCCGTACTAGGCGGTGGCATCACCGGCCTCACAGCC
Source organism: Penicillium arizonense (assembly GCF_001773325.1). Lineage (NCBI taxonomy): Eukaryota > Fungi > Ascomycota > Eurotiomycetes > Eurotiales > Aspergillaceae > Penicillium > Penicillium arizonense. The sequence continues at coordinate 471,315 of NW_019173290.1, read as the reverse complement.
GCCTGGCAGCTTACCCAGGACCCCAAATGCAAACAGGTCGTGCTATACGAGAAATCAAACCGACTAGGAGGATGGGTCGACTCCGAAAACATCCCTGTCGAGGGCGGCAATGTTGTGTTCGAGTACGGGCCACGGACACTGAGGAGCTCGCTGCCAAGCTCTCTGCCTACGCTTTACCTGGTACGGGCACCTGCTCGCGTGCCTCTATCTTCTCAGGGATATGCTCTCGATATGCTAACCCCAATTGACAGGCTACGAACCTTGGCTTGTACAAAGACCTCATCGTTACCTCGAAAAACAGCCCTGCGGCTCGGAATCGCTATATCTACTACCCGGACCATCTCGTTCGCATGCCCGCGCTTGAACCGAACTTGACCCGACTTGAGTTTATGAAGAAGACTTTAGAAACTCTTTGGAATGAACCGGTCTTTGATAAGCTGTTCACGGGGATTTTGCATGATATCTATACTCAACCACGTCATGCGACTGAATGGGCGAAGGATGAATCTGTTGCGGAGTTTATTGGACGACGGTTTCACCCCAAAATCGCCGATAACCTAGTTTCTGCTGTGTACCACGGTATCTATGCCGGCGATATCGATCAGTTAAGTGCCCAGATGCTCATGGGTTCGATTCGCGACCTTGAAGGAGGCACCGGGGGTGTTGGTTCGTTTGTGCCTGGGGGCATTTTCTCGTCTATGGTACACCGGGCCTTCTCCCGCAAGAAGTCATGCGCGATAGATGATTATCTGGCCGTGGATGCTATCTCAGGGTCGCCAGAGCTATCGAAGTATCAGCACGACCTAGAGCGCATAGTGGCTAAAGCTAGTACTTTCACCTTTAAGAACGGTGTTGGCCAGCTGATTGACGCCCTCGTTACTTCTTTGAAAAGATCCGGCAAAGTCAAAATCATCATGAACTCGGATGTCAAACAAGTAGCGTCCGATCCAATGTTTGGACTAGAGGTATGTCTTTCAAAGCCCGTGCTATACCAGACCCGTTACTGACTGTTTATAGATCGGGACTCCAACAGCCAACGGGAAAGGACTTCAAAAACAACAGTTTGACCATGTCATATCTACAATTCCCCCAGTGGCACTTGCCAACATGCTAGTCCCAAGCAAGGGATTGAACGAGAAACACGAAGGCACCACCCGCTCCCTCCTCCGCAAACAAAACTACGCAGTGACTGTAATGGTCGTCAACCTCTACTACCCAAACCCCAACCTCCTCCCCGTGGAAGAAGGCTTCGGCTACCTGATCCCGCGCTCAATCCCCTACGAACAAAACCCGGAATGCGGCCTAGGCGTGATCTTCGCCTCAGCCTCTAGTGTAGGAAAAGGCACACATCCCACCTCACCAACAGTCAAACAAGATTCCGCTCCAGGAACCAAACTCACCATCATGTTGGGTGGCCACTACTGGGACGGCGTAGACAACTATCCCGACCACGACACCGCTGTGAAGATGGCCCGCGATCTCCTCAAGAGACATCTAAACATCACCGATACTCCAACCGTCGCACGTACTCGTCTACAGAAGGACGCCATCCCCCAGTACACCGTCGGCCATCTGCAGCGCATGTACGATCTATCATATACATCACGCATCGAATACTCCAGGCAGCTCATCCTCGCCGGAAACTGGTATAATGGCGTTGGTGTGTCCGACTGTGTTAAGCAGGGTATCCTGTCTGCGACATATGGTACTGGTATGATTACACCTGATACCAGGCGCGGTCCCTGGCGTCCGTGGAATGGTGTTGTCGATCCTAATTGGGATTATGAGGGTGGTATTGTCATGTCGCCCGTTCGTTTGACTGATACACCTCTGTAGATTTATGTGACTGGCTCATATAGTTGTTTTTTACAGCGTGTGCTTAGCATTGTATAGTAGAGATTTTTGGCCTGGAGTGGACCAAGCCATGGACTGTGAATGGAACTTTGTACGATATTTGTCTATTTAATTGAATGGGAGAACCTGTGCCGGAGATGCTTGATGCATGTTTCTTGGTATTATTGCAATTTATTGCCGCGTCAATCAGCATTCTTTGATCTGACCCGCCAATGATGATTGGTGTATTCACTTCTAAGTCGAGGCTGAGGTCGAAATTAGGGGTAAAGTGAGATCTTCGGGTGCTTGGGATCGGCAATTATGGGGTGATTGGCGGAAAGTCGCCATGGCGGATCGCGCATGGCCGGCGCTTGAGCTGGAAGAGGGGGCAATCGCTGTGTGGCCGCCAGTCACCTTATATAGTGCTCAGTTTCCAGTCATCAGCTGCAGATCTACAGAATCGGCGGGGCATCGTGTCGTAGAGGTGCTTGCAGCAAGCCCGGTGATGGCGATATGTGAATGCCCTCAAGACATGAAGAGTAAATGATCCATGACAAAAACCAGTAATCCCGCGTTTGAGGATTGATGTAGTCATTCAGACCTCTTATTGATCGTCGGTCTTCTTATCACCGTTGGAGTCAAAGCCAAGCATATCCAATTGGCGCACCAGTTCCTGGATTTTGATGACCTTCTCAAGCTGCTCGGGCAACAGTGCCTCGCCCTGCTGCTTTTTGATGCGGAGATCGCGAGCCTGTCGGAGCTTCTTCTTAAGGTTGCGGGCCTTCTTCTCCTTCTCAACCTCCACGTCAACTGGTTCCTCGGCGGGCTTTTCTTCCTTCTTGGGTGGTGCTGGGGCACGCCAGTTGTTGGACTCGACGCCCTTGGTCTCGGCGGGGTTGGTCTGATCGACTTCCTTGGTCTGACGCTTGGCCTCGCGGCGCTTGGCGTTTTTGTTGCTGGCTGCGGTGTTTGCGGTGTTGGTCTTGTCTGCTCCGGTGCTCAATGATTCAGCACCTGGCACCCCGCCTTTTCCGCGGTTTTTCCAGGCGGCCGCTGCGCCGGTCTTGTAGAGCTCTACATCCTCTGGGGGCCTGTAGCCTGGCTTGACGCGAATCTCCTTGCGCTTGGAGCCGTCGGCGCGCACCGAGGCGGGAATGTAGCGTTCGCCGGTTTTGGCATCGGTGGTGATGCCGGAGCGGGCGACGTGGGAAGCCATGGTGGATAAGGGGGTGTTGTGGAGAGGAAAAGGACAAAAGCAAGAACGACAACGAAGTAAAAAGCGAGCAGCGTCAAGCGCCCAAAGAGGAAGTTGAAGACTTGAAGAGAGCAAAAACAACAAAGATGAGTGCGGATGGCCGGAGGCTCAGTGGGCCAATCAGCGGACCGGGAATTCCCGCAGCTTTTCGCTCAACTTCGCAACCTCACGTCTCTCTTGACTCCATCCTCTCGAATCCCCCTCGGTCGTGACTCACTCAATCGCCCACAATGGCCGGCGTATGTCTTCTCTCTCCTCTATGGATATCCTGCTCTGTTCCGTACTGACCTTCTCGCATGACAGCTCGCAAACGCTATCTACTCGCATGTCTCCCCTCCCTCGTTCCTACGATCGCAATTGCAATTGCCCGACTAAAATCTAACTGTGGATCGTTTCGGTTTGTTTAGGACCTTCATTCGCAAGAACACTGTTCTCTTGACTACCGCCTTTGCCGGTGCCTTTGCTTTTGAGCTGTGCGTGACATTCGACCTCCTGTTGTGTTATAGTGTTATGTTGGGCTATACAGATCACTGACCATACAATTCTGAAACAGTGGCTTCGATATCACCTCCAACAAGATCTGGGACTCCTGGAACCAGGGCGTATGTCACCTACTCTCCTCGAAGGACCGGAGCCACGGCCTACAGCACAGAACACTTACTAACTACTGCTCTTATACAGCGCCAATGGAAGGACATCAAGCACCGTTACATGGTTAAGGAGGAGGAAGATGACGAATAAATGGACCGAATGGACGTTTGGATGTTGGATGTTGGACATCGAACGTTGGCCGTGTAAAGTGGTGACAGGGGGATAGAATAACCCGTGCGACTTGCCCTTATTTCTCATTCCCATATGGCTTGTATGCGATAGATGGAAATCTGTATTTTGACTTTCTTATATTGAACGTGGTGTTGTTCAGGTGGTGACCAGGCCGTAGCGTGATTTCGTGGTTTGTGGCGTTTACAAATAGACTGCCATCGTCATAAGTTCACTAAATCTGTAAAACCACCTCAAACATTTGCTGTAATTGCACTCGATCTTTTCCATTCGGATATTGAGCTCCACCTTCAAATTCAAATCACGTATGACTTCACCGTCATCTGCTCGCCTGTATCGGTCCACACCCGCTCTCCTCTTTCCGCCCCCCACTACAAAGTATTGAGCAACGTGAGACACTTGCGAACTACACTCGATCCGATCCGGTATTACACCTCGGCCTCGAAAAAAATTCAGTTCCGGCTGCATACCGAGTCTCCCTCCGGCGTCGGACGATTCCCACCCGTTCTGCGCATCGTCGCGACGTTCTCACCACACCTGCGATAGCCGAGCGGCTGCAATACACCGGCCGCGCTAAGCCATGCTCATGCTCGGAGAATGTGAGAAACTCCTCGGTGATGGTCTACTCCGCTTGCCCAAGAAACACAACTACCGCTATGGCCCGGCGGCCGAAAGGGATCTGCTAGAGCTTCTGTTCCGGTCGCTCGTGGGGCATAACCAGGAGCTTATACAACATCTCTTCCCAGAGGGTACTCCCACGGGGCCTTGGAAGCTTGCCGAGGCTCAAGGCGCTCGCGAAGGTGCCGAGTACAGTGAGGCGGCGCGGGGCAAGCGATGCGGTCATATCTTTCGAGCTGGCGAGGCCACATACCGATGTGTGACCTGCGCTGCGGATGACACCTGCGTGCTGTGCAGTCGGTGCTTCGATTCGTCCGATCATACCGGCCATCAATATCAGATCTCGTTATCGTCTGGGAACTGTGGTTGCTGTGACTGTGGTGACGATGAGGCATGGCGGCTGCCGCTCTTCTGCGCTATTCACACGGACAGTGGCAACGCCAAAGGCAAGGAGCGTGCGAAGCGTGCATTGCCGTTTGAGCTTGTGAACTCGATTCGCCTGACCATCGCGCGTGTACTCGACTATTTCTGTGATGTCATCTCCTGCTCTCCAGAGCAATTGCGGCTACCGAAGACTGTTGAGGGCATCAGAGAAGACGAGGTGGCATCTCGGTTGCGTCCAGACTGGTATGGCGCTGGTGATGATGAGGAAGAAGAGCCTGAGTTTGCCGTCATGTTGTGGAACGACGAGAAGCATACCATTCGAGATGTTTCCAACCAGGTTTCGCGTGCTTGCCGTGAACGAGAAAGCTATGGTATGGCCCGGGCTCATGAAACAAATGATATTGGTCGCAGTGTGATCAAATATTCCAAGGACCTGCAAAGGCTACTTACCGTTTCCAAGATCATTGAGGAAATCAAAGTCACTGTCACGGTGCGGTCTGCGCGCGACACATTCCGCGAGCAGATGTGCGCAACTATCGTGGAGTGGCTGGCTGATATTGCTGGTTGCGAGATCCTCGAAGACAACGAGATCTTCCGACAGATCATCTGCGAGGAAATGCTCACTCCTTGGAACAAGGGTAGCAGCGGCTCAAATGAGGATATTGGCATGAAGGGCATTGACGACCACCAGAGAAGTGAGAACGGCCCAGGCCGCACGCTCATGATCAACTTGCCTGCTCATGGTCAGGTGATCTTGACTGCAGACGATGACGACGAAGACGAGGATGATGATGGACTAGACCAGGATGCAGAGGATGAGGAGGATGAGGCTTATGTCCAAGCTGAGGATGCGGACGATGAGGACGACGACGAAATGGAGATCGAGCTGTCTCGCCTGCAGGCCGAGCAAGACACAGATGCCATGGACTTGGCGGATGCAGATGAGGAGCTTGCCCTGGCTGAGCGTATTCTTGCTGGACTTACTCGCGCGCAACCGCCGTCTCCTCGCCCACCTCGCGCTGAAACTGTTGAGCGGGAATCTGTTGAGCCCGAGCAATCCAGACTAACTCCCTCCCGCGATACAAATGCCAGGGGCCCTAGTTCCGGCGGCTACATCTCCATTCCTCGAACTCCTGGTTTGATCAGGAGAAGCCCGGCAAAAGTAGATAGTCACTGGCAAGTCCAGCCACCCATGCCTACTGCAGGCGAGAAGGTGCCCCCATACGAAGACTTGTGGCAGCGTACTCGCTTGGACTGGCTGGTGCTTTATGATCTGAGACTGTGGAAGAAGACACGTACCGACTTGCGTGATCTCTACATTAGTACCGTTGTCAATGTTCCCCAATTCAAGCGCATCATGGGTCTGCGTTTGTCTGCGTTGTACACAGCATTGGCGCAGCTTTACCTCGTTGCAGACCGAGAGCCAGACCACTCAATTGTCAACCTCTCTCTACAACTTCTCACAACTCCTTCCATCACCGAAGAGATTGTGCTACGAGGAAACTTCCTCACAAAAGTCATGTCTATTCTCTACACTTTCTTGACAACGAGACAAGTTAGTGAACCAACAGCCGTCAATCCCAATGCAACCTTGGCCTTTGATGCTGGCTCAGTCACGAACAGACGTCTTTACCACTTCTTCCTCGACCTTCGATACCTCCTCCAATCCGAATATGTCCAGCACCGCGTGCGGACCGAAGAGCAATATCTTCCCCAATTCCTCGATCTCGTCAAACTATCACAAGGCATTTGCCCCAACGTGCGCGCTGTTGGTGAGCACGTTGAGTACGAAACAGACGCTTGGATCAGTGCTTCCATTCTCATGCGCGAGATCAACCGACTTTGTCGTATCTTCTGCGAATCCTTCCGCAACCCCGACAACGACCATGATGAAAACCTACTGAGGGCAATCAAAACTACAACTTATACTGCCATTCTTCATTCAGTTGGCATGGAGCGCAAGAGGTTCGATCAGGCTGAGATCAAGGAGGAGGTGAAATTCAGATCGCTGCCGCCTTTTGACTTTGAAGTTGGCGCCTCTGGTCAAGTTCTCTGCCACCGAGTTGTTGAATTTGTCGTTGAGCGTGGGTCAATCAGTTTCCACCACGCACTTCACTACACTCTGTCCTGGCTTGTTGAATGTGGGCGCAACATCAGCACTGCTACCATGCGCAGCGTTCTCTTTGATGCTGCTCAGATAGCGAGGGCTGCGATTCAAGACGCCAAGGCGAATGATCAAAACAGCGTTGACGACCAGTTGCTTTCCCTTGGAACTGAGGACCTGCTTCTGGCTATGTTCGATTACCCGCTCCGGGTATGCGCCTGGCTTGCGCAGATGAAGGCTGGCATGTGGGTTCGAAACGGTCTCAGTCTTCGTCACCAAATGTCCCAATACCGCGGGGTCTCTTCCCGTGACTTTGCGTACTACAGAGACATCTTCCTTCTCCAGACCGCGATGGTGACTTGTGATCCTAGCAGAGTCCTTGCTTCTATTGCACACCGGTTTGGAATGGTCGATTGGATGGCCCGGAACTACACTCCTCGTCCTGGCTATGAGGATTCCCAGATTGTGGATGTGGCAGAGGAATTTGTTCATCTGCTGGTGATCATTTTAACGGATCGGACATCTTTGACAGCTATCGATGATAGCACTCACGTCACCAACGAAAACATCAAACGGGACATTGCTCATGTTTTGTGCTTTAAGCCCCTTTCTTTCTCGGATCTCTCTACCCGTCTCAGTGACAAGCTTTTGGACTCGGATATGTTCCAAGATGTGCTGGAAGAAGTCGCCAACTTCCGCCCGCCAGAGGGCTTGAGTGATTCTGGTACTTTCGAGTTGAAGCCCGAGAACCTCGACCTCATTGACCCATACAGTGCTCACTACACAAAGAACCAAAGAGACGAAGCAGAGAACATCTACAAAGAATGGATGGCCAAGAAAACAGGAAAGAACGCATCTGATATTGTCTATGAGCCGAAGCTCCGGTCCATCAGTTCCGGCGTTTTTTCTGACCTTCCTCGCTTTGTTGGTACTATGCTGTTTGCGCAGATCGTACACCAATGTCTGGAATATGTCATCTCATCGAAGGAGTGTACACCAAGCATTCCCCCAACACGTGTTGAGACTTTCCTTCAAGTGATCTTGCATCTTATCCTTGCCGCAGTGTTGGAAGATGATTCTCATGAAGATGACATGGTTGACGAGCATTCCAATTCCTTTAACTGGAATGCTTTGTCGAAGTCCCGAGAGATCAAGGCGGGCAATTTGACAATCGTCGGTCTTCTGGAGAGAATTTCCGTTACGACTGAGTTCAGCTCTTCAGGTCCAAAGATTCGTCACATCCTCAAACGCCTGTGGCAAAAGCGCCCTCGCACCTATCACTCTGCGACTGCCTCTCTTAGATTCCCCTTCGATAGAATCGACACCAACTCCCCTGCAATTGATGCAGACGGTGAAAAAGAGAACAAGAAGAAACAGGCTATGGAGCGACAAGCCAAGGTCATGGCCCAGTTCCAGCAGCAACAGCAACAATTCTTGAGCAGCCAGGGTAATATTGATTGGGGCGAAGAAGACTTCAGTGACCTCGAGTCTGACAATGAGGCTGCCCCGGAAAAGAAACTCTGGAAGTATCCCAGTGGAACTTGTATCTTGTGTCAAGAAGAGACCAATGATTCTAGACTGTATGGTACATTTGCAATGATCCAAGACAGCACAATCCTGCGACAGACCGACATCCGGGATTCTGACAGAATTCGCGAGGCACTCAAAACTCCCTCGAGTCTAGACAGATCCGCGGAGGAAATCCGGCCCTTCGGTGTGGCTGGAGAGAACCACACCACGGTCAAGCGACTTGACTCTTCTGGAGGTGAAGTCATTAGTGAAAAGATTGGGTTAAGCAAAGGATTCAACGCAAAGAGCACTCTGCGTGGGCCTGTCACTACTGGCTGTGGTCACATCATGCACTACTCCTGCTTTGAAGCGTACTGTGGAGCAACCCAACGGCGACACACCCAGCAGATTGCGCGCAATCACCCTGAGAACACGCTTCTTAAGGAGTTCGTTTGTCCTCTCTGCAAGGCCCTTGGTAACGCATTCCTTCCTATTACCTGGAAGGGTAAGGAAGAGTCCTGTCTTGTGCCACTCCAAGAGTCCGAATCATTCGATCAGTATATGAATTCAAGCCTTAAGCATGCTTTGAATCAACAACAGAACTTCCCAGTTCTCATGGAGAAGGAGAAATTCCTCCCACAGCCATATACAGACCTTTTTATTGACTACCTCTCCAAGACTCTGGTCCCGCCTCTCTCGGCAAAGATCGACCAACTAATGGCCTCGTCCTTCCCCGCAACTGCAGCTGCGCAGTATATTGCGTCGGCCCGCATGCCAATGCCAGGGATCTTCCCTCCCACCGAGGACCTTTCGCCGTCCAGTCCCCTTCAGCAGGTTTCGAGTCCTTCTGATAGCCCCATGTCGGAATTGCTTCAAATATACAGGCGGCTCAAGAAGACGATCAAGATGAATCATATCAGCTCGATCTTCAGCAACACCCCGGAGGCGATCAACAATGACGATCTTGTATTCACTGACTCCTTGATCCGCAGCTTTGGCTTCAGTATCTCTTCTGTTGAGATCGCGCAGCGTGGCGTCGAGTCTGAGCCGGGTTCGACCTTGCTGGACAAGATTCCCCCGCTGACGTTGACCCACCTCCGCGTTCTATCGGAGACTGCAATGACCTACGCCGCTGTTGGATGTCTTCACTCGACGGGATCACCCAAACTCCGTACAACAAATGAGTTCCAGGAGATGCACCGACAGAAGATTTGCCAGCTGCTTGTCGGCCACCCTTGTTTGAGTGGCACTCCCCTACTCAACGACGTCCGTAATATTGAGCCACTGCTCGGTGTGGACACCTTCGTATTCCTAGCCGAAGCGTCGTTGTCTCTGCTTCCAGTTCTCAACATGGACATTCGCCATCTTGTCCACATGTGCTATGTGGCCGAGATTGTCAAGGTCGCGGTCACCTTCATCCTTTGGCCAATCGGCCTGAAGGAGGAGCTTTCTAACCACCCCGAAGATCACGCCTCGGATCCGACAGTATCCGAAGGGCAATTTGGAGTGACCAAGCAATTCTTCGACTCGATCGTTGCTGAACTCAAGGCAAACTCGGTCGGACGTGCCGAGGGCTCTTCCTTCCCTGCTGAGAGTGGCTATGTCAAGGATGGAGAAGAGACTGCCACCCGCAGTGTCATTTATGCTGTCCGCCGACTCATTTCGAGCTATGGTTTGGCCTTCCTACGCAAGGCTGTCATCCTTCTTCACGTCCAGCACGGCGTCGAGTTCCCGAACACCGGCTTCGTTGACGTCGATGCATCGGAGCTTGACCGCCTAACCAAGGCACTTCAACTGCCCTCCCTCGATGAGATCCTCATGTCCATCAAGCCCGCTCGCAAGAGCAACAGCCCCTTCGACGCAGTCGTATCTGGTTGGATCTTCCACTGGAATGCCTCGCGCTCAGGTATCCGCTTCGAAGACCACCGCCTCTGGCCGAGTCTTTCACACCCGGCCATCTTCGAGCTCGTCGGTCTACCCAAGTACTTTGACAGCCTAATCGAAGAGGCAAACCGTCGCCGATGCCCCAACTCCAAAAAGGAACTCAGTGACCCTAGCGTCTGTCTGTTCTGCGGAGACATTTTCTGCTCACAGGCTGTATGCTGCATGACCAACAAGCTTGGTGGCTGTAACCAGCATCTTCAGAAGTATGTATAGCCTTATACCCCGTATCTTATGACATAGAAAACTTGCTAATATCTCAAAAACAAAAGGTGCGGCAAGAACATCGGTCTTTTCCTCAATATCCGTAAATGTACCGTGCTCTACCTCCACAACACGAACGGATCCTGGAACTTCGCACCCTACCTCGACCGCCACGGCGAAGCTGATCCCGGTCTCCGTCGTAACCGCCAACTCATCCTAAATCACAAGCGGTACGACCGTCTGCTGCGTGATGTCTGGTTGTCTCATTCCATCCCTGCTACTATCAGCCGCAAGCTGGAATCGGAGATTAACAATGGCGGCTGGGAGACCATTTAATGAACACCAAAAAGATCATCTGTTTTTTTGCGACCGTTGATGCGTGTGCACTCTAGATTTTCATTTTTCATGTCTTTTTAAAGGGCGAATTGGGGAAATGATGATTGTTTTCTTTTTTAAGCTGTCTTTTCGAGGCTTATCACTGTAGATTCAAAATACTTCTAGGATTCTTCTGATTGAATTGGTCAGGATTCAAACAGCCTGCTACTTGTTTCCAAATTCTAGTCCGCTGCGTAATCTGACCTGATGTAAAGGATATATATTGTGACCAGTGGACCAACCAGACCACTTTAATCACGAAACTGGTCCAAATAGCTTGGTCAAACCTTGGAAATCATCCAGCGCTGACAAAAGTTCAAGGTCATTTTAAGCTTAAATTCTCCTTTCAAGGTTGAGTCCAGCGCGTTCTTAGGGCAAATTCCCTGAGATAGTCTTATCGATAAGCAATGCCAAGCCGGGTCATCGCCTTTAATGTGCAGCCTTTCGCAACTTCATCTCCAGGCCACTCAACATCACAGACATGAATAACGAGCAATTCCGACGGCTGCTGGTTGACCAGGGGACCTCAAAATCCAAGGACTCCAATGCAACACCGGCTCGTGATGCGTCGCGCGGCGGCGCAACCCCCGGCGGTCTATTGGGCTCGCGAATGCGGTCCAGTATTCCCATGACCCCGTATGTCGTGTCACCCTGCAAGAATTCTGTTTGTGAGGAGTCTCAAATGCTAACAATGGGTTCGTTTCAGTCGATCAGTGACGGGAGTGGATTTCGGCCGCCAGCTCGCTGAACAACGCCAAGGCGATCGTCCCTCCAAGCGATTCAAGTCTTCTGCTGCGCCGAAGGGTACCGCGCTACCAACCGGGTATCAGGATCGCGCACAATTGCGTAATGCGAAAGGAGAGGATGAACGCGGCGAGGATATTGAGACGCGGATTAAGGCACTGGAAGATATGGTGAAATTAGGACAGATCGACCAAGCAACGTTTGACAAGCTCCGCAAAGACCTTGGAGTTGGAGGTGATCTCAGAAGCACACATATGGTCAAGGGACTGGATATGGACTTACTTAGGAGGGTCAGAGCTGGCGAGGATGTGTCCCAAGCGGCTGAGAAGCCAGCACCACCTCCTGAAGAGCTAAAGGAGGATGCGGACGAGGAGTTCGAGCGCCTGATGGAGGAGAAAGGATTAGAAGAAGTTGCTGCCGCCCCGAAGGAACAGAAAGAAAAGAAAAAGGGCAATATGGCTCCGCCACCTGCCAAACCGAAGACCCGTGATGATATCCTGCGGGAGTTGAAAGCGAAGCGGGCTGCTGCTGCTGCTCCTGCTCCACCGCCGGAGTCAACTTTGAGCTCGAAATTCAAGAAGCTCAGCGATGGCAAGCCCGAGAAGAAGCGGTTTATCGAGCGTGACGAGACCGGCCGAAGACGAGAGGTGCTCCTTATCACGGACGCGCAAGGAAATACCAAGAGGAAGACTCGATGGCTTGACAAACCCATCGAAGTCACTGGTACCGCTAAGGGAGACCTTCCCATGCCTGACAAAGCTGCCGAACCCCTTGGTATGGAGGTTCCGGCTGAGATCGCTGCCCGCTCAGCTCCAGCTGCACCCGAAGACGAAGACGAAGATATCTTCGCCGGTGTTGGTGATGATTATAACCCACTCGCTGGTCTCGAAGGCGATGATGATTCTTCATCCGACGAGGAGGGCGAAACAGGCGAGTCTGCGTCTCGGAAACAGGCCAAGGATACTGTCAGCAAAGAGGACAAGAAACCCACGACCGAAACAGCACCTGCCAAACCAAGGAACTACTTTGGAACCTCGACAACAGAAGAAGAGCCTGAAGACCGTTCCAACCCCCTCACAAAGGACCCTACTATCCTGGCCGCCCTCAAGCGAGCCGCAGCCCTCCGTCAAACCTCTCCCTCAGAGGGGGAAGAAGGCGAGTCCCCTGAAGCAGCCCTTCGACACAAGCGGTTTATTGAAGAGGCACGCCGTCGAGACGCCATGGACGCTGCAGATATGGACATGGGATTCGGAGAAAGCCGTGTCGAGGATGGAGAAGAGGACGACCAGGTCTTGTTCGACTTTGACGATGACAACCGAGGCGGCAAGAAGAGAAAGCGTGGACCTAAGAAGAAGAAGGGTGACAAGGACAGCGTGGCTGATGTTATGCGAGTCGTTGAAGGTCGCAAGAAGGACGCTTCTTGATGACTTGGTCTTGGTTTCCTGGGCATTAGCTACTGGACATGAACTTGAGAAATTGAAGCTACTCGATACCCCCGCTTTGCTGTCTGTTCTTTGTCTGCTGTAGCTGTAGCCGTACTTGTAGCTTGGGAAGATGTGAAGGGTGATATGCTTCCCCCCGGCCTGCACTTGGGCTAAATTTGATTGGGCCCTTGTGATGTACGGCTACAGATCGAGTAGTGACTGACGGTAAGATGGTAACTGACTGTTAAACTCTGCGTTACTTGCTATGCCCTCGATTCTGAAGTTGCTGCTTGCACCTCTCATAATTTGTCTACTGTAGCCACCAAAGTGTGTGTAGTTGTGGCATGACGATGCCATATTGAGCAAGGCCTACAATACGATGAATCTATCCAATTTCCTATTGAGAATTCCCATCAATAGCGGACTCACTCCCCCTCGACTCCCTGGTGCCCCATGCGGCATACGGCAGTCCCCAGCTCCGAGTCATCGAACCCCCGACTCTTGAACCCAGGGCGACGAGGTTGAGACCTGGTTGACGAGGTATTTCTGCCTGTATCTAGTCAAGTGCTTCGTTCAATCCCCGGTTCAACTCGTTACTATCCCCGTTCTGGTGCCGATTCCCCGATTGGGAAGGGAGCTGGAAAGCTTCATGTATGACTCTTCATATAAATACCCCATCCCCTTCCATCTTTCTCCCATTTCTTTCTTTTTTTTACATCTCCCCTTCCCTTCCCATCTTACTCACCCCCCATCCCCTTCCCCTCCCCTATCAGGTTTCCATCCCCACTCTTGTTTTTCGAATGTTTTATTCATCACTTCCATCTTCGTGACCATGTCCTCGACATGCTGCGCTTGTCTCCAACCGACACGACACGACACGATCTAATATCGCTGCCGCTGGTGGCTGCCCTGACTGCTTATTCAGGCCCTGTGAGTCACTTTCTGGCTGTAAGTTTCTCGTTTCTTCCATCCATCTTTCCTTGCCCTTCTGCCTTGACGCCTTGACAACCTTCGTCTTTCCATGTCACTGCACCTTGACGTCTTCATCCCTTCATGTCTTCATATATTTATGCCTTCATGTCTTCATGCCTTCATGCCTTCATGCCTCCTCAAACATGGTATCATGTTTTGATATGTACTGACCTTTGAAAAGATCTTCACACAGCCTGTCAGCAACATGACTGCCCTATTGCGGGGATGATTACCCATCCAGGTGGGTCACTCTTTCGGGATACCGATGCCCGTCGTCTTTTTCCTCGAATTTCCCTTTTGCTTTTTTCTGGGACCGCCAACCAGTGCCATCGCGATCGAGTGCTAGCCTACCAGCTTTTGGGCATCAAGCTGAGGAAGACGTATGTTTTCCAGGTACTGGGGATTACGCGCATCGACTCCACCCGCATCGACTGCACCGGCTTTGACTGCACCCGCATCGACTACACCCACTTCGACATTCGATTCGATTGACTGCATCTGCTCCGACATTTGATCTGCAAGAGAACAGCATGGTGAGTTCCTCTTCCGTGATTAAGATGTCCATACTCCGTAGTCCCTTTTGCCGTCACGTTGAGGTTAGTCTCACCAGCTTTGGACATCAAGCTGAGGAGGACCATGTTTTACAGGTATTAGAAACCCCCGCATCGACTGCTTCCTCAACTTGTTTCGATCGACGATCCCCATATGCTTTGATCGTCAAAGCACCTTAACAGTGAGTACCTCTCCCGTGATTAAGATGCCCACGTTCTGTATTCTGTTCTGCCGTCACGATGAGGTTACACTCACCAGCTTTGGGCATCAAGCTGAGGAAGACGATGTTTTCCAGGTTTTAGGAATCTCGCATTGCATCGACCGCACCATTTACTGCCTCCAGATGGGACATTACGACTGTTCTCGCTTACCCTTATTGTCAACTTTGTTGCGCTTCGACATGGAATACAGTGGGAGGATGGGTTTCACGACGTTGGGAAGCGGAGGATGGTGGTGCAGTACTTGTACTGCTTAAGTGAGTTATGACCGAACCTGCTGTTCTAGGTCTAACAAGAAATTCTGCGGTACATTAGGAGCACGACCGACGGACATAAGACGAACTGAAGCACGGAATGAATATCATGGTGAGTTCTTCACCGTGATTAAGATGCCCACATTCCGTAGTCTTTTGCCATGACGATGAGGTTATTCTCACCGGCTTTGGGCATCAAACTGAGGAAAATCGTTTCTTCCAGGTCCTACGTATCCTGTACTGCAACCCGCTGCACCCACCGCCTTTGATCGTTCCAACAGCTTTCCAGTGAGTACCGTTCTCGTGATGAAGGGGTGTCCTCATTTCTTTTGCCGGCGCGATAAGTATGACTCACTACAGTTAAGCTGATGTGAATGGCGGGTATGGGTTCTAGGAACTTGACGACATTCATCCACTGCATTCGCTGCAGTCGCCAGTGTCTCCGAGCTTGAAACCAGCCTTGCAGTGAGTATCTCTCCCGTGATTAAGATGCCCACGTTCTGTATTCTGAGGTCTGCCTCACCAGCTGTTGGGTATCAATCTGAGGAGGAAGATTGTTCTCGGTCTTTTTAGGATCACCACGTCTAGCCCTCCCTTTCTTCTCCGGCTACAATTGCCACCTTTTTCACGCAGGTGAGCCAATCCTTTCTATCTCCTGTGCACATTAATGTCACTGGAATTCTTATCTATGCTCACGCTAATGAGGGCAATTGCTTCGGGGACTCTTTTACAGACATTATGACGATCTGGCTATGGCCATCACACGGAGCCCGCCGCTCCAGTCCTACGATTCACCCCTCATTCCCAGTCATCTACAAGAAAGATAACACATGTGCGGGCTGCACTTTGCTTATCATCACAAGCTAGCACTTTCTGAGCTGGGGGACCGCTTCTTGTCCCATAGAAACTGGTTCGGTTTACATGTATCTCTGAACGGGCCTGGACAGGAGGTGAAATCTGCATATTCAACGAGCTTTGAGTGGAAATTGTGGAGGCAGATATTTCTTTGAAACAAAATACAACCAATGATCTCTTTCAATATGCTTGCGCGAGTGATCTGAGATGTAGGGTTGGGGACTGGTCCGTGCGTCTGACGTCGGACTTTATTTTCACTACATGTCTTCAGCCATCGCAGTAACTACACAGGCTCATGACACTTCGTTGCTACCGCGGGAATGTCCGCACTGGGCTAAAATATTACCACCACCCGTTCATAGTTACGACTCAGAAGTACCAGTGTATCATGACAGACACCAAAGGCAAATCAAGGCATGAATCTCAGAAAGCGCGCAAGGAAAAACGACAGCCTCTGACCCATTTTCTTTGTCTACCTCTGATCAACACTACTTCAATTACCCAACTGGATTCCTCCCTCACAGGTTTCAAAACAGCTCATCTGCCTGGCCCCAGGTCAACTTCTCCAGCATGTCCCAACGACCAAGCCAGCACCTCGCGTTTGATCATACCCAGCAGCGCATTCCGCCCATTGGGAACCCTCCATCTTACACTCGGGGTAATGAGTCTCTGCAACAAAGAGCGCCTGGAACAGGCTATATCCTTCTTTCGATCTCTCGACTTGAAAGCCCTGATCAGTGAGGCCGATCAAGTCGCTGCTCGAAAGAGAAACACCCATAATCCATCAGAATCATCGGCATGTACCCATGTGGCAGATCAAGACCAGCCTCTGATTGTCTCACTTGAGTCATTACACGCGCTCCCCAGTGCCAAATCTGCAACTATTCTACATGCCTCTCCAGTCGACCCCACAGGCCGCTTATACCCGTTTTGCGTGATGCTTCGGGACAAATTCATTGGAGCTGGATTTATCGAAAATGAGGCTTCAAAAGCTCATGCTAAAGAAAAAACGCACCAAAAATCCTCTACCTATGACAACAACGTAGCAAATAGGTCTACCCCGTTACTGAATCTCCCAACTTCTCCGCCAGCAGAGCAAAAGCCAGATTCGCCAGCAAATGTGGACCCATATACAGCCGCTTTGTCCCGAAAGCCCAAACCCCGGCCGCTTCTATTGCATGCCACCCTCGTCAACACAATTTACGTCCCTGGTCGGCAGAATGTCCAAAGTAAAGGCACAGAGAGGAACAAACCGCCAAAACGCATCACGTTCGATGCTCGCGATCTAGTCTCCCAGTACAAGGATTACTACACTGACGAGACACGGGCCAATGCACGACCGGTAAACTTCGAAACAAAGGACCACCCTGAATCATCCTCCTCGGTTGCCAACGGTAACAGCAAGCAACCCAAATCCCCGGGACAAAATTTACACTCAGTGGATTCTCGGCAATCGAACCCTACCTACCCCTTCGTCTGGGCGAAAGATATTGTTTTGGATACAGTCTGCATCTGCGAGATGGGGGCAAAAAAGATCCCTTCGCATCTCAGTGTCACCAGTAATCATGACTTGGACAATCGCCTCGGCGAGAAGTACACGGTTGTGTCTGAGAGGAGTCTGGGTGATAAGTAGCCATCACGCCCCTCACAACCAAATTAATGCTTTTTGTAGATTAAAGCGGTTGCAAAGGATGTTAGGGACTGCAGCAGGGGTCATAAAGGTGTATACCGTGCCACTGATGGAGTATTGGATAGTACACGAAAGCCTCGAACCGAGTATACTATTTCATGCATTGTTTTCGCCCTACTTTGGCCTTTCTTTTTGCAAGTCTTTGTGGCCCATTTCGCGTGCCTCGGGTTCATCGTGTAGTTGTGAAAATATCGGGGTGTGGAAGGACTTCTGACCTATGAATCTGTGCATGCAAGGTTCCTTCTTAGGCGCGATTCCAATAAATTGTCCAAGAAATTTTCTTTCATTGTTCTGTTGCTGGTACTATTAATGCTTAAACAGAATCCCAAGCCTGCTTGGGTTAAGTTACTACATGTAGTTGGGGGTCTTCATTATGACATGCGTTGCCTTCTGACTCTGACCAGGCCCGGGCTGAACTGGGCCATACAGTAAAGCAGTGATAAACTGCGTCCAAAGATTGGGTATCATCGGATTCCAGAGGCCGTTGCATAGATCCGGCTCCTACGACAAGCAGGATGAGACACATCATTGCTCGCTCAGCATTGGAGGCGATGGGTAGTGGATTTTGATCCATTCGAAGTCCTGACATGTCCGAATAACGAATCAGAAAAGGCTGTGGGCGTAATCCATTCCCGCTGAATCATCTTAGTCGGCTCATGATAGTTTCCATTCCTCGTTCAACAGACAACTCCGCAGCCTTCGCCTTGATCGAGGTGATCATGCTACGCTCGAAGTCATCACGGGTGCGCAGCACAGCTTCGACCCAAGAAAGTTGCAGATCCCAGTATTCCAACTTGAAGGACTCATATACTTCAACAAGACCAGGGCCCTTCTCAGTCGCCAACAAGCGAACAAGCCAGTCGACGAGTCGCCACTTCTGTTTGATGGTACCCTCGAACGAATCGGGATAGTTTTCAAAGAATGCAAAGACAGTGAGGACGTCGTCTTTGAATTTCTCTGTGAAGGGGTCGACCTGGCGGCGGAACTTGACGCCCTTGTTGCGAACAGCTCCCAAGTATCGCACCAGCAGCTCGTCTGAGAGTTCCTCTACCAGGATTTCGGCCAGTGAGGGGTGCAGCACGGGTGTATAATCTGACATGTAATCTTCGAATGTGGAAGTAATGCGCTTCATGGCGTACTCGCCGTACCACCTGGCTGTGAAGATGTCCGGTAACACAGAGTCGAGATCGACAGTGAAGACAATATTGACAAACTTGGCCAGACAATGCGTGCTCAAATCGACGTAACCATCGCGCAGAACCTCCAGCTCGATATTCGCCCTTGTAGCCATGTACTTGGCTGTGACGAGAGGTTCGAAGTCATTTTTGAAGCGGGTCAAGTAGCCAAATTGGCCTGTCTCCTCGTTATCATCAATGCAGGAGATTTGGTCGTTGGCCACGCCGATCATCCAGTCTTGTAGTAGCTGCACGCCTTCGGCTTGGTCGGCGCTTGCGGCTTGATGCCTGGCGCATTCTTCGTCGATGAGTGCCTGCCATGCGCTCTGGCGTGCCTTGAGTGCTCGGAACATGGCGTCAATCACACCTTCCACTACGTCTGCGCGGTCGGATGCTCCTGATGCCATGACTTGTTCGTGAAGCATGCGCCACATGTCTGCCAGGGTCTTGGTACGGAAGTGGCCTTCGGCATTGTTGTCTAGGGCATCTGAATCCCGGTCCATAAGTGACTTTTTGTCTGCGTTGAAAATGCGGTCCATCCATTCTTCGACTGCGTTGATGATGACGCTCTGCCATTGTCGCACCAGTTCTGGCTCCCGGTCGTCCAGGATGTTGGGCTGGAGCTCCGCCGGTGTCCAGCCGAGCTTTTTCATTTTCTTGTAGTACTTGTCGCTCCAGTGGATGATGGTAAGGAGATTGTCCGCTGGGAGCTCGGGATCGTCGATCATGCCAACCAGGGAGTCGTGCATTAGGCGATGATAAATGTCTGTGTATGTCTTGTAGATCTTCCATTTCTTCGGGACGAGGCTCTGCATGCCTTGCTTGACTGTGAATAGATCGTTGAAGTACCACCGGAAGCTCTTTTCCAGGTTCTCCGGGTCACTTAGGAAATTCTCCAATGTTTCCTCAAATTGTCCTCGTGCGTATAGCTCAATAGCCTGAATAAACTTGTCTTTATACCCACGCACAGTCTTAGGTCCAATGTTCATAGACTTGAAACGACTTGCGAGGTCCTTGTGGTCTTTTTGGGCCTCCTGCAAAGCGCGCACTGTGTCGTCATTTTTTTCCTCGTTCATGACCACAACTGCCAGACGAACAACCATGCTCTTGTTATCAGACTGCACCAACGGAATGAGATTCATGCATGCTGTTCCAAGATGGTCATCGAACCATTCAATAACAGAGTCCAACCCCTCAAAATACTCTGTCAAAGTCTCTTGACTACTTTGATCATGAGCTTTGCCAATCTGATCCATAGCCTCATCACGGAAGTCCCGCAACCGCGAGATTTGCATATGAGCGCGGAGAAGATTGGGCTGGTTCTCCATGTCCTCGTCGTCCTCCCTGAGCAGCTCTTCCACTTCTTGGATATCACCACCAAAATTCTCCAATCCGCGTTTCATCATAAGTGTTGCGTCGAAGTGCCGTTGGATCCGAGCTAGCTGGTCGATCTGCGCGAAGTCCTCTACGCTCTCCTGCGATTCGGCGCACAGCTTGTCGATGCCCTGGAGCTCATCTTTGGTTTTCGAGACTTGTCGTTGACCCTCTGTCAGAGCGCCAATGCTGCGTTGTACAGCCTCCAATTGGTCCCGAAGGCCTTCTCGCAACCGTGAATCGACCGCCGCCTTCTTCCGCAAATAGTCGGCCTTAAGACTGCTGATCTTGTCTAGATCCTCCGGGTGTCGGAGGAGATCCTCCAGTCGCGGCATGGCGACAGTCGTATTGTCAGTGTTGACTTGCGCCATGATTGCGGTGGAGGTATTCCGTGATATCGTACGTGCGGCTCAATGCTTCGAAGCTGTCGAGGGGTGAGGTGTCAACAATTGGGGCATGAGACGTATTTCTGTAAGAGCAAGTCACGGGAGCTCTGAGTAAGGCTGGTATACGAAGATTCACACCCAGATAGCACAGCCCATAGTCTCCGCAAACTCGATGTAGTTATTGTCTATCAAGGAACTACATCGCCGTGACGCTGCGGTCATCGGATCGCGGCAGAACCCAGCACGTGACACACCGCCCTTCAATTGAATTTGCGGAATCCGCGATCATCTCCAGCTCTGATTCCACTCCTCGCGCAAAGTCATCAGAAACAATTGCGTCGCAGATATCCTCTGTACCTCCTATCTGCTGATACCCCGATATCTTTCGACCCATCAAATACATTCCGTCCGTTCCGAGTGCGATTTCATCGCCCGGATAACACCGAACCATCAGAACAACAAATATCAAATCCTCCGATATCCTCAAAACTCCTCCCCCTAAACCATTACACCGCCAATATGAGCTACTTCCGCATCACCCTCATGCGCTCCGCAATCGGTCTCCCGCGCCGCTCCACAGATGTGCTCAAGGCCCTCGGTCTGAAGAAGCGTATGGCCACAGTCTTCCACCCCGTTTCACCATCCGTCGCCGGCCAGATCATGAGAGTCAAGGAGCTGGTCCAAGTTGAGGAGTGCGAGAAGCGCCTCACGAAGCAGGAGGTGCACCTCGAGCGGAAACCTGATCCCGGATACTATGTGGAAAAGACAGCTGCCCGGCAACAGAAGGAATTGCACATGCCATAATCTCAGCTGTTCTCTTTGAGCTGGCTGTGTTGCTTTTGATTTGATACCTGTGTCGAATGGTTAGTCCGTCGACTTGTGATTTCTAGTCCCCGGTTCACAAGACATTTGGTACCTGCAGGGATCTTGTATCCGGGGACGGGACTAGGCACGGTCAAGATCTTTTTGTAGATTGATCTGTTCGGCTTTGTCCGGTTTTTCTATTTTTTTTGGTTGTTTTGGCTTTCCTTGCATGGAGCGGGTTGCTTTATTATTTTGATCATGTACTCTACGTCCTCATTTATCGAGCAGATGTCTCTGCTGCAACCATTGTATTATACACTTGACATACTGCTCCTTGGGGCTTTTCAATATTCTCGTGGTGGCTTCACGGCGTAACTAAGATTCAATCTGTGAGAATGCCTCCTGTGGGGTAAAAAAACAACTCTCAATCGTAGCAATGCTTCTGTTGCTGATTCCCCCACGCTAAACAGAATTAGAGCTCAAAGTGATTTCCAAGAGAAGGGCGGATAGCTGATTGCATTTCTTAAATAGCCTCATCCTCACGGGGGAGGTAAGAACGTATAAGTAACCTTAAGTTACTCCATATAAGGCAACGTCCTCCGTTTTTTTGATACACATCTCTCCAATGGTCCTCTGGTTCCCAGTCTGTGTCCAAATTCTTTGAGCCCATAGATTATGTCGTAATGGAGAATCCTGCCTATCCCAGAGGTCTCTGCAGCCACAATTGCTTTAAAGGCTTTCTAAGTATAGAGTCCACCTGGGCACCAAGTAACATCTGATTCATCCGGATATAACTCAAAAAAACATCGTGTAGTCTTGCATATTATAAACTAGTATTTCATATTAAACGAAACGTCAACTTTAGGGGAGCCGTCTGTCCTTGCCGCCTTCTCCATATCATTCAAAGGTTCGTTTACTCATATCCAATCGCCTTGGGGTACCGCACGTACGCCAACTGGCCCGAGGGAGCCATGGCCATGCTCGTCTGCCCGGACACACCAGGCTCCTCGCCAAGCATGTTCTGAGGGTAGCCGATATCGAGCGGCTTAACAGCCTCGAGGAAGGCAATCTGAGCATCAGTGAGACGAATGCTCAGCGCCTTAATGTTGTCGTGCAGGTGCTCAACCTTACGGCCGCCGATGAGAGGGAACACATTGGGTGTCTTGGAGAGGACGTAAGCCAGCGCAATTGCGGTAACCGACTCGATGCCGTGCTCGGAAGCAACTTGCGCGAGAGCCTCGCTCATGCGAACCTGGTCCTCGCCCTGCTCGGAGCCCATCATCTTGCGCAGACCCTCGCCGCTAGCAGCGCGCTCAGCAAGCGCAGCCTTGGTCTGGAACTTGCCGCCACCGACGGCGTCCCAAGGGGCGAGCGCCATGCCGAACCGGCGCGCCATGGGGATAATCTCACGCTCAAAGTCGCGGCTTAGCACGTTCCACCGGCCCTGGTAGATGCTAAACTGGGTCTTGCCCGTCAGGCGAGCGTATGTGTTTGCCTCACTGACAATCCATGCGGGCGTGTTGCAAATTCCGAGGTAAAGAACCTTGCCGGACTGCACGAGAGCGTGTAGGCTATCCATAATCTCTTCGACCGAAGTTGTGTAGTCCCACCAGTGGACGTACAGAATGTCGATATAGTCAGTGCGCAGCTTCTCCAGAGAGTCGCGGACGCTCATGTGCAGGCTACGCTTGTGATTGCCAGCGTGGTTGACAGTCTTGCCCTTGCCCTTTGCGTATGCCTTATACTCGCCGGTGTACTTGGTAGCAAGTACGAGCTGGTCACGATTGTCGCGCTCCGCCATCCACTCGCCGATCCATGTCTCGGACTCTTCGTTCTGGTAGTTGTTGGCTGTATCAATGAAGTTACCGCCGGCCTCTGTGAATGCGTCGAGCAGCTTGTAAGAGGCCTCCTTGTCCATTGTGCCCATTGCGGCGGACCATGCTGAGCCGATGGACATGGCACCGAGTTGCAGAGGAGACACGCGAATGCCAGCTGTTGAGGACAACACTCGGTAGCGGCCGAGCTCTGTAGGAGGGGCCGGGGCAGGGGCGAAGGCGTCCATTTTGAGTGGTTGGTGGGTATAGGTAGACTTGGGGTAGAGGGGTGGAAGGAAGAGGGAACGACCCAGGGGGGATCGGCTTTATATATGACTTAGTGGAACTATAACCCATGGACCTGACAACGGGGGATCAATCGGATTGTGCTATTTATTAGACGAGGCCCACTGTTCATTTTCCTAATTGAGGTTGTGTTGTGCCGTGATGTTTTATACTTTATACACGGCTTCATCTACAATCCATGCACATTTTACCCTTTGAACAACTGAATTAACAATATTATGTCCTAAAATATATATACAGAGAAAGTACCAAACAATAACATCGCAAGTACGCAGTACAAGTATCACATGTTACATCAGGAATAGGGAATGTGTTCAGTTCCCTTGGATCGTCATCCTCTTCATGTTCTCCCAAACATTTCCAGACCGCTGGAACACCTTTTCGGCCATATACTTCAT
The DNA here is from genome assembly GCF_001773325.1 of Penicillium arizonense. Lineage (NCBI taxonomy): Eukaryota > Fungi > Ascomycota > Eurotiomycetes > Eurotiales > Aspergillaceae > Penicillium > Penicillium arizonense. The sequence continues at coordinate 447,346 of NW_019173290.1, read as the reverse complement.
CTTCTTGCCCGAAGGGCTGGCAATAAAGCCTGCCTCGACGAGGAACTGCACGTTGCGCCGCACCGTGGCCTTGACGTGCTGCTTCTGTGATGGCGACACCATATTCGGGTCCAGCATAACGTCACCACCGAGACGGCCCTCTAGTGCGTCAAAGACCTGGGACACAGGCCACAGAGGGTGTGAGCTGGATTCCTTCTGGATGGAGTCACGCATCATCTCCAGCCAGGTGTTGTGGTCCACCTTGCGCAGGGGGTACTTGAGCTCGCGGTGGAAGATCTCCCAGAACTCGCGTTCGGTGATACCCTCAGTCATAAAAGTCACAGTCTTCATTGACTCAGCGGGGCAGAACACCTGCTTGAGCGACTCTTCAGCAACGCGGGTGCTGCTAGTCACATACATCCACCCGTTGCCATAGTCATCGCTGAAAGCGCTCGCATCCACAACTCCGGATGCCAACCGCCAGACAAAGTCATCGGTGTTGGCAACACCTTCCTCGGGGGTTCCGAGAATCAGGCCGGGCTTCACAATGCCGAACTGGTTCGGGTGTGACTTGGCAAACTGCTTGACCAGAAGCTCAGACAGGTACTTGGTCTGGGCGTATCCGTTGGCATGCGCAATTTCGTTGGCAATCTCCTGGTCCGTCTCGTTTACATGCCAGCGAGAGCCACCAGATACGTAGGACATGCGAGGGCGGGCAGGGGAGCTGATAGCCGCCTTGATGAGCTCGGCGGTGGAGCCGACATTGGCAGCTCGGAGGACCTCAGTACCAGCGTTCCAGTTGACAGCCGCACCAGCGTGGATGATGGCGTGGACAAGACCATCGTTAGGGCTGTCGCCACTCAGCGATGCCCACTGCTTGGGCTCCAGGCCTAAACGTGGCGCGGCAAGGTTACCCGACCAGACCTCGAGCTTGCTCAGGTAGTAGTCAGACCACCACTGTGCACGAACAGCGGCATCCTTAACTCGGTTGAAGGCGTCGGATGGGCTCTTGGCGCGAACGTGGGCAATGACGCGCCCAACATCGGGGCGGTCACAGAGCTGACGCAAGATCTGTGTGCCGAGGAATCCAGTTGCACCAGTGACGAAGACGGTCTTCTGGGGCAAAGTTTTGGCAAGAATGTCCTTGAACAGAGCATCAGCCTCCTTCATGGCGTCGAAGGCAGGAAGCTCCTTTTGGACTTCACCCGAGAGCTCGGCGTCAATCAAGGTAGACAATCCACGGACGGTCATATGACCGTCAAGAAGGCGTCCAACGTCCACCTTAACGCTGTAGTGCTGCTTGATGAAACTGGCCAAGCTAATGGCTTGGACGGAATCAATACCCATCGACGCGATGTTAAAGTCGCGACCTTCCAGGGGAGTATCCTCCCGGTTAACCAAGTTATCGATCTTCTTGCTGATGGCGAGAGCCTTGGTCTCGTTGGCCCGCAGGTTGGAGGTGGTAGGACCCTCGCGCTTGATGCCCAGAGTGGGCTCAAAGTCGGAGGGAAGCTTGGCGAGCCACTGATCCACTACCTTGCGGTCGATCTTGGTGGAGGAAGAGCTAGGGATCTTGCGTACAGCAATCCAGATGACGGGAACCATGTGCACTGGTAGCGTTTCCGAGAGGTGTTGAGTCAGGGCGGCCAGGTCGAAGCCCGACTTCTCAAAATCATCGTTTGGCACAGGGCTCAGATCGGAGCCTGCGGTCGATGCAAGCTCGAGGATACCAACCAGCTTGTGAGCGTACAGACCGTTCTTGGGGTAGGAGGCAACTGCCTGTGAGACATCGGCTGGGAGGGCGAGGTGGTACTCGATCTCACCAAGTTCAACACGCTGACCACGAATTTTGACCTGCGTGTCCTTGCGACCCATGAACAGAATGGATCCATCAGCAGCGTATCTGACCAAGTCACCAGTCTTGTACAGACGGTCGCAGCGGTTCCATGGCAGCCACGGTGGACGCTGGATGAAGGCAGCTTCCGTCTTGTCCGGGTTGTTCAGGTAGTGACGAGCCAGGACATTGCCCTCAACAAGAAGCTCACCAATGGCACCAATGGGAGCGAGCTTGTTGTGGTCCTCACGGTCCGTGATCCAGTTGGCAGAGCCGACGGAAGTACCAATGTTGTTGGGAAGCGTACCAGGAACGACCTTCCGATTCGACGTTGTGCAGACACAGCATTCCGATGGGCCGTATCCATTGACCAGGCGGACGTATGGAGTCCATGCGGCAACGTGAGCGGCGCTCATAGCCTCACCAGCGAGAGCCAGAGTCTCCAGGGTGGGGACAGTGCTAGGGTCGATGGTGTTGACAAAGGATGGGGTCAACACAGCCCAGTTGACGTTCATGCGAGTCATGGCCTCGGCAATGTCTCCACGGCGCTCAGACTCAGAGGGCACACACACACAGCCACCCTGCACCAAGGTCGACAGAATCTCGAGGATGCTGGCGTCAAAGGCATAGGACGCGAACTGTAGGACACGGCTACCCATCTGGAGCCCCTCCTTGTGAGCGAGGGCAGCGGTACAGAAGGCACGGTGTTCGATAACGGAGCCCTTGGGAGCACCGGTACTACCGGAAGTGAAGATAGCATAGGCGGCATGCGTGGGAGCGACGGGAGTAGGAGGCGTCCGGGGGATATTATGATCACGCAGTCCCGGGCCAACCGCAATAGCTCTCTCGACCAAGCCGGGGCAGCGGTCGAGTTGCTCCTCGGAGTGACACATGACATGGGCATTGACATCCTTGGCCACCAGCTGCATACGGCTAGTGGGTTGGGAGGCATCCATGGCCACAAATGCACCACCTGCCTTCATGACACCGAGCATCGCAACAATGGTCCACATAGACTTCTCGAAACAGAGCGGCACAAACACATCGGGTCCGACGCCAGACTGAATCAGTTGGGCAGCAAGCTTGGATGACAGGGTTTCAAGTTCCGAGTAAGTCAGCTCGCCATCCCAAGCACAGACAGCAGGAGCTTGGGGCTGACAGAAGTTGTTCCGCGAGATAAGACTGTGAATGCAGTCGTTGACCGTCTCGGGGATCGAGCTGTTCCACTTGAGGAGGTCCTCCTTGTCAGTCGGGCTGATCATCTCGATGTCAGCTAACTTGCCGGCAGGAGACGAGGCGAGCTGCTGCAAGACATGCTCAAACTGGGCGACAATGCGAACCACTTCGGTACGCGACAGCACGGCATTGTCAAAGTGAACATGAATCTCGACAGAACCATCGGTGGCGAGGCTGCATTCGAGAGTGAGGGCCACGGTGCTGAAGTTGGCTTTCGGGGCGGAGAAAGGCCGCATGGTGCTATCCTCGGAGACAGAGGTTGCGGGCTGGATGACAAGCAAGGTCTGGAAGTTGCAAGCAGCGGCAGCGCCCTCTGCAACACGCGCAATGTTTTGAAGACCGTAGTTCTGAGCAGGTGTCATCTCGATGGACTGCGAGTTTACACGCTGAAGCCATTCGGAGACGGGCTGCTCTCCGTTGATCTGGGCCTTGATGGGAACCGTGGCAATCACAGCACCGACAATATCTTCAACACCAGGCACCGGGGCATTTCTTCCACTGAGAGTGCAGCCGAAGACGGTCTCGGGGGCATCGCAGTACCGGGCCTGCACCATAGACCAAGCAGCACGGATGAGTGTCGCAGTTGTGAAGTCGGAAGGACCCTTGCGGCTGAGTTGGAGATTGTGGATGAGCGACTCGTTGGCCAGCGGCTGGTGGGTGGCAGAGGGAAGAGTTGGGAAGGTAGTCATATCTCCCTCAGAGAGCTCTTTGCGCCAGTACTCTTCGGTGGCCTTGTCGGCGTTCTTCTGCATCGTGTGCTGAATGAAGTCCCGGAACTGAGTGCGGACAGGCGGGGTGACACCCTCAATGGCCTGAACAAGGTCGTTGAACATCATCTCCAAGGACATTCCATCGTAGATGGAGTGGTGGATGGTCAACACGAAGGTGTTTGTGGGGCCGGTGATGATGCCGTGATGAACGAGGGCATTGCCCATACCCATGTGAGACTTCTCGTCCGACTCCATGTAGCTCTCCAAGTCTGTGCCGTGAACCCACTCAACATGAGCGCGGTCGACAACCTGAACAGTACCGTACTCGTCTGTGTCGACAATTCTGGTTCGTAGCACATCGTTGTTGGCAACAATTTGCTCCCAATGCTCCTTGAACTTGTCGACACTGACAGTGCTGGGAAGCTCCAAAGTGTGGCGGGCGATGTAAGAGCCAGGGACCTTGTTGGACAGGGCCATAAGACCAATCTGCAGGGGACTGCAGGGGTAGGCATCCTGGATGAGGCCAGAGGGCATGCCAGTAGCAGAGACAATGTTGGCATGAACTGTGTTGGTGTCCTTGTCAAGCAGCTCGAATGGAGCGGCCACACGGATCTCAGAAGAGGTTGCAGGCACCATGGCCTTGGCCATGTCACTCAGAACCAGATTTCCCAAGATATCACCAACCTGGAGCTGGAAGCCCTTAGCACGGCAACGGCGAGTGAGGTTCATAGACTCAATTGAGTCACCTCCCAAATGGAAGAAGTTGTCAGTGGCAGCAATATCCTCCACCGGGTAGTGAAGGATATCAGACCAGATTTGCCGAAGGGTGAACTCAGCCGGGGTTTTAGGCATGCGGCGCTCGGTGGTGGTGACATTGCCGGCCGCGGCAGCGAGTCCATTCAAGGTAAGGCTGTCACCGAAGGAGGCGATGAGACGGCGGTCGGTCTTTCCGGAGGCAGTCAGGGGCATGTAGGCTAAGGGGAGGAAGACCGAGGGGATCATGTAGGACGGCAATTGCTTGGTGAGCTGGTCGCTCATTTGAGCAGCCAAGGCAACCACTGATGCCTTGTCGGCTGGAGCAGAAGAGAACTCATGAGAGAACTCGGGGCCGAATCCACTCTGGCTTGAGATGAAGGCAGCCAGCATTGTTTTGCCCGCGGGAGCAATCATGGCAACCGCAGTCTTGACGGTGTTGTTGATTGCGCGCATGTGAGCCTCAATCTCAGTCAGCTCGACACGCTGACCACGGATCTTCACCTGCAGGTCCTTGCGACCGATCAAGTGTACGCGACCTTGGTCGTCATAGCGGGCCAGATCACCGGTCTTGTAGAAGCGGCGAGTGATGCCGTTCTGGCGAGCCCATTCCGGGTTTTCAATGTACACGGCCTTTGTCTTCTCGGGGTCCGCGAGGTAGCCACGGGCCAGGGTAGGGCCTTCAATCACGAGCTCACCAACGGAGCCAATGGGCACGAGACGGTCGTGGTCATTGGCATCAACAAGCCATGATAGGCCTCCAGTGGCTCTGCCAATGCAACTCCTCGGCGTATCGGCAAACATGCGGCCAATCATCACGACACTGCATTCGGAGGCGCCATAAATATTAATTAGTTGGGCAACAGGTCCCCAGCGATCAATGATATCCTGCGCCACAGCCTCACCAGCCACGATGAGAGTTTTCAAAGAAGGAATGTCTTCGTGATAGATAGAGCGGGCGAAGCTGGGGGTGAAGATGGCCCAGTTGGCGTTCAAGGAGCGAATGGCGGGACGAATGTCGGTGTGTCGGTCATGGTCCGATGGGATGCAAAGGCATCCACCAAAAATTAGGGTAGTAAAGATTTCAAATGTACTGATAATGAATGTGTAGGCGCCGAATTGGAGGGCGCGAGTATTATTAGAGATATTCATAGCGGATGCGTGATGCAATGCGCTGGAAGACACGGAAGCATGGTCGTGGACAACGCCCTTTGGCTTGCCTGTGCTTCCGGAAGTAAACATAACAAATGAAATATCGCGAGGTTGTGAGCGGGAAGTGAAGGCAACCTCAGGAGAATTTTGGATAAGGGAGGGATCGAGCACGAGGACTTGCGAGGCCAGTCCCTGCACGAGGTCTTTGTTTGGTGAGGAAGCAATCACTGTGCGAGCTTCCACCGACTGGATGATGGTATCTAACCGCTGTCGGGGCTGCTTGGGGTCCAAAGGCACCCACGCGGCGCCCAGCTTCCAGAGAGCGATCATGGTGACGATGGTCCACATGGACTTTTGGAAGCAAATGGGGACCAGCTCACCACGCCTGATGCCGGCGGACTCAAGGTAGACAGCCAGCTTGTTTGCAGCCTGGTTAAATTGAGAATATGACATCTCTCCATCCCAAGACCCCAGCGCCGGGGCATCAGGAGTCTCCTTGGCGGCCTTCTCGATCAACTGATCGACGCAGACATTTCTGCCTCTCGGTAGAATACGGTTCCATGTCTCAATCTGGAGGGCATCCAGCTCACTAGGGTGGCACACATTGGACGCTGTTTGGAATGGGTCCTCGCAGACAATCTGGAGGTAGTCGGCGAACGTGTTGGCGATGTACTCGGCCTGGGCACGGGAAACATGGGGTTTGTAGAAAACGAGATCCAATTTGGATAACGAAGGATCGATCTGGACGACATAGTCGAACTACATATTGTTAGATCTGAACCGGGACTTGTAACCAGAAGCTTTACTTACAGTCCTTTCATTGACCGCATCGGTCAAGGACAGCTCGGCCTTAACCTGGGGGTTCTTCAGCCAAATGGCCGAATTGCACGGCTTCGGATCTAATGTGGAAAAGATGCTCAAGGCCTCAGGAACAGAAACCATTGACTCTGCTTGTAGCAGGCCTTCCTCGCGCGTTGTGTCGAGAACGGAGATGACGGAGCTGTCATGCTCCAAACGGGCCAAGCAGACAGATGTGTTTGTCCATGGCTGCTTAGCTGACCGTGGGTTCATGCCAATGCCCGCAAACATAACATTGTCCGCTCCGGAATAAGAACGCAAGACGGCAGTCCAGGCGGCCTGGACGACCATCAATGGGGAAACACCACACTGCTGGCAGCAAGCATGGACAGCGGCCATGTCCATGGGCACGTTGAGCCGCCCGATTGAAGATTGGATCGGGTTCTTCGAGAAGAGCCCCGAGGGGAGTTGTGACGGAGTCACATCGGTCACCAGCTGCGTCCACAGCTGGCGAAGCCGACTTGCATCATCGAGGACTGTGGCCGGCATTTTTAAAACAAAGAATTACTATATCCAGGACCAGTGAGTGGCGGTCCGGTATGACAGACTGAGCAAAGACAAAAACAAAAAGGAACGCATGAAATCTGGGAAAAGGAAGAAGTTGGGTTTGTGGAAGCAAGAATACGATGAAGTACTGGCCCACTATTATGTGATCTTTTTTTCACATGGGGGATTTAATGATTCTCCCGGACTTCGGGCTCTCCTATTGTGGACATGCATGGGTACTTGGCTACTGAATCTGAAATCTGAACCAGCTGGGAGGCAAAGCGGGTCCAAATGCAGCATTGGGAAAGTGAACTGGAGTTCCCCCCCAGTGGCCCAACCAGGGCGTACATAAAGTACTAGTTTGGTACATCACTGCTCCTAGGGTTCGTGTCATGCCAGCGCGTCGAAACTTTGCCCAGGTGCCGATCCGGTCTGTCGGTAGAAAGTAATGGTTCCATCCTGACGTGGATTCACAGAGCAGTAGACGGGATGTAACCGAGGGTCTGACAAATTCTGGCTCCCGTGCCTGAATGTACCTGGCCCAAATGGTAGGTAGGATCTGCGATGATCATATAGCAAGCCGGCTTTGACGTGTGCACTGTAGCAAGTACAGTAGATGTTTGATATTCAACGCAACCATTGATTTCAGAGTTCTCCCTTGCATTCTCAGATAAACAATCCAGTGCATAGTGGGTACGACGGTGCGACTAGAAACCACGGAACTCAGGGGTGTTGATACCCATGTTGTCACAGACAGCTGTAGTGGAGCTGGGTTGAGGTCAAGGTGAAGATGAGGTTGTGCCGTGTGGAGCCTCATTGTCCAAGGATGGTTAGCGCCATCGGTGGTGGGGCGATGTACCGAGTATCACCGTCAGTACGTGTATTTTGACAGTACCAGTATCTTATACGGTATGTAATATATGCGCTCTATATCACAACCTCACCCGTGCGGATTCATCGATCTCTTTCCGCCAACTCCACTCCATCTCCGCTTTCCTAAAACTCGTAGCGCTTGTACACGTCTCCGATTATCATTTCCCTCTATGCCATCTGATTGATGCCCTGAGTTCTGAAAAAACAATCTTATCGCCAATCGATCCACAATGTGCCAACTCCTTGGGCCGGAGCACACTATAGTTTGGTGGCAAGAGAACTCTATGAGGGCTATGACCCGCTCATGTATGTACGAATGTCAGACAAATATCCGTGCACTAGTACGGTGTAGCTGAAAAGTGAAAGAATTGCGAGGGATCGGCCAGGAGAGATTCTAGTGTCTCTGGGAAGAACGATCTCATTCGATCGTAAGCTCCGTTCACGGGAAGGCAGGCTGGATCCAGAGCTCCGGTCCAGCTTTATCCCTCAGGCTAGAAAGAAATTGAAATAAATAAATTTGCACATGTGTAGAAGTAGTATTAAGGAGTTGTCCTGAGAAACATTTATAGATTCGCCAGCCTGCTCAGAGGTTCTGTATCCAACCTTTTGTTATCAAGTTCTTCTTCCATCCATAGCAACATGCCTAGCGTTTCGGCCACCCCCCTTCTGGACACCTCTGACATTGAGCTTCTGCGTAAGAAGCTCGCCGAAGATGTCCGCATCGAAAAATACACACCACTGGCCCCTCCTGAGCTGGTTCAGTATGAGATCGGACACACTGCCAACAGTCTCCTCACAGTTCTGAACAGCCGCATTGAGGCTCGTCAGATCATCCGCCGCGAGTCCGATCGCCTCCTCGTCCTAGTCGGCCCCTGTAGCATTCACGACCCCGAGTCTGCTCTCGAATACGCCGGCCGTCTCCGTGAGCTGTCAGACGAGCTACGGGATGACCTGTGCATCGTGATGCGGGCCTACCTGGAGAAGCCCCGTACAACTGTCGGCTGGAAGGGTCTGATCAACGACCCCGATGTTGACGACTCGTTCGACACAAACAAGGGTGTCAAGGTAGCCCGTCAGCTGCTTGTAGACATTACCAATACTGGTGTGCCCGTGGCCTGTGAGATGCTCGACACCATCTCTCCCCAGTACACCGCGGATCTCATCAGTGTCGGTGCCGTGGGCGCGCGCACCACCGAGTCCCAGTTGCACCGCGAGCTGGCCTCCGGTCTCTCGTTCCCTGTCGGCTTCAAGAACTCCACTGATGGTACCGTGGGCTCCGCCGTTGACTCGCTCAAGTCCATGCGTGCCCGTCACAACTTCCTCAGTGTCACGAAACAAGGCGTCATTGCCACCACTACCACCAAGGGTAACGAGGACGGCTATGTCATCTTGCGTGGTGGCTCCAAGGGAACCAACTTCGATGCCGCCTCTGTACAGGCCACTTGCGAGCTGCTGCGCTCCAAGAATGAGCGTGAGGTTGTCATGATCGACTGCTCTCACGGTATGTTCTACGTGTCCAATTGACAGAATTCATGCTGACAATCACAGGTAACTCTCAAAAGGATCACCGTAACCAGCCCAAGGTGCTCAAGGTCATCGAGGAGCAGATGCGTCAGGGTGAGAACAGCATCATCGGTGTCATGGTTGAGTCCAACATCCGTGAGGGCAACCAGAAGCCGGCCAAGGGCCTGGAAGGCTGCGAGAAGGGCGTCAGTATCACTGATGCCTGTATCGACTGGGAGACCACTGAGGTGTCGATGCGCTCGCTGGCTCAGGCAGTGCGCGACCGTCGGGCACGTACCGCCAATGGCAAGAACTAAAAGTCATGTTAGTGTTTGAAGTTGATGATTGTACTTAATTAGCAGCTGCGTGTTAGTCGGCTTAATATATTTAATCGTGTCAATATTGCTGTGCGGATGAGTGAAATATATATTCAATTCAAGAAGATTCATACCTGAGCCCTCATAGCCTGCGAAAATCCATTCTCCGATGAAAAGGTAGATAGACAGCAGGTCAAGAAGTTTCTTTTGACTTGGAAAGTTCAGAGTTGGGTTGCCAAACATCCATACTGGATGCCCAAATGGTTAGCGACAATCCTTGAGTGTTGGCCTCATTTAGCTGCCAGTGCGTGGTGTAAAGTTGACCACCAACAGAGTAGACAAAATGCACCAGCAAAACAGAACCAACTTGTGGTAAGGAGAGGAGGTTCCTTATAGCTGAACTACATTTATACGCAGTGGAAGCGATCTACATCGACCGGAAAAGCGTTTAGGGGGCTGCAAAAGCACAGTGAATTATTCTGACCGGGTAAGCGGTTAGCCACTATGGAATGCAGCCCTGTTTGTACACAGCCTCCTACCATCCTCCGTCATCCTCCGTCGTCTCAGTATCTAACCGCGACCCTACTTCTGTCTCGGTCTTCTCGTCTATCAATCTGTCAGCTGCCGTTCCGTTATCCGTACATGTAGATCTGGATCTTCAAGTACAGTACATACCGTGCCTGTCGATCGATCGATCTAGCATAAGCGAAGGAAGGAGATGTTGTTGGTAACATCGCCATCGTTCACAGGGTCCACGTTGCCGTCGGTCGGAGGGCCGGAACGCTGGGCTTGTCAGCATATACTCAGTTGATAATGGGGGTTTAATCGGACTTACTATCTTCATCTTCCGCTGGGAGTGGGTTAAGTTAACTGAGATTCAAGATGAGTATAGATCGGGGCATCTTACGCACTGTTGCAAGTTAGTAACGAGTCAAGCGGAGGGGAAATGGGTCAATCATACAAGCTATATTTGGCGAAAGAGACATCTTAGCAAATGTCTGCATAATTCAACAGGCAATCATGCACTTACGCTCTGTGAAGGGTTAATATACACAATCATGCAATTCAGAGAGCAAACGGTCACTTACCAACTATAGTTAACCAAGTAACATGGTCAGTTTGGAACCATCTTACTGATGTCTTCAACAGGGAGTCTCACAAACTGCGACTGTTAGCATACCCCACCATCTATTGGAATATAAGACTCACGCTCTATTATCGATCAGTCATGCTCCGTAGTCAGTCATTCCATAGACCTCGGGATCATCGGATACTCACAACCTATAAACCCGTTAGCCGAATACTGATACAGTCAGAAATCGATCCACTTACATTCTGTATGTGTCGTGTTAGTTATGCTGGATCGATTAGTTGTCTCGGCGTAGATCAGCGCCACTTACGTTCTAACTCTCGGTTAGCTAGATCTGACATACATGCAAGGTGGATAAGGAACTCACTGTCTAAGGGTAGTTCGGCAAGCATCATGTCAGTGGAGTTCAGCTGATACATGTACTACTTGGATAAGAGATGTACATACCACCTGGGGTCAAATGTTAGCAAGAGTCCTATCAGGTGTCGCAGTGCCAAGAGATATACGTACAGTCTGATACCGATCGTAATGCCTGGTTAGCATCTAAGTCTGGAGCACTATCGTTCTCATGAGACACTCACGCCCTGTTTTGTCAGTATGGATCCAGGAACTTGGTGGCAGAAGGTCATACATTCTGGAGAAGGTCAGTACAGTTGATCCAATCAGGAATGGAGCAACTTACATTCTGGCAGCTGGTCAGCAATCATTGTCTTTCTGTCAATATTCTGTAGATCAAGAGAATGGAGTCATACAACCTGTCCAGTATGTTAGTGGTACACCCGAAATGGAAGTGATCAGTTCAACTCACAGGCTAAACATGTCGATCGCACCAGGTTAGCAACTCATGCCCGGACACATCCGATCGAGTGGGTTCACATACAGCCTGCCGGGTTAGCTTGGAAGCATATCGAGGCCAAGAAGAGATCCTTACCACATCACCATTCTATGCAGCAATGACGAAATATCAGCTAATGTCGCTTGAACGGGGTATGCGTCGCGAGAAAGAACATACGGGATCCATTGGGGAGGTCAGAGGAGCTCCGACACAGCCGGCGACGAGAGCCGCAGTGATCCAGATAAACCGCATAATGAGGTGGGATTCGGAGGATCGGGGAACGAAAGGCAAAATCAAGAGGATAAAAGTGGGGAAGAGAAAAAAGAATGAATGAGAGTTAGGGGGAAAAGAGGGTCTCAGAAGGGTAATAGCGAAAAGTGAGAGAGTGAAAGAGAGACTGGAGAACTAAGGAAAGAGAAAGGAGTAAGGAAACTGGGCAAGACAGAAGGTCAGAGATTTTCAGTGCTCCATCGCACAGCTCCCGACGATCAGGGGATCGGGAAAGCAACCAGATAGAGTGCGGTCTCGGGTGGATCTCAGACAGGGGAGGGTGTGGATATAGATCAGGGTCGATCGTTTCCAAGTTTTGGGGGGATGATCTAATGGGATCCACTCGGCGCTCAAGCCGCCTTTCAGCCACCACTGCGTGAACTATAAGGATATATGAAAGCAACGTCCTGTGTTTCCAGTTGTCTCAGTGAAACCAGCCGTGCAGTAGAACCATGGACTCAATTCCCCAGCATTGAACCACTGGAACACCCACATTGATAGAATATTCAACATGTGGAGAAATAGTGGATCGAAGGAGCAATACAGGTTTACATACCATGAAGGACCAGGTGTTCTGTGGGTCCTCGGGAAATATTGGTATCCGCATGGAAGCCATGACGTTGCGTACCTTTTCTTTACCATACGAAGAGTACCCCTAGTCCACAAAGTTCACAGATCGACATGGAGACCCACTGTTTTAGATTATTATTGTTTTTATTTTTAAATCTACCAATTTATTATGGTTATTAACCCTTGTTTTTGTTTTGACTACAATGCCGAACCATGTTGCCGAACTACATGTACCTTGAAGATCAAATAATAACATTAAGTTATCGGATTAAAGATACATGTACTATTTATTTTACACAGAATTTATTTGTGCCCATGCCCAGTATATCGTCTCAAATCAAGACCTCCGTAGAAGCTCACGATGACCATATCGGGCTGCGAAGTAGGCGGCGGTAATGCCCAGTCCATACACTGCAATCTTCTTTCCCAACCGAAGGAAAGCGGCACGCACGACAGTCGCCGACTTGTCTCTGAAGACGGCGGCGTCATTGGCCCGAGGGAAGGAAGTCTCGGGTATCGGCTTGCCTAGGAACTGACACAGCGGCTCCCATCCTTCCTTGGGGTTCCATTCGAGAAGGTTGTCAGCCGGGACCACTCGGCGCACAAGGTCGTAGTGCTCAACAAAGGCCTGGCGGCCGTTGCGCTCGAAATCACCACGGAACAGTCCGTTGAAGCCGACGCGACACATATGGTTGCCTACGCCAAAGGCCCCCCAGTCAATCCAGCCTATCAGCGTGGCAATTGGGCTGTAGGTCTGGGTCATAATAGTCTTTTGCATGGAGCGCACCCAGTCGTCGGGGTCGCGCAGAGTTAGCACAACCTTTGCATCCGGGTAGGCCTGGGTCAGCTCCTCGACGAAGATGGCACCGGGGAAGTCGGTGATGGCCTCAACGTGGCCGAGCAATTGGTCCCAATCCTTGCGTTCATATGGCTTTCCTCCGTGGTACTTGGCTTGGAAGGCCTCCGTCCACATCTCGGCGTCCTTAGGGTTCTGCATGATGGACGTCATGTGGTACGTGTCGTAACCTAATTCCTGGAGGGCGAGCCATGTTGCTGAAAGTTGTCAGTGGCGTTCGGCGAAGCGGGATGAAGGATTTAATCCCAGACCTTGCTAAGTGTAGATACTTACATAGGGTACCAGTGCGGCACAATCCCAGGACTAGAACCTGCATAGGCTTGACACGGCCGCATGTGCGCCGGTCAATATTGCTTTGTACGAGCACACTTTCGGTGTCCTGCATAGTGCTAATGCGATTGACAGATATCAAGTTTAATGTGACGCGAAATCTCTACTACTTATGAATTTTCTATGATCATCGACTTCAGGCTGCTAATCTCCTATGTTGGGTCCAGTATCACAGTTGCCTTGGCATCTCCCGGAATTTATTGGAGGCATTGCCGGATTACCAATTGATAATACTCTGTACTGGATGTACAAGTAGTGTCATGGGTGGAAAAGCATGGGGGTGGAGTGGGAGGACAGTGAAAATCTGGGAATACAGGGAATACAGGGAATACAATGAGTTCGTGCTGGTGGATAGTTTTAGGCCGAGAAGCTGGGTTTGAGGTCCACTGCTTAGTGATGTTCCTTGCGATTGCCTTATTGGGAAACTCGCACCATCGGTGAATGTTCTCATCTGACTGAAAGAGCCCATCCAGCTTGAGGTTCGACTCTTCGAGAGCAACAAGGGTATATAGGATAGTTGGACAGGTATACAGCTTCAGATTATGATATAAGTACTGTATTTGTCAATGCCACCCAAGTTGATATGGTAGTCCAAATAAGAATTCGGAGCGTCGCACAGTGGCAGGAAAAAACAAAACCAAAAACATGTTGAAAGAATGTTCCAGCCAATGGGAACCTGGGAATCGACCCACATGATCGCATCGATCTCAGTCTGTATCACGAATGCCAAGACATCACGAAGAAGATCTCAATACGCGGTAATGGCGTCGTATGTACGGCAGTACCCGTGGGCCCGTTCCATGGGATTACTTCGGATACACCTTGATACGCATCTCATACCTAGCTCCACTTCTTTCCATCTACAGTACAGTACACGCTTCAGCCGCATCCACATCATTCAGGTACATGTACTCTCCACGGTGGATCAACCCCCTTTCAAGCTATCTCAACTAGTCTCCCCCTTGAGGGTTGATCCTAGGTTCATGATGGGTCAGATCGGAGGAAGTCTTGAATTTGTAACCGAGCCGTGGGATAGATTGAGAAAAAAAACTTTGCAGATCCGACGCAAAAGCAGTCAGTGTATCGGAGATTGTGTTGATGATTAAACTGTCAGACTTGCTTCTCACAAGTGTCGCAGTCCCTCACACAGCCCCCAGCTTGCCCCTCGTTCGTCATATACTATAATCTTTTGAAATTCTAGCCGATATCTCGCCTGATTTCGTTAATTTCCCTTCATCGCCATGCTGCAAGCTGTGTCGGGTTCGTTGGACATCGCGCCATGCTTGTTTCCCACAGAGAACCTCCAGGAGCGGAGGTTCAAATCCATCCGACTGAGCCTGTCCGATTCCAGCCCGATCGTCAGCGAGGTGCTCCTGCGCGCGTGGGCGGTCGTCCTGCGATACTATGTGGGCAGCGATACGATTGCGTTTGGAAGAGTCGATGACACCGACTCTGTATCGCGATTCGCAGTCTGTCATGGCGACATCCCTTCTTCTGCTGCGCTGGAAACGTTGCAGGTTTCACACGCTTCAGGCGAGTCAAATAGCTCGTCTTTTTCAGAATGGATCGCATCAAATACCTTTAACACTCTTGTGTGGAAGAGCGCGAGTCCTTCCCTTGATTATCTGGAGAACACATCGGTATGTCTCTAGCTTTAGGATGAGTTTCTGGTTGCTAATTCTTGCAGTGCTCTCTTGCCCTCTTAATTTCCGATACCCCCTCCTTAGCCTACGCTTCCCATACCATTGGCGAGAACGTCGCCACCGCTGCGGCTGAAGGCGTGGCTCATGTGGCCAGTATAATTATCGATTCACCTCAAACCACGATTGGCGCAGTAGATCTTTTTGGTTCTGCGTCATGGGCCCAGCTCGAAGAGTGGAACGCAAACGTCCCCGAAGTGATCGAGGAGTGTATGCACGAAATCATCGACCAACGAGCGCGGACTCGTCCCGAATTCACAGCATTGGAGTGCTGGGATGGCTCCGTATCGTACGCGCAACTGGTAGACTACACTGACCGACTGGGCAACTTTTTGATCTCCCAAGATGTTGGCCCTGAAGTCTTTGTGCCTGTCTGTTTCGATAAGTCTCTATGGGCCGTAGTATCCATGCTGGGTGTCTTGAAGGCTGGCGGTGCCTTTGTGTGTATTGACCCGGCTCAGCCAGTAGATCGATTGCAGACGATCATAAGCGAAGTAGATGCGCAGATCGCGATGGGAGCTCCAGCTTACCGCGACATGCTCTCCGGCATGACTTCGAACGTCATCTCTATCGACGCCGATTTCATCCTCCGCCTTCCTACCTCCTCCTCTCTTCCTCGTCGTGCCTCCCCCCACGATGCCGCTTTTGCCATCTTCACCTCCGGCAGCACGGGCAAGCCCAAGGGTGTCGTGCACGAGCACCGCGCTATGTGTTCCAGTGCCAGACGACACGCTGCTAAGATGAATATCGACAGCGAAACCCGCACCTTCCAATTTGCCTCATATACGTTCATCGTCAACACATTTGAGCTGTTTACTCCCTTGGTGGAAGGCGGCTGCGTCTGTGTCCCCTCTAAGGAGGATCGACTGGGACGCACCGCAGGCGTCATGCGCGACTTGAACGCAAATTGGGCATGCTTGACCCCGTCCTTCCTTCGATCCATCAAACCCGAAGACATCCCACAGCTCCGGACCCTCCTACTGGCCGGAGAGCCCGTCCAACAAGACAGCCTAGACACCTGGCGCAGTCGGGTGACGATGATGAACATGTACGGTGCCTCCGAGGCTTCGGTTTGCGTGACCGGAGACTTGTCGGGCCAAGTTGAGCGATCAACTATTGGAACTGGTACTGGTTGCATAACCTGGGTCGTGGACCCTATGAACCATGATAGACTCGCCCCTCTGGGAGCAACCGGTGAGTTAGTCATCGAGGGCCCAATTCTCGGTCGCGAATATATACACCAGCCTGAGAAGACGGCTGACGTCTTCATCTCCGGCACACCTTGGATGGAGAAGATGCGCGGCAGCGTGCCATCGCGTGCATACAAAACCGGAGATTTGGTTAGATATGGAACCGATGGCCGCATCAACCTTGTCGGCAGAAAGGACATGCAGGTCAAACTGAGAGGTCAGCGAATCGAGCTGGAAGAGGTCGAGTTCCACCTGCGACAGGTATTCCCTCGAGGCACCGAGGTCGCAGTCGGTCTGGCAAAGCCCGTTGACCAGCCCGATCGACCCATGCTGGCCGCATTCGTCGCCATGAAAAAAGCGTTCGGCGACAACTTTTACCCTGTCGACGAGGATGTCGCCGGACAGCTTGAATCTCAGCTGACTGGCTGGAAGAGCAAGTTGGCCGCCTCTGTCCCCGGGTACATGGTCCCATCCACTGTTGTTAAGCTGAACCACATGCCCTTAACCGCGTCCGGAAAAACAAACCGCAAGGCAATCGGTGACTTTGCCTGCACGCTTACTGTAGCTGAGTTAACCGGGGCGGCGAAGAAGGACCACAAGGAGCCCGCGACAAGCACCGGCAAGATGTTGCGCAGCATGTGGGCGGAGGCGTTAGACTTGAAAGAAGGAGCCATCTCTGCCGACGACAGCTTCCTTCAGCTTGGAGGAAACTCCATCGATGCCATGAAGCTGGTCAACTTGGCCCGGAACGCAAGCATCAAGCTCAGCGTGGCAGAGATCTTTACCCACCCTGTTCTGGATGAGATGGCCGAAGGCGTGTCGCAGCTGGATTACCAGGCCTTTGACGACGTCCCATTCTCCCTTGTCGGCGAGAATGTTGATGGTCTGGTGAAGGAGGCCGCCGCGCAGTGCCAGGTCACTCCATTGGAGATTGAAGACTTGTACCCATGTACCGCAATGCAGGAGGGTCTGATGGCCCTCTCGGATAGCCGAGATGGCGCCTACGTCGCCCATCACACGCTCGCTCTGAGCCCTGCTGTCGATGTGAATCAATTCAAGCGCGCCTTCCAGGAGGTTGTGACCGCTCATCCTATACTTCGGACGTGCATCGTCTACCCTGAACAGGCTGGCTCGCACCAAGCCGTTATCAAGGGAGACATCGAATGGCGCACCGCTGATAGCCTTGAAGGTTACATGAAAATGGACAAGCAGCGCCCCATGAGAGCAGGCGAGCTCCTGACCCGGTATGGCCTTGTTCCTCACGGAGAAGGATGGACGTTTGTCTGGACCGTCCACCATGCCGTCTACGATGCCTGGACTCTGGACCTGACCTTCGACCGTTTGGACAAGGCATACAAGGGCCAGTCTATGAAACGTGATAGCACATTCAAGGAATTCATGAGCCATGTGGTTAGCACTGATGCCAGCGCTACTAGGCAGTTCTGGCAAGAGTACCTGGCGGGTGCCTCCCGGAACGAGTTCCCTTCGGCCGTTTCCACATCCAAGCAACCAGTGGCAGACGCCTCTGAGAGGCATGAAATGACCATTACTCGGACCGACGAGCTGGCCGGCATCACTATCGCCTCTATGATCCGCGCCGCATGGGGAGTTCTCATCGGCTCTCATTCAGAATCAGACGACGTGGTGTTTGGCTCCATTGTCTCCGGTCGTAACGCTCCCATTGCCAATGCAGACCAACTCTTTGGACCCGGTATCGCCGCAGTCCCCCTGCGCGTCAAGTTCCCTGATAACGATACTTTGACGATCCGCGATTTCATCGGGGAGGTACAGGCCCAGTCTACGAAGATGATCTCGTTTGAACAAGCTGGTTTGCAAAACATCAGCCGTGTGAGCGCAGCTGCCACCCAGGCCTGTGACTTCCAGACCCTCTTGGTGATACAGCCCTTCAAGGAAAAGTACGTCCCAACGGACGAGATTGACTTGCGAGCCGTCTCCGGTGTCGATGCAAACTTTGGTACCTACGCCTTGTCTCTGGAATGCAGTCTCAAGTCCAATGGGGCCGCTTTTGCCGCCCACTATGATTCCAGTCTGGTCTCCAAGGACCTTGTGCAGCGTATCCTTGGTCAGCTGGAGAACCTTGTTCAACAGATGTGTTCCGCCTCCGCGGATAAGAAGCTGAATGAGTTGGTCTTTATCAGTGCCCAGGACCAGAAGAGCATCCGCGAGTGGAACAAGCACATTCCGAAGCCTATCCACAAGACAATTCACCAGATGATCGGGGAACGCATCGCCGAGCGCCCAGACCGCGAGGCGGTATGCTCCTGGGACGGCTCTTTCACTTATTCTGAACTGGACAAACATGCTGCTCGTCTCACACGATGCCTTCGCCAATTGGACATCCAGCCGGAAACCTTTGTCCCATGCTGCTTTGAGAAGAGTCGCTGGGCCTTGCCCGCCATGCTGGGTGTCTTGCGTGCTGGAGGTGCCTTCCTCAATCTTGATCCATCTCAGCCTGCCAATCGGATTCAGCTGATGATCAGAAAACTCAAGGCGAAGACTGTCGTTTGTTCTCCCCAGCAGTACGATCTCTGCCGCAGCATGGGCGAGGATCTCAACGTCGTTGTCCTGGATGCTGAGACTCCCGAGGCATCTCTTCCGGATCTGCCTCCGGTAGACGTGAAGCCGGAGAATGCTGCGTATGTCATTTTCACATCTGGAAGCACTGGTGAGCCTAAGGGTACCATCATCCAACACGGCCACTTTGCCATTGGTTCGGTGACGCATGCTCCGGCGATGTTGATGGATAGTAACACCCGAGCCCTGCAATTCGCCTCCTGGACCTTCGACGCGAGTATCGTCGAGACAATCACCATACTGATCATCGGTGGTTGTATCTGTATGGCATCTGAGGAGCAGCGAAAGCGGGATGTGGCCGAGGCAGTCCGCAACACAAGAGCTAACTGGGCGGCGCTCACGCCATCCTTTGTCAACCTCCTCAGCCCTGACGATGTGCCGTCAATCAAAGCCCTGGTTCTAGCTGGAGAAGCCATGTCTCAGTCTCACATCGAAACATGGGGTCACCGTGTGCGACTGGTCAACGGATACGGACCGTCGGAATGCTGTGTTGCTTCCACTTCCAACATTGACGTGACGCTCAGCACCAGCCCACGTAACGTTGGACACCCGTGCTCGGGTGTTGCGTGGGTTGTTATGCCCACCAACCACCACCGACTGGTGCCTGTTGGCAGTGTCGGAGAGCTGGTTCTCGAGGGCTGGAACGTCGGCCGCGGGTATCTGGACGAGCCAGCCAAGACACAGGCTGCATTTGTCGAGAACCCGTTGTGGATGGACCTTGGCGGCGAGATGAGATCTCCTATTGTCTACAAGACCGGTGATTTGGTCCGTTACAATGCCGATGGATCCCTCGACTTCCAGCGCCGGAAGGACACCCAAGTCAAGCTGCGCGGTCAACGTGTCGAACTGGGAGAGATTGAATATCGCATCAAGCAGAGCTTGCCCAACAAGCCCGATGCCGTCGTCGACATTGTTTGCCCCAAGGACGCCTCTGACCAGCCCCGACTGGTTGCATTCATCCCGGTGCCTCCTGAAGAGGCCCGCCGGAAGCCAAATTCGATCTTCATGCTCGACCAGCCCGAGACTATCATTCCTGCGCTGAATGAGCGACACTTGGCTTCCCTTTCTGGCCTCGAGGATCGACTGTCAGACTTCCTTCCCATGCACATGATCCCCAGTGCCTATCTTCCGGTGTATCATATTCCCAAGATGCCCTCCGGCAAAGCAGATCGTAAGACCTTGGTCAAAATTGGAAGTGGATTTACGCATCGCCAGATGGCTGAGTACTCTGGCGCCACTGAAGATACTCGTCCGGCCACTACTGAGATGCAGCTTACTATGCAGCAAATGTGGGCAGAGGTCCTGAAGATGCCTGCTGCGCAGATCAGCTTGAATGACAACTTCATTCGACTGGGTGG
This sequence comes from Penicillium arizonense, assembly GCF_001773325.1. Taxonomy (NCBI): domain Eukaryota; kingdom Fungi; phylum Ascomycota; class Eurotiomycetes; order Eurotiales; family Aspergillaceae; genus Penicillium; species Penicillium arizonense. Next base: position 426,851 of record NW_019173290.1, on the reverse strand, counting down.
TGATTCTATCACTGCCATGCGATTGGCCTCAGCGTCGCGTACTCGAGGCATTCCCCTGTCCACGGCCACCATATTCCAGCACCCAACGCTTGAAGCCATGAGCACCCTCGCTGAGTCTCTGTCGCAGCAACAGCTACCCCAGACCTTCGAACCCTTCTCTACCCTCAAGTCAATCTCCAAGGATAGGCTCCTTGATGACATCATTCTGCCCCAGGTCGGCGTGCCTGCGTTCCAGGTCCAGGATGCCCTGGAGGCCACTGACTTCCAGTCGCTCGCCATCAAAGGGGGTCTCAACCAGACCCGCGGCTGGAGCAACTACTTGATCTTTGATTTCGATGGTCCTATTGACCTCCACCGATTGCAGACCGCCTGTGAGAAGCTCATCGCCCGCCATGACATCCTCCGCACTGTATTCGTGTCGACTGGCTCGGCGCTGATCCAGGTCGTGCTCCGCTCAGTCACCCCCGAGTACAGTCTGCACTACCAGGATGAGCAAGACCCAACCGAGTCGCTCATCCGCGATGATCTCGCCCGGCCGCCTCATCTGGGCGAGGTTATCGTGCGGTTCATGCTTGTCAAGAACGGCGCCACTAAGCACCGACTGATCATGCGCATTTCGCACGCTCAGTACGATGGTGGTTCCATGCCGCATCTGATGCAGGATCTGCGTACTGCTTACCGCCGTGAGGAATTGCCTGAGAGAACCCAATTCGGCGACTTCGTGCGCATGCAGCTCTACAGCAGTGAGAACGCCGAGGCCTTCTACAAGGAAATGCTCGCTGGGGCGAACATGACCTCGGTCGTCTCGCACAGCACATCATCTACAACTAACGTGCTCAACACGATGCTTGCGGATATGGTGCCTTTAGTGGCATTCAAGAACCACGGCATCACATCCGCCACAGTCGTCAAGGCGGCGTGGGCCCTTGCGCTCGCCGATATGGCGGCAACACCGGATGTTGTTTACGGACACATGGTATCTGGACGTAACCTGTCACTCGACGGTGTGGAGTCCATCATGGGCCCATGTCTGAACATCGTGCCAGTGCGAGCCAACATGACAGAGATGACCACTGTCCTTGACCTGCTGCGCACCATCCAGCAGCAGCAGACCGACACAATCCCACATGAGAGCATGGGCTTCCAGCAGATCATCAACAAGTGCACCAATTGGTCTACAGCAACCCGCTTCAGCACCGTCTTCCAGTACCAGGACTTCGGAGGCGAGGAAGCCGCCCCGGGCCAGCCGGTGAACTTTGAGGGTATCCTCAAGTGTGCTCCTGGCTTCGTCTGTCCCTCGCCAGACGCCTGTGACATGTCCATCCTGGCCACGCCGGCTGGCGATAAGATCCGCATCGAGATGATCTTTTCGAGCCATGCCATGTCGCGCGAGTTTGCTGAGGGCATGCTGAAGAAACTCGGCACCAAGCTGGCACTGATCGCCAGCAACGTCGAGGGCCCGCTGGCTACACAACAGATGCGTCTGCAAAAGCCTCAAATTCCTCTTCCCGAGCCGGGCCGCAAGATTATTCCTGTGCCTGCCGATCCTCCTCGCAAGAGCAGTGGCCGTGGTCTCAGTGGCGTTGTTAAGGCTATGGTGAACGGTATCAACTCGCACCTCTCTCCCCCGAGCAGCCCAGTTACTCCGACTACCCCAACATTGCCAACTAGCCCGACCAGCCCAACTAGCCCGGACCGCCCCATAAGTGCGCAAAGTGGAAGTGGTGCTCCGATCGATCAGAAGATCAACCTGTTGGCGTCGGTGAAGATTAACTGATCTCTTTGTTTCTATAAAATGTTTAATATCGGTTTTATCTGTATATATTATGAGCTTGAGAATGAACTGCACGATTGATTGTATACTCCAATGTGACCTTGATGAGAAATGCAGCATGCGCTCTTCTGGAATTGTTCTTCATGCCACTGAATGTACACATATTTCCCCGCACACTTATGGATCAGGTTAGTAAACCACCGAGGACGGCAGCTTTCCGAGTGCGGTAGATTGACATACAACAGGGGTCATGAATGTGCATACGGTGCCATGAAGTATTGGACAGTCTCTACACGAAGCCCTGAAGTGACTATACCGTTTTATGTATTATTTTCACTCTACTTTGGCCTCCTTCTCTGCATCCCTTTTGCCCATCTTTGAGTGCCTCGGGTTAACCATCTAGATTATACAAAGGCGAAAGTGTGAATGGACTTATGGGCTACTGTTCAATACTTCGTCGGTGTGTGCATATAGTACACGCTTATGGCCGCTGTTGTAAGAACTACTTCGCAAATCCCTGGTGCTCACTCAGTCCCTACAATCACCGGCAATATAAATACGTTGCAGCTAGTATTCCATTATTTCCTATTTTCAATGACATCTTGCCCGATCTCCCGTTTATCGTCGTTCATCTTCAAACAACAACAGTGCCCAGGAACCATCAGAATGTACACATCTCCGCAAAAGCTAATCACCGTTTAGGTTTGACCCCAGACCCAAACTCCCAATACCTTTAAATCCACCGCGCCTTTATCAAGCGCACTCCCGGTGAACCCGTCCCAGATGTTCGGTCATGTTATCTTTCCGACTGAAAAGCTTGTCACACTTAGTACAGTCGACTGAACGCGGAGCGACATGCTGTGTGTCAATGTGGCGCATCAAGGCCCCTTTGCTAGAGAACGTGCCGGAGTATGCACAGTCTTTCCAGTTGCAAGTGGCGTAGCCGTGGCTTTTTCTGAGACGGACAACACTATTAGTGAGTCAAATCGTTCTGATGTAGCATTAAAGCAAGTTGGAAGGTGGCTTACTCTTGTTTCGGTTTGAAGACTCCGCTACGACCACGGGGATTTTTGTCCTTGATGCAGTACTCTTTGTTCGCCTTGGACTGAGGTACCTCGTGTACAGAGGGAATGGGAACCGATAGAATCTGGCAAGTAGTGTGACCAGGGCCAAGGTAGCCAACGGCCGAGGACTCGGCACGGTCGTCCCTGATTTGAGGACGGAGTGTAGCGTTCGGGTTGAAGCATTGAAAGCCCAGATCCGTCCAGATATATGACTGTAATACTTTCGAGTAGTCTTGCGAGTAGGGAGTCTGCATAGGAGAATGGTCTAGCGAGAGTTCTGCAGGCATCATGGAGAGTTCTTCAATCATAAACGTCGGCGGTTGATGAGTATAAGCGCTTTGACCAAATTCGAAATTCTCAGCACTCCAGGTACTCTGATCAGGCATGACCAAACTATCCATTGGGATGTTGTGCGAGGAACAGGCTACTGTGAAGATTGTCACCGAGAGAAGCATTTACAAGTGTAAGTATAAAAAAAGATTGGCAACTCCAGCCAATGATGAGAAATATCTGAGGTAGACGTCTTAATTCCTGGAGGCAAGGTACTTATAGTAGATTCCTTTGCGTCAAGGGTAGTTATCGTATGTCTCCACGCCTCGATGTCAGGATTTTGTTTGCTGCCAATCATTTGTCTAGAAGTTGCCCAACTAATGAGCAGAACTTGGGCAAACTCTAGACACATGATCGGGTTCCAGTTGACCCAGACCCGCTAACGGACAGAAGGTTGAGACAGCCTCGCTTTGATAATTTAGATTAACGAGTCCGGGTCAACTGGGTGCCCACAAATTATTGGCAGCGAGCAAATCAGGTCAAAACTGGCGCATGCATATTACCTAGCAACGTGCTGCTACGAATGACTGTGCAAGAAAAGCGCCACATGAGGGGATCCTAGCCCAAGGGGAGATCGAGCCTTCTGGTCGCCCAATCTTTCCTTCTAGCGGGCTTCACTGGGCAGACTAGGTAAACTAGAGAAAGGGACATACTTGGATTGGGGAACAACAACGGAACAACGCAGGAAAACACCGCGGTCACGTTTCAAGTTTCAGACCGTATCAATCTTATTATTATAGCGTCGCTGTTTTCCTTACATATTTTGAAGGTATTCGTCCAATTTTAAGGAAACCAATTGCTCCATAGTAGATTTGAGAGAGTCAGAAAAGACATGTCTTGTTGAAGAATAATAGCGACCAATGCGCAAAAAAGGCGTGGACGTGAACGGCAAGGGCAACGACAGGGTGATAACCTCTAATGGCCTATTCACAAAAGATCATACTCTACAGAGTATACATGAACTCATAAGAGACAAGCAAATGCATACAAGCTAACTTATATAAGGTTACGTTAAGGCGGTAAAACGCCCACCCATATCAAGCCTTATAAGCGAAGCTGGAAGAGCCACTGTCGGTGCCTCATGCACTTCTAGAAGGCAACTTAATTCTTCTGACAACTCAGAATGATCCTAAGGGCAAAGAAAGCAAAAACGAGGACAAGCCGGCCGAAGGTTTCGTACGGGCTGTCAGACGTGCAAGTGAGCTTATCGGCTACCAATGAGAATTGCCCCATCACAGCAACTAATATGATTCCTTCTCCACCTTCATGTCTGATGTGCACCAGCACAGGACGGATATGCGGCTACGTCGAAAGCTCTGACGGGCGCGCACGCACCAGGCGAGAGATGCAGGCCCCCAACCTCAATTTATTCCGGGGTCAGACATCTAGAGAATGCACCGGATATATGGTCGATGACTTCTGGTAGGGCCTCGTTCACCAGGTGAGCGAGCAGGAGCATGCTGTGCGACACGCGGCGATTGCCATGAGTTCATTGTATTGGCGGTATATGCAGAACTATGCTGGTGCCGGCTCTTCGAACCCGAAGGCTGTGTCTTTACCTACGGCTAGTGTGGATAAAGACCTCTCTTTCACTCTGCAGCAGTGTAGGAAGGCTCTTGTTTCTCTGCGGCAGAGTTTGGCGACAGGAGGTTCAGATCCGGGTAGCAGTGTGCACAGAGAGGCGGTCCATGTGGCGTGTGTTATATTGGTGTCGTTGGCTCTCTTCTAGGGCGATTTCAAGGCCTCTTGTCTACCCCGATTCCAGCGGATCAAAGAGCTGGCGGCGCAGTACTTGGACTTGGCTGAGCAAGGGTCGATATTCTCTATTAAACCTATGGAGATATAGAGGGTCGAAAATTGGCCTTTGAGCTGGTGAAAGAGGTAGTAGTGTAAAGAGAACAATGCAACGATATATATTTGGTGATATCGGCTGAATGACATGCAAAAGTCAACAAAACACCGATCAAGCAATCAGCAGAAGGTAGAATCCACCCAAAATCTTTAGATAGCTCAACAATTGGAGCACATACCAATGGCCAACCCTACCAGAGTCCGTTGAAACCAGCATTGAGTTGCGGCGAGCAATATAGAGCTAGCACAGTTCTTATAATCATGAGTCGGCTCTATTGTGATTAAACTCCATGCAAGTACCTGCAAGGCTCTAGGGAAAAAAGGATATAAGCAGATTTTCAACCCGGGACACGGGCTTTCTTCGCTCAATCCACTGGAAGCTGGAAGCCAGAACTATAAGGGCTTTTGCAATGCGCTACGATGAATAAAGGCGTCTAGGATAGGTCAATTAAAATGGTAACTAAAAAAAAGCCTAAGTTCGAAGAGACCCTATTCCCAAAGTTGTTCGCCCCTCGAATAACACAAGCCAACCCAAGCATACTGGAGTGGTCCAATACACTACTGCCTATTATATACAACCCAAGAGATAGAAGAAACCAACGCTCTAGTTCGCGCTGCCAGCGGGGGCAGGACGAGCGGGGCCGTTTCCAGTAGGGCCCATACGGCGGCTCCTAATTCCGAGGTTAGACTGTAAACAAAAAATCGCGGGGCGGAATCCACTTACATCATGGTACGGCTGAAGAAACTGATACCAATCATGAACAGCCAGCTGGGAACAGCACCGAGACCCCAGATAGCGTAGCCAATGGGAACATTGAGCTGGTACTTGGCGAGCCAGCCGTCAACAGGGTGGAAAGCACCCTCGTAGATGGGGGCCTTCTCGTAGGTCTTCTTGCCGTGGATATCGTAGATAACCTCGGGTGTAACGGTGGTGGAGTTCAGGTGGATAGTGCGGAGGGGAGTAGGGGCGCGCTCCTCGCCGGCGGGACGCTCCTGAGGAACCTGGAAGTAGTACACGGCGGGGGCGCTGGCAGACCAGATGGCGCAAAGGACCTGGTTGGCCTCGCAGTCCAGGTATCCGAGGTGAGGAGAGGTAGGGTTGGCGGAGAACAGAAGGACGGATTCCTAGAGGTTGGAAATGTGGTCAGATTTGGGACCTGGAAGGACGCGTCGCTGGGGTATCAACTTACATTGAAGGCCTTCTCGGCACGCTCGCAGCGACCGAAACAGGTCTTGTTACCACCGGTGGTGAAGATCAGCCAGTCCTCTTCCTTGGGGCCCGGGGTGAGGATGGACTGCCAGTTGTTGAGGGTGACCGGGGTGACGCGCTTCTCGGTGACCTTCTCCGCCAGCTTCTCGACTGGGGCAACTGGGACTGCCGTCGGCACGTAGGACTTGATCTGGTTAAACCATCCTTGCACACGGTCGGCGAGGGGGATCTGCTCCTGGGCCACGGCCAGGGCAGGGAGGAGGGTGACGAGCGACGTGAAACGCATCTTGAGGCTAAAGCGCGGATCGGGTTAGTGGGACAGTCGATTTAAGTCAAGCAAATAGATCCCCGGGTACGACTAGATCAAGCAACTCACCTGAGACTGAAAGGCGCGATGGCGATAGAATTGACACAGTCGGAGACAGAAGAGGAGTGGTGAGGAAGCTCAGGGCAGTTGGAACGACAGCTGGCCTGAGCGCTGACCAACCACATCTGTTTCATTTACTTTCCAAGCGTTGTCCACAACGCCATGTTTACTTACGGCCGAATTAATGCATAGAAGGTTCTATTGTATTCTAAGCGTGTTTCTCCTATAGTCCATGCCTATATTCTCTTTGAACATTTATGGAAATCCTTCGCACCCATGTGGATTCTGGCCTGCATAGCTCCGCGTCCCCACAACTTAGTGTGGCGTCATTAACCAGATGCATTCTACCTATCTATGTTAAGAAGATTGGAATAATATAGATATCAGGTCAAAGGTTAGACTAGAAATCTATTAAGATTCTTAATTTCAGTCATGGTTTTGTATAAGCAACGACATCAAACGTAGGATTGCAAGCGATATAATAGTTCGGCGTAGGTTATGCTCAATGTTGACATTGAGATGCACAATCCGATAGTACCATCTAACAATCTAATGAGTTAAGCTGGACACATTTTATGTTCCTAGCTAACTTCATCAAACATATATTCACATGCGAAGCGTTGGGAAATATAATGGAGCTAAGAAGTTCATACCCAGAGACCTAGACCGAGAATACCGTAATATAGGATGGATGGTCGGTCATATTCAGCATTCTCTTCTAGGAATCGAGGATTGCTATCCTTCTTTTCACAATGGACTAAGAGTTCATACACTAGGCAACACAGAATGTCCATTGTGGAACATGGACGCATAAGTTATATCTGATAAGTTAACTTAGATATCAAGTTTCACCGAGGACATACCCCATTAGGGATTGGGATTGGTATCCCATATCATGTTTCAAGTATTAAAAGCGTCCCTCTGTGGCATCTCAAATGTATTAACGTTTTTACCAGTGGTAAGTTGTAAGGTTATCAAATAACAAGATCGAGTATGGAATCTCTTTCAATGTCCCCAATAGAAGACTGTGCCACAGAGATGTCATCTAAGGATGAACCTTAGTTTATGCTGTTTACGCGTATGAATAGGTGTTTCTCCACATTTCAAGTATGTGAGATTATGGACAAGGTCTGTGTAGATCATAAAGACCAAAAATGAGATGACATCAAGACCCCTAGGGCTTCTACATAGCTTGACCTATGTATCTTATCTTGCGGCGTAAGTGCAGAGTAGATGATTATCAATATCGAGGGGCCGGTAACAGTCTATGGATGACTCAGACCCCGCAGGTCCGATGTCGGGTATGCAGTTCAAATGTATACTGGCAGTTCGCTTGTGCTTCCAAGTAAGTTGATGCATATTCTTGCTATGTCGGCAAGGCAGGAATTGGCAATGATGAGCATTGAGTCATAAAAGGTACAAATAATGTAGAGGTAAAGCATGCGACGGAGTCAATTATCCTATGACATCGCTCGGTCTTCCCCACCCCCAGGCGAAATTTTTCAGTTTTTTTGCCGCCGAGCGAGCGAACGCCGATTACTACGCAAATGGAAACCACACCGCCCGCTATATTTGCGTATGACTCTTTCTTCCCTTTTTCCCCTCTAAAAAGATCATAAATAGATTGCATCTGGTCCATCTTTCTTTAAGATCCATACTTCGTCCATTGCCTCACTCCCGAGTCTTGCTTCACCTCAATACCCCTCCATACTCAACCCCACCATCTGCGCACAATGTGTCCCGGTGCCGACCCCGAGCCCAATGGGCAAACCAATGGCCAGGCTCTTGGCCCTAGTATGTTCACTGGCAATTGATCTCCAGGAATAAACACCTAATTCACATCTAGACGGCGAGCACCCCGGCTTCACTGGCATTGAGACCCGCCAGAACCCTCACCCCTCTGCCTCCCGCAACCCTTACGGCCACAATGTTGGCGTCACCGATTTCCTCAGCAACGTCTCCCGCTTCCAGATCATCGAGTCTACTCTGCGTGAGGGTGAGCAGTTCGCCAACGCTTTCTTCGATACTGAGAAGAAGATCGAGATCGCCAGGGCTCTCGATGACTTCGGTGTGGACTACGTGAGTCATCGCGGAAAATGAGAGATGCATTGTTGATGACCAGAGGTTGACTGAGAATGCTGCTATAGATTGAGCTCACCAGCCCTTGCGCTTCAGAGCAGTCCCGCGCTGACTGCGAGGCCATTTGCAAGCTCGGCCTGAAGGCTAAGGTATGATTGGCTTTGCCCGAAGTCTCGTGAGAATTGGTCTAATAAGTATCATAGATTCTCACTCACATTCGCTGCCACATGGATGATGCCCGTATCGCCGTCGAGACCGGTGTTGACGGAGTGTGAGTCAAATCTGTATGCATTGTGTGGAATTTGTACTGACCATTTCTCTAGTGATGTCGTCATTGGCACTTCCTCCTACCTCCGAGAGCACTCTCACGGTAAGGATATGACCTACATTAAGAACGCCGCCATTGAAGTCATTGAGTTCGTCAAGTCCAAGGGCATTGAGATCCGTTTCTCCAGTGAGGACTCCTTCCGTTCCGACCTGGTTGACCTTCTGTCCATCTACTCCGCTGTGGACAAGGTTGGTGTGAACCGTGTTGGTATTGCCGACACTGTTGGCTGCGCTTCTCCCCGTCAGGTCTACGAGCTTGTTCGTGTCCTGCGTGGTGTTGTTGGCTGTGACATTGAGACTCACTTCCACAACGACACTGGCTGTGCCATTGCCAACGCCTACTGTGCCCTCGAGGCCGGTGCCACTCACATCGATACCTCCGTTCTCGGTATCGGTGAGCGTAACGGTATTACTCCTCTGGGTGGTCTGATGGCCCGTATGATGGTCGCCGACCCCGAGTATGTCAAGGGCAAGTACCGCCTTGAGAAGCTCAAGGACATTGAGGACCTCGTCGCTGAGGCCGTTGAGGTCAACATTCCCTTCAACAACTACATCACTGGTTTCTGTGCCTTCACTCACAAGGCCGGTATCCACGCCAAGGCTATCCTCAACAACCCCAGCACCTACGAGATCATCAACCCCGCCGACTTCGGCATGACCCGTTACGTCCACTTCGCCTCCCGTCTGACAGGCTGGAACGCTATTAAGTCGCGTGCCCAACAGCTCAAGCTCGAGATGACCGACGCCAACTACAAGGAGTGCACTGCCAAGATCAAGGCTCTCGCTGACATCCGCCCCATTGCCGTCGATGACGCTGACAGCATCATCCGTGCCTACCACCGTAACCTGAAGTCGGGTGAGAACAAGCCCCTCCTCGACCTTTCTCCCGAAGAGCAGGAGGTCTTCGCCGCTAAGGTGAAGGAGCTGCAGGCCGAGGCCAAGACTAGCAGTGTTATTGGTTAAGTGTCTGGATGCAAGATATTACATTGCCCAGATTCCCCATTTGCGCGTCATGCTGCAATGGCCTGTCCCAAGTCAGATGTGGTGGATCTTTGATGATTTCATGTTTTTTTTATAGTTTTTTTTATGTATTTGGGACATTTCTTTTTCCGTGGGTTTGAAACGTCTTCCCCTTTTTGGAGACTCAAAAGAACGACTGGTGTTAGGAGAGAGTTCCCTCCATCTTGTATATAAGCGCACAATTCCATTCGTGACTTATTCTTCATTCTAGCCAACTATGTAGGTAGACACCTGGGCAGCCTGGACCAATTACGTCATCCAGATAGAGTAGAGAGAAAAGAACAATAGAGTACGGCGTAGGTATAAGTTATCTCAAATATGGCCATTTTAACACACTAAATAGAGATACACAGATATAGATACCAAGACAATCCTAAGTACTCAAGTAACAAAGAGTAAGACATTGAGCGCCTGCTTCATGTGGCAGCCGAGGCACGCTAGGCTCAACCAGTCACGTTCAAATGCAACCTCCCCATCGCCACACCTCCATCCTTATTCCACCATTTCTTTAGGCAATGAGCTCCTCAATGTTACCGGTTGCCCTCCAGAACAAACTGGTCGGCTACGGTCGGGCGTCCAGCGCGCACCTATCCGCCCTGAACATCGACCTGTAAGACCCTGTTCCCCGCGGACTCCAAACCGGGGATGATCGCTGACGCATTTGCATTTGATTTCCATAGAATCCGCAACATAGTATTTATTCTCTTTATCCTTCGGTATACGCGCAAGACCTTCTATTCCCTCCGCGGCTACGGCATCTTCGGTAGCATCCGCAATGTCTACATCTCGCTCCGCCTGTTCTTCTACGGTATCTTCCTGCGCATCCCCGGCGTCCGCGGCCAGGTCGATAAGCAGGTGAAGGAGGCCATTACCAACCTTGAGACTAAGCTTGTCAACAGCGGTCCCGATGTTGTCCGCTATCTTACCCTGCCCAAGGAGGGAATGACGCCAGAGCAGGTTCGCGCTGAACTTGATAAGTTGGCTGGGCTCGAACATACTCGCTGGGAGGATGGCCGGGTTAGTGGCGCTGTTTACCATGGAGGCGAGGAGTTGTTGAAACTTCAAGCCGAGGCATTTGGTCAATTTGGTGTCGCAAACCCGATCCATCCGGATGTGTTCCCGGGCGTTCGGAAGATGGAGGCTGAGGTTGTCTCTATGGTATGACTTCTTTGAAAGATACTTATCTGATGGCCGCGGGGCACAGGGCTAATGAATGTTTAGGTCTTGGCTCTCTTCAATGCTCCATCGGATGGCGCTGGTGTGACCACCAGCGGTGGCACAGAATCTATTCTCATGGCTTGTTTGGCTGCCCGGCAAAAGGCTTTCTTGGAGCGCGGTGTCACGGAGCCTGAGATGTGAGTCTCCATTCCAGTACATTGACGGAGCCACAGTAAACTAATACTTGCAGGATTATTCCCGATACCGCCCACGCGGCATTCATCAAGGCTTGCAACTACTTCAAGATCAAGCTGCACCGTGTCCCCTGCCCGGAGCCCGAGTTCAAGGTTGACGTCCATGCCGTTCGCCGTTTGATTAACCCTAACACTGTCCTTCTTGTTGGTTCCGCACCCAACTTCCCCCATGGTATTGTCGATAATATCCCCGCTCTTTCGAAGCTGGCCACCAAATACAAGATTCCCCTTCACGTCGACTGCTGTCTGGGATCTTTCGTTGTTGCACTCCTCAAGAAGGCCGGATTCCCCGAGCCCTATGAGGAGGAAGGTGGCTTTGACTTCCGTCAGCCCGGTGTCACCAGTATCAGTGTCGACACCCACAAGTACGGCTTCGCACCCAAGGGTAACTCCGTTTTGATCTACCGTAACAAGTCCTACCGGAACAACCAGTACTTTATCTACCCCGACTGGTCCGGCGGTGTTTACGCCTCGCCCTCCGTGGCAGGCTCTCGCCCTGGTGCTCTGATCGCAGGCTGCTGGGCCAGTTTGATGAGCATCGGTGAGACCGGCTACATCAACAGCTGTACCGAGATCATCAACGCAGCCCGCAAGTTCGAGACAGCCGTCCGCACCGACTCAACCATCTCCCTGCACATGGAAGTCATCGGCAACCCCATCGTCAGCGTAGTCGCCTTCCGCAGCAAGAACGGCGCCATCGACATCTACGACATCGCCGACGATCTCTCCGCCAAGGGCTGGCACCTCAACGCCCTCCAGTCCCCGGCCGCCATCCACGTCGCCTTCACCATCCCAACCGCCAAGGCCGTCGACCACCTCATTGCTGATCTAGCCGAAGTCATCGGCAAGGAGCTCGAGAAGGCCGAGGAGCGTCGCAGTCAGGGCAAGGCCTACATCCTCAAGCGTGGTGAGACCTCCGCCTTGTATGGTGTGGCTGGCAGCATTCCCGATAAGAGCGTCGTCAGCCGTCTGGCGGAGGGCTTCTTGGACACTTTGTACAAAGCATAAGTCTTTCAATGCATTCCGCTTCTCCTTTCCTTGTATTATTTTCAACTCGGCCATCCTGAAAACGTCTCTTGCCGGGTTACTACACTAGCTGTCCTTACCTTACCTGGGTTGGTATCGTGATCCAGGTCCTTTTCAAATTGCACATAGTTTTCCAAGTTTCAGTCCGATTCACTAGATCGTAGTAATGCATATACTGTAAAGCGTATCTTAGTCCGCTTTGAGGAGATTCTTCATGCTCTGATTCATCTCTTGCCGACTTTTGATAATCGAGTTGCTACCTTTTTCCTTTTTTTGTAATTGGTGGTACACCCGTAATATGTAAGGCTGCATAGGAATTACTATAACTTATAGGGGTTCCATTGGACACTACTTGAATATTGCAGGTCTTACCACATGTCAATAAAATCACTTAACTTCTTAAGTCGTATAATTATAAAATCCCTTTTACCATACCATTAAAAACAGAGAGTTGGCCTCATTCCTCTCCTCGCAACTTCTATATCCAGCGTCCTAGGGACCCACTATTTCCCTCATTAGGAACTTGAAGGGAGTGGGGCCAATATAGTTAAAAATTTATAGACTACCCAGTATACACTGCTTATTTTGTCTTCTTTTCCAGATTCTCGAAGGTTAGGCACAAAGCTTCTATGGAAATCCACGGCAATCTATGCTCTGCTGAAAAAATTTTGAAGGTTCCAATGTTTCATTCTCAAAGGACATACACCTATAGGGTCAGGCTTGCCCCACAGCCTACTATATCTACGAAGCAATTCTTCCCCAATTTCTGATATTCATCAAGTTCTCTTCACTCTTTATTTACTGTTACAGCTTTCACAGCCTCTCAGCAATTCACACAACCCAACCTCAACATCTTCTTTTCAGCCATGGGCGTGACACACACCGCACAGAAGATGCTCGAAGCAGCACATATATCCCCACAAATCTTCCAGCTACGCCCCGACTACCGCGCCCTCTTAATGGTAGCCGAAGGCATACCCCCAGGCGCAAGCGATTCCAACAGCGAAGCCCTCCTCCAAGAAGCCGAAACCAGCATCAAACAACAACTCTCCAAATCCGCGGTCACAGAACTCCCCCACATAGCCGCCTGGAGAGAAGCCTACAAAGCCTTCGGAGCAAAGCCCCAAAAGACCCGCAATAGCCTCGAAGCATTGACACGTCGCGCGGAGGGCGGATTACCGCGAGTCAATCGGTTAACGGACATCTACAATTCCATCTCTGTCAAGCATCAGATCCCACTTGGCGGCGAAGACCTCGATAAGTACGATGGGACGCCCTTTCTGATGCGTGCTACTGGCCAGGAGGAATTCCAGACGTTTTCTAGTGGGGAAGCTCTGAAAGAACTTGCTGCGCCTGGTGAGCCGATTTGGTGTGATCAGACTGGGATTACTTGTCGTCGTTGGAATTGGAGACAGGGACCGCGGACTGCGTTGACAGATGAGACTACGCGTGTTCTGTTTATTCTCGATGCTTTGAAGCCGCTTTCTGACGAGGCTCTTGTTGTTGCTGCTGATGAGCTTGCTTCGTTGTTGAAGGGGTTGGCTCCTGAGGTGCAGACATCATACCGGATCATTTCTGAGAATTCTGCTTCTGACATGTCTTGATTTGGGTTATAGAATGGGGTTTCAATGGGGTTGGCTACTTTGACATGGAAGCATCCGTTGCAGTGTCTTAAATCGCAAGGTAAACTGGGAGGAAATATTGAGTTTTTGGATATCCTTGTACATTGATTAAATTGTATTTACTTAGACGAACCAATATACAGGTTATGTACGAGACCGGCGTTATAGAACTGTTTCCTCGTTGATGGTGACGATTGGCGGCTCAAAGAAACAGTTGGAAGGACGCTTAAACCCAGGACATCTATCGCCCGAGTTTTAAAAATGGGATTCCACTTTGTTTTGGAAAATATTTAGTGGTGTAGACTTGAAAGCCGTAGCATGGGATAGAAGGGACATATCAAATCCAGGGCGGTCGAGCTCCCCTCAAAAATTATTCCGTCAGTGAACGCCGATATCCCAACAACCACCCACCAAATCAAAATGGCTGCCCCAGTACCTCTCGATCGCATACCCCCAACGACGACCGCCTACGTGATCGCAACAGCCATTATTGCAGGTGTCACCGGCTACTTCATCGGCCAAGGCTCCTCGCTCAACCTCTTCAAAGAGAAGGAAGGCTGGCCAAACAGCTACAATGTGAAGGTCCACAGCCACTCCTCAGACGAAGAGGAAGAAGAATCCGAAGAAGAGAGCGACTCGGAAGACGAAGGCAATGGCGAAGAACTAGCCAGCTTTAAGGACAACACTGAGGAAGTGAAGCTTGTTCTGGTCGTCCGGATGGACTTGGGCATGACCAAGGGTATGCGATGCGCTCTCTGGACTGGCCTTTTGGTCTTTTTTTCGCGGTCACGCTACAGATTGCTAACATTCTCATTTTTTTTGACAGGCAAAATCGCCGCTCAATGCTCCCATGCTACCCTCGCTTGCTACAAATACTTCCTCGAATACGCGCCTGACTCGGCCATCCTCCGGAGATGGGAGCGCGGTGGCCAAGCCAAGATCGCGCTGCAGGTTAAGTCTGAGGATGAGGTTCTCGTTATGCAGGCCCAGGCTATGAGCCTTGGACTTTGCGCGCGCGTTATCCAGGATGCTGGTCGCACTCAGATTGCTAGCGGTAGCAAGACCGTGTTGGGAATTCTAGGACCCAAGAGTGTTGTTGACGGCGTGACGGGACACTTGAAGCTGTTGTAAACTACTTTGCCCTCGCCCTCGTTGTGTATAGGCGTTTTGCATAGGCAATTATGATCATGACCCCAATGACGAGCTTTTCAGTGGATCCTCTGCAGCAAGCATGTAGCTTGAGCGCATCGTATCGAGTGCAACGCATGCGTTGGTAAAATCTGGAGACAGTTTCCTAGGGAACGCAGAGGAAAGCCAGTGGCATGTCTACAAAACACTACATAGCTAAATAGAGATGTTGGCTGGTCATGGTTATTCCCTAGCCTCAGCGGCCAACGGCCAATCGGCAAAGAGATTAGGAATATGACGCCGTCCGCAACCAAGCTATCGAGCCGAGCTCACCAGTGGGAGCTCAAGACCCGCGTCACAAGGCGCAGACATTTAATCTGAGATCTGTCAACCGGAAACCGTAAGTGCCATCCACGCGAAAAATGATGGCTCCAATGTCGTTGAATTGCCCAGCTCTCAACCATCACACAAAAACCCGAAGGAGTTCGTGGACAGGAAAGCTGGACACAGATCCGTGTTTTGGTGAAGAAAAGAAGAAGAGAAGAGGAGGGCGGGAGGGCTGATATTTATGGCCTAAGATTTTTGATGCGCTAGTCCGCTTTGGGAATAGTGCTATCAGTCAGGTGATATGGTATCAGGATAGAGCGCGGCACTTGGGGCGACATCATTACTTTCTCCAGTCCTCACTTTTCTTTTTTTTTTGCTTCGCCGTCAAAATGGCGGACGCTCTATCCATTGAGCAAAACAACAAGATCCGTGTGGCCTTGGGTCTCAAGCCACTCCCTGTCCCTGGCGCCGGACCTGAATTCAAAGAAGACGACAGCGACTCCGGCGAGGAGGAAGAGGCCGCGAGCACAGTTGAGACGCGACAGGCGGCAGGATACGATAACTGGAAGAAACTCCAAGATGACGCCGAAGCGAAACGGAAGCGCGAAGAAAGGAACGCCGCCATCAAGCGCGCGCGCGATATCGCCCAGCGGAACCTCAAGCTCGAAGGATCTACACTGGGAGAGGCGAATGGAGATGAACTCGATACCAAGTCTTGGTTAATGCAATCTAAGAAGCGCTCGAAGAAAATCGAAAAGGAACGCGCTCGCAAACTCGCCGAGGAACTGGAAGAGCGGGAACGCGCCGCGGCCGCTGAGTATACCGCAGCCGATCTCGCTGGTATCAAGGTTGGACACTCTGCTGGAGATTTCGATGGTGGTGAAGATCACATCTTGACACTGAAGGATGCTGCGGTGGATGATGAGGATGAGGGCGATGAGCTCCAGGATATCAACTTGGTTGAGAAGGAAAAGACGGAGGAGAAGCTGGAGCTTAAGAAGAAGAAGCCCGTTTACGATCCTACAGCCGAGAACCAAGGTATACTTTCACAGTACGACGAGGAGATTGACGGCAAGAAGCGCAAGCGATTTACACTCGACGCCCAAGGCTCGACCGAGGAGGAACGTGAAGCAAAGCGACAGGAGGTTTCTGATCGCCTGAAGAAGAATGTTTTCAGCCTCGATTTTGAGCCCGAAGTGCCGTCATCTGATTACATGGACATCAGCGAGGTCAAAATTAAGAAGCCTAAGAAAAAGAAGGCCAAGGCGACGAAACAGAGAGCCGTCATGGACTACGATGATAATGCCCCTTCAGAGTCAGCAGCTCAGGGTTCGGCCATGGATATTGATTTCAAGGATGGGGTTCCAGTTGCTCCCCCCCGCAAACCCGCCAACCAAGATGTCTCTTTCGTCGATGATGACGATCTCCAAGCTTCTCTTGCCTTGCAACGGCGCGCAGCATTTAAGAAGCGCAAGAAGATTAGCCCCGAGGAACTCGCCCGACAACTTCGAGAAGAGGAAGAACAGACTCCAATGGAGGTAGAAAACGAGGACGAGGAAGGACCGGGCCTCGTTATCGACGAGACCTCCGAGTTTGTGTCGAATCTACAAAAGCCTACACTCCCCGAACGTGACGAGAGACATACATCAATTCCCGCTGCGGAGAAATCCGCCGAACCCCAGCCCGAGCCCGAGACAGAGGGCGTGGAAGTGGATATGGACCGTTATGGCCACATCGAAGACGAAGATGAGCTGGCAGCGCAAATCAAGCGTGATCAACAAGCCAAGGTTGAGCCACAACAACATCTTACCGGCACCGGATTGGAAGAGGAATCTACTCTGGACCAGGGTCTGGGTGCTACTTTGTCGATGTTGAAATCACGTGGTCTAGTGAAAGACAGCGACAGCAGCAGTCAAAACGCGCTCATGCGCGACCGCCAGCGCTTCTTGCAGGAAAAGAATAACCGCGAGTCCGAAGCCGAGAGACGTGCCCGGCAACAGCGTGAGCGAGACCGCGCCTCTGGTAAGCTGGACGGCATGTCAGCCCGTGAGCGCGATGAGTACGCACAATGGGAGAACAAGCACCGTGACCAGCAAGAGGCGCGCCATACTGCCGAGGCATTTAACAAGCAGTACAAACCCGATGTTCAGCTGCGCTACGTGGATGAATTTGGTCGCAACATGAACCAGAAAGAGGCCTTCAAGCAACTCAGTCACCAGTTCCACGGCAAGGGCAGTGGCAAGATGAAGACCGAGAAGCGCCTGAAGAAGATCGACGAAGAAAAGAAACGCGAGGCCATGAGCACTCTGGACAGTAGTCAACACACCGGTATGAATAACGCTGTGGGAACTGCTGCGCGCAAGAACCGCCAGGCTGGAGTGCGTTTGGGTTGAAGCTTCTTTTTAATGTATAGAATTAAGCTGCTACGATATCCCAATTGAATAAGTTCACCTTAGCCGCTTCTGTCATGTCCTGCCGACATTAGTGTAAACGTAAGATTCGATCTCTGTGGGGGGGGGAGAATGCGGGATTTCCCACACAAATTAACCGGGGGTTTGTATTCGCTAGTTAGCACCGAGCAAGGGATTGATCTCCCCGAAACACAGCACTAAGTTACGTACGTGGCAGCGACAAGTGTACCCCGACTGCGTGAGGGGAAGTGTGGAGTTTCTCCTCAATCAGTTCACCGGGCATTCGAATTCCCGAATGGCGTGCAAAAGGATGGGCTGATGTGAAGCTGAATAGAGTCGATATGGATGGGTTAGGGTAGGGTAAGGTATAACCCACTTTAGAGGGTAGATAGCTGCAATTGAAGGCAATTATAATGAATACATTGTAGTAGTGCAATAGTCCAATAGTACAGCTACAGTAAAACAGTAAGTTAATACCTTGCATTTGTGTATAATTCTATTTACCCGGGGTTAATTCTCGCATTTCTCGGGGGTGTACCTGGTACCTGGGCCGCGCCAGGGGAACATACCACAGGGCAGGTACCCGGTACCGTCATCACATGAGTCAAGCAAAAACATCGGGACTACCTCTCCGATCCTTTATTATTTCTCTCCTCCCGGTTCTTTCCTTTCCCCATCTCCATTCTTAGAGGTTTCGCCTTTTGATTTTTCCTGCCATCATCATGCTCTCCACTCTCAGAGTTGCCAGCCGCTCGGCTGCCCCCCAGGCCAACAAG
Source organism: Penicillium arizonense (assembly GCF_001773325.1). Lineage (NCBI taxonomy): Eukaryota > Fungi > Ascomycota > Eurotiomycetes > Eurotiales > Aspergillaceae > Penicillium > Penicillium arizonense. The sequence continues at coordinate 408,127 of NW_019173290.1, read as the reverse complement.
CGCACCGTCGTCCTCGGAGCTAGACAGGCCTCGGCCTGGGCTAACGTTCCCCAGGGTCCTCCCGTAAGCTTTGATTCGGAGCTTGCCATCATCAACAATGATGGGTTAAAGGGCCTCTTCTGACTTAATTGGGTCAATAGGATGCTATTCTCGGTATCACCGAAGCTTTCAAGGCCGACTCCTTCAAGGAGAAGATCAACCTGGGTGTTGGTGCTTACCGTAAGCCTCGACTGCCATCACCAGCGAGCTTCGCGCAATGGATAGCTAACACAATTGAATTTCAGGTGACGACAAGGGCAAGCCCTACGTCCTGCCTTCCGTCCGCGCCGCCGAGGACAAGGTCGTCGCATCGCGCCTCGACAAGGAGTACGCTGGCATCACCGGTATCCCCGCCTTTACCAGCGCCGCCGCCGAGCTCGCCTACGGCGCCGACTCCTCCGCCATCAAGGACGACCGCCTCGTCATCACCCAGACCATCTCTGGAACCGGTGCCCTCCGCATCGGCGGATCTTTCCTCAAGCGCTTCTACCCCGGCGCAAAGAAGATCTACCTCCCCACCCCCAGCTGGGCCAACCACAAGGCCGTCTTCACCGATGCTGGTCTTGAGGTTGCCAACTACAGCTACTACAACAAGGACACCATCGGTCTGGACTTTGATGGTCTGATCGCCGATATCAAGAACGCCCCAGAGAGCAGCATCATCCTGCTCCACGCTTGCGCTCACAACCCTACCGGTGTTGACCCTACCGAGGCTCAGTGGCGCCAGATCAGCGATGTCATGAAGGAGAAGGGCCACTTCGCCTTCTTCGACATGGCCTACCAGGGCTTTGCCAGCGGTAACGCTGACAAGGATGCCTTTGCTCCTCGTCACTTTGTCAAGGAGGGCCACAACATCGCTCTGTGCCAGTCCTTCGCCAAGAACATGGTGAGATCAACCTCCCACCTCTCATATTAAAGAGAAAACAGCTAACCAGACGGTAGGGTCTGTACGGTGAGCGTGTTGGTGCCTTCTCCCTCGTCTGCGAGAACACCGAGGAGAAGAAGCGCGTCGAGTCTCAGATCAAGATTCTCATCCGTCCCCAATACTCCAACCCTCCCATCCACGGTGCCCGCGTCGCCTCCACCATCATGAACGACCCAGCCCTCAACCAGCAGTGGCTCGGCGAGGTCAAGGGCATGGCCGACCGCATCATTGAGATGCGCTCCCTCCTCCGCACCAACCTCGAGAAGCTTGGCAGCAAGCACGACTGGTCCCACATCACCAGCCAGGTAAGATATAGCAACATTTCTACATCGAGTTTAGTACCTAACAAAGACCGTTCCAGATCGGTATGTTCGCCTACACAGGCCTGAAGCCCGAGCAGATGGACGCCCTCGCCAAGGAGGTAAGCACCTATCCTTAAAACCTCACCCTCCCCCCCTCACCTAAACAAGAACAACTCCTAACATAATCTAATCTCCAGCACTCCGTCTACGCCACCAAGGACGGCCGTATCTCCGTCGCCGGTATCACCTCCGGCAACGTCGGCAGACTCGCCGAGTCCATCTTCAAGATCACCGGTTAAAGTGATTTCTTCCAAGGAAAGGGAAATAACCGGATACACGAAGAAAAATCGAGGGATAGATACGATAAAACGAACGTAGCGGGGTGTAACATAATGGGTTTCCTTGTGTCATTCACATTGACTCACCGGATTTCGGGCCCTTTGTACTGATATCTAATGTCTCTGTGTTTCATATTTAGCATTGTCCGTTATAACGGGGATTTTGGATTCTTTTACTATGATCTACTGACAGTAAATTAATATGCTGTAGAGGAATGCGGAGTTGTAGTAGTTGGTAATTAATAGGGTGGGAAGGTAATGAGATAGTTGACGGATGATAACAGAGTATGTATTAACAAGCAGTTCGATAATATGCAATCGAAATAAGAGACGAGGTCGAGTCAAGTCACATGAATCCGGTCCAATCCAGCCCTAAAAAATAACACCAGTACACGCCAATACAGAACCCGTTTTGTGCTCAAAATCTGCATCCTCAATCTCAATCTCAACCTCTCAAAGGTGATAGCATGAAAGAATAAAAGAGCAAACAAACAAATCAAAGCCCCATCATCCCACTAATACCTATCTCCGCACCATTAACACCAGTCCCCATAGAAGGACAAACACACCCAGCAGGCATATTAGCCGGATACCAACCAGACGCCGGAGACGGAACAGACCGTCCCATAGCGCGGGCAATGATACCAGCCGGTGTACCGACAGCGCCTTCACCTTCGCGAGCGTGTAGCAGACCAAAGCGAAGGAAGACTTCGGCCATTGTGACAATGATAGAGATGATGATTAGGACGATGATGATCCATGTTTGGTCTGGGTTTGTTTGTTAGTATTGGATATTGGATAGGAGGGTGGAGATGGGATTGGGGGTTAAGGGTAAGGGTAGACGTACGGGAAGTGCGGTTATCAGCTATCGAGTCAGATAGAATCTCAGCGAGATCTAAGAAGACGCGGCATCGTTCGTTGAGGACTTGGATTCGGGGTTTGATTTCGAGGTATTCGCGTACGGCGATGTAGAGGGGGTAGAGGGTTGGTTCGCTTTCCCAGAAGAAGTTCGGGACGTCGAGCATGTTTGATGCTGGTGATTATTATTAGTACGTAGTTGATGTTGGGGGGTTGTTAAGAAAAGAGAACTTACAAAGGTTGACTTCGACACGACTTTTGAATAGCCGGCCTAGGATTCGGAAGACTTCTTCGCGTTTCATGCCTAGTTGGCCTGTGACGGCGAGTCGTCTCGGGACGTCCTTTGCATCATCCATTTGGCGGGCCATGACTTCTTCGAAGAAGCATAGCTTCGTACTTTGGGCTATGCCATGACTGATAGCGAGTTTGATCATGTGGTCGCCACTGCGGAGGGTGATCATGTCATTGTAGACACGGGGACGGAGGATCTCGGTCGAGTATTCGAAGTGGAATTCCTCTGTCTCAAAGTCTTCTTCGTCGAGCGGCATTGTCGCCAATGGGACGGGGATGCCCGTTACGGAGGATGTAGCGAATGCCAGATCGGCGAGGAGATCCTTCTCTTGACGTTCTGTGAAGTTCCAGAAGACGACGACGCCGTAGCTGAAGACGAACATCTCGGCGACGTTGTACAAGGTGCGGGCTGGGGCTTGAGGTGTTGATGATGGCGCGGATGTTGCATGGAGTGGTGGGGAGGGACGGTCTCGGAGTAAAGCATGGCTGTCATCGGTGCTGTGTCGACGACGGCGGACAGCAGGCTCAGGCGATGGCGGCCGGTTCTCCTCTGTGCCATTGGACTGTGGAATATGCTGCAGCCTATCCACGCTCTCGCCAGAGCTGGCAGCATGCTCATGCTCGTCTGGCAGGCGATGAGCCTCCTCAGAGATACGGTTCAGGAACTCCTCCCGATGCTCCTCATGAGAACTGTGAACACCCGAGTCTCCCGGTGAAGCCTCATAATGATGCTCCTCATCAGGACGATTCCGCCCACCGACAGAATGCTCCTCAGCCTCGACCCCGAAATCATCATGATGATCACGAAGTTCATTGCGCTCAATCTCCTCATCCAGCAGTGATTTCCCACCAGGATACTTCAACACAGGGCTACTTCGCAACCGATAACCCTCATGACCGGGCAAAAGCGGCAGATGATAAGCCGTATACAGACAATCATCATAAAGCTTCGTCCGTCCACCATGCCACTCCTTAACAAAAGAAGCAAGCGATCCCATCTTATAAGCCTGAGCGGTACAATAAGCTGTAACACGAGCCAGCTTCTCCGTCCGACGCGCCTTCGGCAACCGCTCCGCATAACTCTTCGCACGCTCCGGCGCAACACGACGTTTCCTTAGAATCTCCTCCTCAGCAAGCAACGGCGCAATATCATTATCAACACCGAAATCCCCACCAAGCCGCTTCTGCACAAGCAATTGATGCCTCACCATTTCCGGATCGACATTTTTCTCCCGGGCAATACGAGCGACGACCTCTTCGTCCACGAGATCCGCGTGGTCCTCGGGCACATAGTCCTCGTCGTCGATCTCGGCTTCACCTAGCTCACCCGTGTCGGGCAGGAGGACTAGCTTCTCGCTGACTTTCGTTGTTCGTGGTGGGAGACGCGGCTGTGCGGCTAGTCGGCCGGCTTTGCCAGCGGCTGATGCGACGGCACTGGAACTGCTGCTTCCCGAGCTGCCGATCAGGCTGCCAGCGGCGGATGCGAGGCGTCGGGATCTTGAGGTTGGTGGTGGGCCGCGTTGCTGCATTGAGGGGACGTCTGAAGCATATTGGAGGACGTTGTCTACGGTGATGAAGCGGGTTGCGGGGGAGCGCCGGCGTCGGGCGGTTGAAGGGGGTTGCTGGTCGCGGGAATCTGTGACCTGGTGGTTGGAACATGTGTTAGTAGAGCTCGTATCAATTGGGTGCATTGGGAGTCGGGACTATCGTACCAAGACGGTCGGGCTGCGTTGGCTAGTCCCCCGACCTCGGGCAGGGGGCGTCATTGTCAAATGAGCCTGGAGAGCGTGCTCCTGGGCAATATGAGAATTGTTAGGAGAATTCGAGGTGAGAATCACCAGACTGGGGTGGGAAATTGGCCGTGGGTGCAACCTGCAATGTATGATGCTCCGAGCCAACAAGTTCGAATGTCTGTGAGACTATCCCTGATCTGGACTAGCGTGGTAATTATAAAATGACGTGGGACAATCATGTGAGTCTGCTTACTTTGCAGTCTCATCCCGTGATTCTGCCACGTTGCCAGTCAGCCAATCAGAGGTGATACGGGTAGCCCACTAGGTGAAGTGGGACTAGCAGGGCGATCTGGGGTAAAGCGAAGATCAATTGGCAAACTACTGTATGGAAGAGGCACATAATAATGATATTCTTATTTGCTTATTTGTTTGAGGGTCTTTACCCATCCGATGTTTGTGTACTTCTGGACCAGGGCATTCTGCTGTCGAATGCGGTGTCCAGGACATATGAAAAGGAAATCATAAAGATGCGAAAATAATTCCAGGAATGCGATGGGGGGGATAGAATGCAAATATAAACGATAATGAAAAGAAAAACGGAAAATCAGGCGCTGGTGCTGTCGGTTCATTCGAGGACAACCATGCAGAATGGTTATGCAGATGGAAAAGATAAGATCATATCAAGAGCGAAGACCGTCACGGAGCTGCCGGTCTTCGTCCCAGATCTCCTTCTTCATGCGGCGCAGGCGGTTGTGCTGGCGCTGCAGTCGCTCCAGATCAGCTGGCGCGGGGTCGGCAAGGGCCGCCAGGGAGTCATGCAAGGAGCGGTACTTGGTGTAGTACTGTTTGAATGTCTGGGATTTTTCGCGGAGCTGTTGGCGCAGGAGATCGTGGCTCATGGGAGGGGATGCGCTGCCGGTGCTTCCACCGCTGGAAGGGCTGGCGGCACGGCGACGCTTAGCCTCCAGGTCACTGGTGGGACGTCCAGCAGTAGCGTGAGGCGCAGACAGTCGGTCAGAGTCCGCCTTGCGTTTCAAAGGGTTGGCAGCGGGCACTTTCTTGACACCGTTGGTCTGTGCAGGCTTGGTGGCGACGGGAGCAGGACGAGCGACCTTGTTGCGAGCCGACTGAGCAATCAGAGGTGAAGACGAGGAGGATCCAGAGGATTGGTTCTGACTGTCGGAACGATTGCGACCAGTAGTATTCGATGCATTTGCAGGAGGAGACGAGCCGAGAGGGGACGGCTTCTGGGGTGAGGTGGAAGGACGAGACGGAGGGCGCTTGGAGGCTGCAACCTTGGTGGCTGGCTTGGTTGGCTCGAGCTTGGGCTTCGGGGCCTCGGCCTTAGGGACCTTGGAAGCAGCAGATGGAGTCTCAGCAGCACGAGGCTTGGGTGCCTGGGGCTTCGCAGCGGATGGAGTTCGCTGGTGTCCTTGCGGCGGCTTCTTGGGGGCGGAAGCGGGAGCGGGAGCGGGAGCGTCAGACATGGTCGCATCTTCATCGTCGTCATCAGAGCTGTTGACAAATTCAGCAGACTTGATCTTGCTGTCGACCTTGGTAGCAGGCTTCGCAACGGTTTTCTTGGTAACTCGGCCAGTGAGGGTAGTGTTGTTGGCGGTCTTGGCCTTGACCCGCTTGTCCAAGGGACGGGGCTTCTGGGTCGCGCCTGCCTTGGCGGGTTCCTTCTTGGGCTCCTTCTTATCTGCTTTGCTCGCATCGACCTTGGCAGGAGCAGTGCGCAGCTTCAGACGAGAGAGGCAGGTTCCCTTGCCGCGTTCGGCTTCGGGCAGAATCATCTGCCAGGCGGGATCACTCCGTTCCAGGCGCATGCGATCGAAGGCGCCAATACAGTTGTCAATGGCAGATTTGCGATCATCCTCACTGGGGAATTTGAATTCCCAAACGTCGAGATCTTTGTAAAACTTGTCCTTGAGGTGGTACTTGGTCGTGTCGAGGCGGTGCTGGAGGCCGTACTTCTCGGCGAGCATGAGGCAGTCTTCGGACAAGGAGCGAGTTGTTTGGGCGAGATACCGGATGGAAACAGCCCGAATGGCCAGAACATGGATCAAAGGCTTCTTGAGGGCAGCCAGCCTCGGGTTATGCTTGGCTTGCGACATCGGAGCTGATGTAGGACCCATGGCAAGGGAGGGAGATTTGGGAGGGAAGGTGGGACTGGCAGAAGCAGAAGAGCGGGCAGCTTTGAGGAACCTATCTTTCTCCAGTTCGACTTTGCTTGTTGGAGCTTTGAGGCCAGATTTGGAACCCCGAAACCCTTTCAGCTCATCTGGGTGAGAGATAATGTGCGTCTTTTTTGACTCCTTTCCCCTCTCAAATGCATTCAAACTTTCCTCCAGATTGGCCAGTGCCTGATCCGTAGCCGCAGTAGCACTTTTAGCCTTTTCCACCTCCAGGCTATGGCTCAAGACCCCCGTAAAGTACAAGGTTTGTTTATCGTCGGAGCTATGGTAGATCTCGGATCGGTGGGTTTCGGGATACGCATGGAAGGATTGGGATTTGCCCCCATAATGAATGGATGGATGTTTTCCTAGGCGAACTCGGACCGGTTGATCCTTCCGGAGGCTCTGAATCAGATCATCGAGGGTGCTCTGCACCAGGTTTAACCGCATGATCTGACTCGGCTTGGAAGGATCTCCGGACTGGTCTCCTGAGCGGAGAGCCAGTCCAGACTGAGGAATCTCTAGGCTGGTAGACATGAGGTCAAGAGGAAGGGAGAGGTCGAGGTGAGCAGGGTCGGATGGCAGCGTGAGAGCTGCAGGTCAGGCGGCCAACTGCACGGAGAGAGGCACAACCATACGCCATAAGATCAAGGAATGAATAGAATAGAATAGGATGCTATGTGATATGAGCAATGCAGGTAGAAGTGAGAGTGAGAGGAAGAGAAGAGAGGGAGCCACGGCGAAGTGGAGAGTGGGGAGAGCTGACAGATGGTAAAATTACAGGGGCCCGTTATATTACACTATTACACAGTTGAAAATAGATTCTTGTCTTGCTTCTTCTTTCTTTACTCTTTATTTGTCGTGTAGTTGTAGTAGTAGTTAAAGTTGTACTTGTAAGCTGTAGTATATTCTTTCTTTTGTCTCTACTTTGTTTCTCTTTCTACTTTTTCTTTTTTTCCCTTTTTTCTTCTCTAGCCCGTAGCCAAAGAATACAATAATACCGGATACCGTGAGGAGAAAGCCCGAGTCCAGACTTACGGGTGTGGCCGGGCGTTACTCGGTATATTAACTTATAACTTATTCTCTTTATTTCTCTTTATTACTCAACGTTCCTTTGTACTTTTAGTTACCCAGGTAATGACTTAGTCCACCCCGACTCTAAAAGAACTTGAAAAACTTGAAACACTTAAAACTGGATATTCCAACATACCAAATCCCTCGACGATCACTCGGACCTTTTCTGGCTCCCAAGAATGCCAGCCCTTTTGCCTTTCGTCCACCTGTAGGCAGGTGTAACAGTGGGCCTCCGGACTCTTACTCCTTTTAGGTCTCGGGCAGGTAATATAGCCTAACGTATGCTAGTCAGAAAAAAGAAATCCATTCCCCGACTATTGGCTCTGGTTTCACAGGTCAAGTCGTCACACTGTACAGTATTACCAGTCACTTCGAGTCTGCTCGATCCGATCACGATTCACATTCTTACTGGATGACGCTGTGGCAAACATCTACAGAAAACTAAGTAAGAAGCCGAAGAGACGTGGATCCCCTTGCGGTGTAGTCTGAGACAAGGGGAAATAGCCCTGCATCCTTGCTCAATCCTGATCGGCATGCAATTGTTAAAGGGCCCCCATGTCCCATGTCCTGCATTGGGTCCGGATGTCTGCCCGGGAAACATCATTTCACTTTACAGTACTAACTTATTCCAAATCCGACATTGCACTTAATAACAATAATCTCCGTACTAACCCAGCCACTTTACTTTCTATTTTCATCTCCTCCACACCGAACACCAAAACCAAAATGGCCCCATCGGACCATGCCAAAAACAACACCTCCACTCCGCCCCCTAACGTACCTAGTCAGGTATTCTGCGCCGCAGCCGCAGCACTCGCCACCCTGCCCTGACAAAAGCAACTATATCGCCGTAGCCGCAGTGATCGACATCGACACTACTCACGCCTGACAAAAGCTATATGTAACGGCGATCGCGACAATCGTCTTTGATCGTGTTACCACACCGTCGACGCGTCCAAGCTAGCTATATCGAGAAGGTGATTGCTAGGTCATCTCGGGTGCATACCCGAAGATCAAGTGATGGAATATTCAACCGGAACCGAGGTGGTCACGGGTGCATACGGTGCTGTCATCTCCACTGAGATAATCAAAGTCAGGCCTTTCAATCCTCGTAAGGCCCCCTAGGCCTAGGGCGTCCAGTGAGAAAGCCGATGCCCCTGCTACCTCTGATAGGATGCTCGAATAACCCATTCCGCAAGAACCTACAGCGTCAAAAATAGCCTCGACGTCATATACTGTAGAAATACAAATACGGAATAGACATTCCTAAATAACAATATACTACCAAACGTGCATAACAAACCCCTCCAGCGACCGATACCCTTATCCTTACCAATCTCATCAAGGCCTTGAACAAATCCCATGCCTACAAATATTCCCATAACAGCAATGGTCATCCACAACACAAGGTCCATTATCCTCACTACAGAACGGGTAAGTGTCATCGGTCGATCGGCACCGAGTTGCTGCGCAGTATCCCGAGCAACAAGTTGGACCTGGGCCGCCTGCTTGGCAGGGTGCTGTTGCAAATATACGTGTATGTAGTTAGATAGGTTTGATACTTTGATTGGGTTATGTACGGGGTCTCGGTCTCGGTCTCGGTCTCTGTCTCTTGGCATGTATGCACTTACAGTAAACTCCTGCGCAGGTGGCTGTTGGCACGCAGGTTGTTATTGTTGTTGTCGTGGGTGAGACGAAGGTTGCTGTTGTGCAAAACTCGGTTCCGATGCATGCTTGTGCGGTTCCGCATCCTGCTGGTGCTGGGCAGGCTGATGCATCTGGGGTTGGTTAGCTGGGTTGGGGTTGTATGAGTTGGTTGTGATGGTGGGATACATACTGCTTAGGGTGAAGTGGGCGAGGGTAAGGACGAGAAGGGTGAAGAGATGCATCTTAGATCCTCTGCTTCTTATTTTTCTCTTTCAATCGCTATAGAGGCAGTATTTGTTTGGGAAGAGAAGTTGCTCGGTGGTTTACATAGTGGATTGTCAACCTGCCTTCAGCACATTTATAGCAAGACACAGCTACCCAAAGCACCGGATTTTAATAGAATGTACGATACAGATGACCATATACGAGGGAACCTGATCTCACAACACATTGATGTCTCATCTCTACGGTGTTTGTCCTTACCCCGGATTTCCAGCCTTAGCCGCGGTCTGTGTTCTCCGCCGCCACATAAATACGAGGTCTACACGAGAAAGGCAACGCAGAATGAAATTCAATTGGTTTTGTTTGAGACATCAGCAAAATTAGATCCTTTTTAATGTGTGTGCTTTTCTCTAGTACATAGTAGAACAGTCATGAGTCCTGACATATGAGACCCCCAAGTCAATATATTCCTGCGAAGCATGACCACCCGACTATTAAAACCATGAGACACAATAAGTACTCTTCGTTCAGTTCTGCAACAAAGGGGGTCCATGGGCAGTACGAAGCCAAAGAAATGCCAAGATGCACGAGGCTGAAACAGATGCCAATTTGAATCTACATTACAGCGACTCCAGAAATAACGAGCTACAGCCTCATCAAAGAACCTGTAACACCTGACCTACCAAATCTAGTTCGACACCCTGCCGTGACCCTAAAACGGCTCCTTCTGCAGGAGAACGTTACACAAGGCCAACCAAGACTGTATCTGTGTTCCAGTCTAAACATTGACTTCTCCAGAAGGACTAGGCTTTGTACCTCGTGCTTTGGCAGATGTGCAGAAAAGACTTTATCGTGTGTTCTCTAGTGCCAATTGACATGAGAACGGTGGGTGATATAATAGGTGGCCGGGTCTTTAAGCTTTCCGATACTGTATTAGGCGAGAGTTAGCCTGCATTCACCCCGCCTTTTGCTATCCGAGGTGTACGGGGGAAATTGGGTGGTATTGAACCTTCTCTAATTAACTGTGTACCTTGAGCAGTACATTTTACGACTGGTAAATCCCGTGTGACTTTGACATATCTATTCTGTCAACTTATGGTATCAGATGCACACCCCCGTAATTCACATAAAGGGTGTCGATAAAATCCCGCCTAGAAGGGCAAATCCGGGAAATTAATAGCGATAACCGCGCTCGTGCATTTTTAATGCTTATGCATGACAGTCTCCAGATGGTATTTCCTAGCACCAAGTCCAGTCATCGTCCCACAAAAAGTAAAACAAGCGATAGTTTACCCTCCCAAAAAGAAGACCAATTAGCAAAGTTCACAGTAAGCCTCTGGCTTCCGGAGTGACAGTGGCCGCGGAGATAAAGTGCAGACTGCCGATATCCAACCCTAATAGAGATAAAACTAGCGACTGGTGGTTGGGTGTCAAATTTCAATCCTTATGCACTTTTGCTAACAACTTCATCGACTTAGGCGAATGCCGACGTCGATTCTTTGATACAAGCCTTGTTTGCACGTATAATACCCCTCGGGTTGAGTCTGACTGGGGCCTAAATAGGTATAATTTCGCTCGTTGCGTGTTCCTTAAGAATAGAAATTGCACGAGTGTCTGGCTGCGCATCACGATCACACATTAATACACGGCGAGATCTCCTCTTCTAAGTACAATTGTTTTATCTGGCCCAAAGTCGCATTCTTGGGCTGCTTGTCTTTCTGACTTGGGCACCGGCTGTGAATAAGTCGTTGACTACGATTTGTTTAGCCGGTGGAGCCAGTGAACATCAGCCAGATAACGTTGCTATTGATATTGACGGGTTTGGATATCCTCATCCTCTAAGTCCCCTTGCTACATTAATGAATCTTCATCGCCGCGTTCAAGATGACAGTATTACCAAGCTTTGATATTGTCTCATGTAGCTTGAAGGATAAATATCAAGAAAGAGCCTTCAAATATTGTCATCACGCTAGTAATTTGGTAGAACTTTATTTATGGGTATGGCTCCTTTCGCAAATGACATCGCACTTTCCAGGTTGGATACCAGCCGTGGAGCTCACCTCGCTAAGCTCTTCGGAAAGCTGTTTCTATTCTCTCAAAATCATCCAGACAGTCTTCCAATCTCGGACCCAAACCCCGAGCCTCAAACACTCCAGGATTTCTCATTTGCTCAGATTCGGGTTGCCTTTGGTACGGACGCGGCAGACCTCTGGGATGAAAGACACAATTAGGCTGGATGGCTTCAAGAAGGAGCATCTCTCAGACTTCATTGGTTTTGTTATTGGGATCTGAACGTGGAAGGTCTGGAAGGTCTCTTTAGTAGATAGCTTCCAAATTTATATCCAATGGATGTCACTATCCTACGCAAGATTATCAAAGCATCCGTCCTCTACTGTGCACTTTAAGTTAAATTGGCTGGTACTAGCAGGTTGCCATGTTCTTGTTGTTGTGGTTTCTCGTGTACCCTATTCTGCTAGAGACTAGTGTGCACGTCTCGCTCTTAGGGCTTCTCACTTTGGTGCATAGTCTATTCCTAGATAGTGTAGCTATGTATGGTCTATGAACTTCTCGATCAATAATTTTTGAAGGCTATTCTTACGCATATACAATCAGTTGCGAGGATACAACTTAGCACCCTTTCACTCAGTCAAGCATTAGATTGGGATGTTAAATATCAGAAGATTTGAGTCTAACTAGACTTATTTTTCACTTACTTGAGATCAGAACCAAGTCACTTTAGGCTCTTATACCTCTTCCCCTACGCTTTTAATCAGAGGCGGGCGTGTTTTCTGACAATTGCCATTCACATAACTCTTACATTCGTCTCACAAGAATCTTACAGTACTTTCACAACATCCTCGAATTAATACGTAAAGGGACCACCGCCCCTCCTCTCAAAAAAATCATTGGCCCCTCAGTGGGCCGTGGTGACCTCGATGCAAGGCTCGATGCTGATGGGCACCACCACATCAACATCTTTGCCCGCACCGAGGCCGAAGACGAAGCCGACGTGAGCGGCAAACTCACGTCCAGCAATGCATGACTTGAACGAAGTCAGCATATTCTCCCCGAGGGGCAATTGGAGAGGCACGGGCACCCAGGCAACGTACTCAAATCCTCCAGTCAAAGACTGGGAGGACCACACCCAGGAAACAGTGCCAACCGAGAAGGTGGTGGCGCTTAGGACCTGTGACTTGGTCCATTTTTTGCCCTCCCTGGGCTCTGCCCTTTGGAAGGCCGTCTCTGCGATGAGCTTGGTGCTCATTTCGCTCATTGGGGGCAGCCCCCACGCCGGGTGGATTGGGTTGAAGCAAAGCTTCACAACCAGGTTGATGGGGACGTTTTTAGCCTTGGGAGGCCACGCCAGATGGCAGTTGTCGGGGCAGTATACCTCCACGCGAAGGGAGCCGAGGTCGTTCCACTCCTTCTCCACGTAGATCTCGCCGCCACTCTGCTCACTCGTTGGGAAGGAGAGCAGCTGGAGCTTTGGCTTGATGAGAATTGGGAGGATTTTGTGGGTCTTGATGTGCCCATCTTGCCAGATTGTGATGAGGACACAGTAGGTGATCCTCACAAGGTCCGCAGCCTCATCCTTGCTTCCCGACTCGCTCTCGCTAACTGTGCTTGGTGGCATTTGGTGGTGCAGCACCAATTTTTGCTGGGGACTGGAGTCATCTGTGAAGTGCATGCATCTTTCTACTCCGCATGCATCAGGTACTTGCACAGAGAATCGAAATTCTCGGTCGGGGAAAATGGCAGGGTTCTTCTGTGCTGCTCGGGTGATTTCGATGGTATCGGCATCGAGATTAACAAGAAGATGCTCGATGTCGGACAACAAAGGTAGGTGTCTGACTTTACTGATAGAGGTGCGGATTCTGCCTGTAGGAAAGAATAGTTAGTAGCTGCGCAGAAAGAATGATGCAAGTGTAGACTTGCCTTGAAGCTTGATGGCCGTGCTCAACTTCGAACCATTTGCAACGTTCACAACCCCTGTGAGGACGTCGCCAGCCCAGCAAACTGGAGTTGAATCAGTGAGGGCCTCCCCATTCAATGAGGTAAACTGTGCCTGCCGAATTGACGCCATTGTCTTGAAGATGGCAAGTATGAGACGATCGGATCAGAGCATAGAGAGACCAGTACAAAGATGGATCAAGAGCAACAGATTCTAAACGACATTGGATGAGATAAGATCAATGGAGATGCCAGAGCAATGATATAGGATCAAAGCAATGGAGAGACACAGTGTAATGGCGAGGCACAATGTAGTGGCCAGGCACAGTGTAATGAATAGGCACGGTGCAATGGAGGGTACAGTGTATGATGAAACACAATGTGATCTGCCCAATGGAGGACGATAGCAAAGTGGTGGAGGATGAATGACGGGAACAGAGACAGAGGCAGAGATGGTATGAAGATGCTTGAGGCTTGGGGATTAGAGCGGCAAACCTGCCCCAGAGGGTGAGACCAGAATAGACGAAAATAGGCAAGCAAGACTTGAGAAAGATGTGTCAAGCGTTGCAAAACAGTTGATCTGGATCGTGAAGTGGAAGGGTGGGTGAAGAAGAGAAGAGAAGAGAAAGAGGATGGGGAAAACAAAAGGAGCACGAGATTCGAACCTTCCAGGACCTCATCGCGTCAAGAGTGCCATTCACTGCATTGCTATTTATCACGCGCCCATTATGTCTCAATTGCCCTTTGACAGGGCAGGCAGCAGGGGACTGGTTGCCGGAAGAGGATAGGCATATTCCTGGAGCTGGATGACACCCATAGCGGAGGGCGGAGAGGATGTTAATAGATCAAACAAGATGTCGCGTATAGATGCGTAAGAAGGTGTTCGTTAGCGAATGGTTCTCAGTGTGTTAAAATCTTGGGAGTTTTACCTATAGTTTCCCGAAGAGCCAACCAACGGACAATCATGTATGCTCCATTACTGGAGTCAAAAAGTACTAATTGATTCTTGTTTGTAAAATACCATTTTATTAGTATCAGATGGCTGAGTGACTTATCTGATTAGCCTGCTATATGCTTCTATAGCGCAGTCTCATGTCGTCGCGGCGCACTTAGGGCAAGTTTGATACTTCTGCCTCAGGCACACATGAATCAGTCTCGGACATATTTGTTTGTAACGTCAAGAAACAATACGTTCTGCGCATTTATTTGTTTCCTTGTATTTCTCTTCGGTCTCCAGATTTGCTGCTCAGCTTGTCTTACACGCTAGGCAGATATAAAGGTACCCTGCAGCTTATCCCAGCCAACCGATCTCAAAATCGACACTCACAACTACAGAAGCCAGGATTGGAGCTTGAGTCCGAATAGAGATCAACTATCAATTCATACGGTTACGTCAAAATACATCTCGGACACTACTGCCAGGCCGTATCGCGCCTACTGTAGATAAATTCAAGCCTTGTCTTAGTACAACAATGACGCCGTGGGCTCTACCTAGTCTAGCCCTACTATACATGAAATACCATGGCGAGATTTTACGTGTGTTTTGATGCCGCTACTCCACTCGCCTTGAGACACAACGACGCTGGAGATGCAACCTCGGGACAGAAGGTTGCCTTGTGTAACAGACATATATGCACAGCAACTCTCTAGGAAGCGAGCATCAGTCCACACAGACTGATTGTTTTTTGGTATAGGGACTTCGGGTATTTCTTTGTCTCTTTGTCTCCTTTTCCCCGTTGGCTTTTGTGTAACGGATCGCTCGATATATATCCATCCATGGACGAGTTACTACACACTCTGGTCTTGTTCCAGAAGACCGATCACTATTTTGGGATACGTACAGAATATACTTCAGTCCTCGGTAGAGGAAATATGACGCCACCAGTCTATTAATCTTGATCTATCATACATAAAGGGATCGCTGGTGGAAGACGACCTCATTTGAAAATGGTATTTGTCGCGCAGCAAAGCAGACGGAAAAACCAGAGCAAAAACGACGAAAAGAGAAAATGCACAGGAAAAAGCATAGCGAACAATAATTAGATGTATAAAGCACAATAACGTAGCAAAAAGACAGACAAAAGCAAGAACACAAAGATAAATAACCCATGACCAAATCCCGACCAGACAAAGACACTCGCATCAGGAGCCAGCATAACAAAGCAAAACCAACCCCTTTCCCATTCCGAACCCATCCATTGGTACCCAAGAAGATGAAAATCCCTAATCCCACGCTTCTCTATCTATCCCACGGATGCAGTTCCAGTTCCAGTCCCAGTCCCAGTTCCTCATCTGATCGTGTCCCAGTAAGCAATGCCATCCACGCGCCAGCAATCGACAAAGGAAAACATAAAAAGAGTTTGCAAGGGCAGTAAGCGGGTAGAGGATGACAACTGACAACCTGAAACAACAATGTGAAAAAGCGCAATAAATCCCAGATTCTGGAAACACGATCAGATAGTCCCGACTCCTTCCAGTTGTGCTGGATTCCCATCAATATCAATATAAGTACAAACGGATAAGAAAATGCATGAACACAAAAGGACAAACAAAGGAAATAAATGAAATTCGAGATTGTAAGGCTCTCGTGGGAATCAAGGGCTTATGCAATGAAGTAACAAAACAAAGGAAAAATGGGGTATGAACTTCAGCTGTGTTCAGCGCATTTGCTTTGTGTGCATCATACAGCTGTGGACCATGAGTGGTCGCCTCGAGGCTTCATTTCGTAGTTCTCAGGCTCGGTGCTGGTAGGACGGCGGATGGTAGAGTTGGGGAAGTACATGTGCGGCGGCATGGAGGTGGGGTATGCCGGGCCGCTCGGCTCGGGGTAGGTGAAGTCGTTGGCTGAGCCTGGGGAGGGCATGCTGCCATGCGAGGGAGATGCCCAGCCTAAACTGGTCATGTGGGGACTCCCGCTGACACTGTTGGGCCGGTGGTCGCTGTTGGCAGGCGGCTCCAGAGGCTGAGGCGGAGCATAAGGATGCGAGGTCATGGATGGCCGAGCATGAGGCGCACTACCGTAGCTGGAGAGCGAGGGAGATGTCGCAGTTGGGGAAGCCCGGGGGCTGGCTTGGGGGAAATCGCCGCGCACATGAGGCGGGATGGGACCGGTGCCCATGTAATAGTCGCCAGCGGAGCGGTGCATGTTCAGAGGAGGAAGTTCGCCACCTGGTGACATAGATGGGTGCTGCGCAGGGGAAGGTGTAGAGTGGATTGAGCCATGCTCGGAGAACATCCCTTCGCCGGGTCGACCACGGTCCTTGTTTTGGCGCAATTGGGCCTCGGTCTCAGCGGCGGCCTCTTCAATCGTACCGGTGTGGTGATTTTGGTGTCGAGTCAATGTCGTACGGCGCGTGAATGTCTTCTGACAGTTGGCGTACGGGCATTTATAGGGGCGCTTTCCGGAGTGAATTCGACGATGTCTTGCCAATGAGGACGAGTCACTGAAAGGCTGCATACTTGTTAGTTTCAACAGTCAATAACACTATAATTGATGATACACACCTTGCCACAACGCTCGCACATATGCGGCTTCTCTCCAGTGTGCACACGGGAATGCACTGTCAACGCGGAGCGCTGGATGAACTGCTTCCCACACCCAGGCCAATCGCAAGCGTGGGGTCTGACTCCGGTATGGATACGCTCTGTGAGATGTTAGCAGCCGTGATTGGATTGATTCGAAGATACATACCATGACGTGCAAGGTCGCTGCGCCGCGCGAATCCCTTGTTACAAGTCGAGCAATGAAAGGTCTTAGGTGGCGGATCAATGCCCGACCTCCCTTGAGGAACAGGTTCCTGCTGCATCTGTGGTTCGCCAGCGTATCCTGCAGGAGCATAGGCCATGTTTCGTGGAGTGGAGCCCGTGGGCTGTGCGTAGTAGAAGGAGTCGGCAAGCCCAGCGTCCATTTGCATGGGTGGGGGACCGTGGGGAGGGTATGCGTTGACAGGGTTGTCCGAGCCACCAGACTCGCTCTTCATCGTGGGCGATGCTCCGTGCAACTGTGCACTCTGCTGAAAGTACTGTTGTTGTAGCTGCGCTTCAGCGGCGGCTGCTGCAGCGGCGGAGTTTTTCCTGTTCAGGATGGTCGTGAAGTCCATGACCCGACCCAGGAAGTCGCCAAGTGACCGTAGTCAAGGACTGCTTTCGAAGACGTCCTTCAGCAGGCCTATAGGCTGGAAGCAAGCTGGTTTTTCCGCGGAATTCTCTTGTTCTTGATAATGATCCTGCGCGCGTAGGGATCGGTGATTCGAGGCTCGGATTTCTGGGTTTGGATTCGTCACAAGTCGCAAGCTCTGTCAAAGATACTAATAGTATGGTTAGAGTCGGAAACCCCTCATAAAACCTGACATAAACCGGGGAATCGAGCTCGGTGAGGACACCGTAAGGTCTGCGCGCGTGGGAAGGCGAGGCAAGAGAACTCACCCTGCGTCGGGATTACACGTTCTCCGAGAGATCTGGATTCTTTTCACAGTAGATCTATCAAACGCGATAGACGATCAGGGCCCGGTGGGTTGGAGCTTGAAGCTTGTCTGCGGGGATGATTTTCTCGCGAGGGGTGAGATTGAAAACAGTAGCCGGCTGGAGACGGAACGCGTGATCGGTGTGGGAACGGGAAGATATAGGTGTAGTATCGTCAATGTATTTTCTATTGGAAACAAAGATTATTAGCGTCCAAATTCCAGTGTCAGCTCGATTTTGCCATGCAGTTCTTGCTGTGCGCGATATAATATTATTCACAGAATGCGGAGAGGCGTCAAATAACCGGGATGTTGTGTATATCCAACACAAAGAGGCAGGAAAGACGAAAGACGTCATATCGCAGGAAAGGGAACATACCTTTGAAATTAACCGATAGAGTGAGAGAGAGAAAAGAGAGAATCAAGGTGCAGTAGGTGTGGGGGGGAAGGTCGGGAAGAAGTAGGAATGAAGTTGGGAGATTAAAGGAAGATAAAAAGTAGAAAAATAGAAAGGGGGGCCTGGTATTATTTAGGTGTGGTAGGTGCTATTTGCATACATTTATTCTGTATTATTCTATGTGTATTCGATTTCAAATATGATATCCCTATCCTTGTCAGATTCTCTATGTGTTTATATCTATATCCCATGTTCTCTGTTCAACATTCTATACATCACAACGCTGATGCCCAATCCGTGTATATCCCTTTTGGGCAATAGTCTAGTCCTCCTAGTCTGCCCCAGCGAAGCCCGCTAGAAGGAAAATTGGCACCAGAAGGCCCCCCGTCAGCACTGGCTCCACAACGTGCGCTTCTCCCCGTTCCTGTTACAGTGGATCGATGACGATCTGAATCAGATTTTCTTCCCCTAAACCTTCTAGTAAACAGTTGACTATGACGAAGTGAGGCTAAAATAGTGGATTCTAGCGAAAGGGGGAAATACTCGAGCCACCCCTGAAGCTAAGAGATGCAAAACAATAGAACAGTGGATTTTCCACTGCCGACTTTTGCGAATGAAGATAACAAAAAGAAAAGATTAGAAAGAGAAAAGACAGTGGCATTGAACTGCCATAGAAGGACACACAAGGACACAAACTGGACATGGTGCAAAAACCAAGTAACTTATACCCAAACATAGACTATCTCGATAGTTTGACCCAACTATTGTTAGCCCGGTCGAACGCTAAAATGGAAATTTGCAGTCCTTCTAGAAGGCTTCCAATGCATCCACACCCAGTGGCACACAGACAATTTCCCTCTATGCTATTGTAGGACCTCTGCGGTAATTACACGCCCCTTTTCCCGGGGACGCTACAAGACTCCGGCATCAGCCTCTCCAGTCTCCACCACGGCACGGCTCTGCCAAGCCTTCTCCTTACCTTCTAGCAGGCTTCCAGAAGGAAATCACCGAAGCCGTGGAGTGCCATTTTTGCCCGGCCCTCTTCCTGAACGGTGCGGAGCCTTACGAGCGCATCTTATGGATCAAGTCTACAGTATACTAGTGTGCAGTATACTGTTTATGAATCTTCACATTGAGATAATAACAAACCTGATATATGCCCAACCTGAGTTAAAATACTGTATGGCTGCAACAAAAAAGGGGGGTTGGGCACCAGTTACTCATTATCGCTATTATTATACTCCTTATTGCTCTCCATTGTCGTGATCGACTTTTTTGCCCCTACTGTAACCATATACTAACTCCATACATGTGCATACACCAACACCCCTGGCGACCCTGACGAAAGTGACGACACCTGCATCTGCTAGTTTTCTCGAAAACCGGTCCTGCGGGGGCTGGCGGAGATTATCTCCTACGAGGATCCCGTATACCGAAACGGTAATAGTAAAAAAGAATAAGTCATAAAAGCCTTGCGTCTCAGATGTGGCGTGTGGCCAATGACCAGCTTGGTGATTTGGATAATATTTAATTTTCTTGGTTTTGTGTAGGGGAAGTAAGAAGCTAACGCGGGTCAGGCCGCATATTGGACGCTCGACACGAGACTATTTCCACATGGTTGTGGCTGAGACGTGTCTTGCGATATCATGTCTCACACTAGTCTCCAATTTTCTATTAGTAGAACACCCCTAGCATGTCTGTTTGGGCTTAAAGGGTGGCTTGGTTTCTGACAAATTGGTACACGTACTATATACCTAGGTACCTACTATATGTTCTTTGAACCGTTAAATATACACTCATCTTTTTCAGGATGTGTTTACTGCTCTAGGCACGTGTAAACAAACATCACAAAATTCACGGTATGACTTGACCCATTTTTCTGCTCTGATGTCACGATTCTCCTGGGGAAAAATGCACTGGCCCACTGATGTGCCTAAGTCTTCACACCAGTGTACAGTAATTAGCAATACTAGCTTCGTCTCCGGCTTCTGCGACAAATACACACGATCGCCCTGACAATCCCCTATCCTTCCGCTTAGGTTTGAGCTAATGCACCTACAATGTACTTGCTCCACTAGAGTGGCTCAGCCAAGAGGAAGGTTACCATAGGATGTGGTGTATACAGTCCATGTGAAACAATCCTATACACACCTTCCTTTCTCTCCTATCCTCTCACTCTCCTGTCTTCTAGATCCTCTACAGAAGAAACGCCCAACAAACCCAAAATTGGGCAACAATGTTCTAGCCTTCCAGGCAGAACCCATTTCTTTGTTCATCTGTTCAACTGTACACATGTACACCTGCTCATCTTCCCTAGGATCTGTAACACACTTTTACTCCAGTCTTGCACTTGCACCGGCCGCAACTGCCCAACTCCACATCGCAAATCCCGTATATCACGTCCATCTCGATCGACGCCCAACGCCGATCGATCTTCAGGGGTTCCATAGGATCTCCGCTGGGGCTTGACTGAGTACACATTACGAATCAGGGACTGGTCACACAGGGGAGGGGCTTGAATACGGTAGTCTTTGGTGGATCTATAGTAGTCGGGAGGAGCGGGGTGACTTTTGCTTTCGGCCGGTGTGTGGGCGGATGATTCGGCGTTTCTACTCTTTCCGACTTCCGTATGCTTACGAGTTGAGGCTAGTCGGGGCAACGGTTTGCCTGCGGGAAAAGCGATGGCCAAGGTGATGTCACGGTGAAGCTATATGCTGTGCTGATCCGAAATAGTTGGATAGGATGTGCTATTACTGTTGTCCCCCGTGCCGTGTCTTGGATGTGTATAGGGGAGGGAGGTGGTGATGCCTTCTTGGTCCTGTAGACCTCCTGAGCCATGAGCCATGTGTTGTGGAACCTCGAGGGTTACTGGTGTTGATCGTGAAAGAGACGTAAATATCCCCTTTCTCTCCTTTCCAGTCTATCTGTGAATCTATAGTATCTTAATGGCTATGAAAGCATATTATAACAACTTGTACTGGACGGATCAAATCACTCGCGCTTTGTAGCTATCATTTATTGCCGAGTGGTAGACTGAAAATGCCAGTTGCTGTATAGTCTTTCCAGCCTAATACCTAAGCTCTATTGAGTATTCGCAGAGATGGGTTCCTTAAGCCCGTCTTAACCCTGTTTTGAGCATGGTTCCTTGAATCGCCATTACTGGGTATGTGGGGGACTTGCGTTCCATGATATCAGCTATCTCGTGCAGAGATGCTTCATCATATACTAGTCCTCTGGGAACCATGACAAGGGATTCACTAGACAGAAATAGAATGAACATGTCCTACATAAGAAAAGAGCCATGGTCACTACGGAGTATAATACAGAAGTCTTCGACATATAACACCGAAGCACAAACTTGTAAAACAAGCAACATAATTAATCTTAACAGTCAACTTGAGTCTAATCCAAAGTACCATGACGCATTATTGCCTCATCCCAGGGCATTCATTATACAGAGAAGACATAAAGTGTATCTCCGGTCTATAAACAACAAAACTCCATGCAAAATGAGTCCTTTATCAAGCGCCACATGTCTGGCGGGACCACCTGGGCCCAGATACATGAAAATGAGAGAGCCTGCTCAAGCCAAGCGAGCCCCGAGCATTCCAAACAACAAACTGCAAGCGACGAGCAAGCTGCCGGCAGTATGAGGCAAAAGAACCAAACCAAACATATTTATTTACCTCTCGCGCGCCATGACAGCTCCAAGATTTCATCGCCATACTTCGGATCGCGCATGATGTACCATTGCGTGACATGCTGGTCCTCAATGACGGCATCTTGTAGCTGGTAGCTCTTCTTGTCATCGTCTTTGCGGCGTAGAGGACCCAGTTCGTGCAGGTAGGCTTCGTCGCTGGCACCGTTATGCGAGTCCCAGGTTTGCTCCATGGCGAGATCGCCGGCCTCGGGATCGTAGTGGTATTTGATGACCGAGAAACCGTTTGTTAGGATCCAGCCGTCGCCGAAGTGCCATTGGCGGAGCAGACAACTGTCGCCGCAGAGCTCCGCGACCACGGCGAGTTTCGGCATGTCCGCATGGAACCAGGACTTCCAGTGGTGCACTGTGAGAGGTGGTTCGCGGCCGGACTCGAAGAATCCCGATGCGTCGTGCATCAGGTCTAGCTGGCGCAGACGGTGGTCCACGGTCAGACGGGTCTGGGTGTAAGTGTAGACACACATGGCGATGCGGCGATCACCTGTGAAGTCCATTTGGGAACATTCGTCATATACTCCGGCGAGTTGGGTCATGAGAGGTCGTGATAGGAAGACGCCTGCGCCTCCGAACCCGATCATTCCAAATGTCGCAATCTGCGGGATAGACTCTGACAGACCGCCGATATACATGGGTGTGGTGTGGTCGTATTTAGCCAAGGCGTCTACGAGCTTAGGCATGGATAGGAAGAAGGTATCGTCGTCGATGATGCAGCCCCACCGGGTGGACTCGCGGGCGTTCTCCTCTAGCAGAGGGATCAGGGCAAAGTATCGGCGGAGGTAGTCATCTTCTGACTCAGTGATGATGAGATTGATGCCCATGGCGTCAGCCTTGGTCTTAACCTCGCGGATAGCCTCGCCTCCTGTCTCATCGGGTTCGAGCAGGGCAAAGATGCGAGTTCGAGTGTATCCAGCCCAATGCTGGAAAGCGTTCAGGGAATCGTTCAATCTGCCCACACTGGTGGCGACTCCAAAATCGATATGGGATGCAATGGTCAACTTCGGAGGTCTAGGAACCTTCACCTCCATTGGAGCAGGAATTGAGCATCCATCCTGCGCGCCCTCTCCGCCCTTTGCGATCAAGAATGGCGCATCGAGTCTCTGTGTCATGGGCAGATGCTCATCCGTAATGTCCACCACAATTTCTCGGCGAGTATACTGGGCGAGTTTGAGCACATCCAGTCGAGAGAGCAGATCGGTATCGATTTCGCACTTGACGTCGGACGAGATTGTGATATTGGAGACGGTTGTCATGGGCAAGACGGGTGTCTCAACCGAAGGCCATAGCATGGCGACGAACCCTAGGACGACTAGGAATGCGACGCCAAATCGCAGAATCTTCTTCCACGCCCATGACGCCCCCGGGAAAGCTTCGTCTCGCGCGTTGACAAGCATCTTGTATGATTAGACCGTGTGGGTGTGTCAGCTCCTATCGCATTGCGGATACAAGAGAGATCTAGAGCACAACTAAGGGCCCACGGTCGCAGGCGAGGGTGAAGGAGTTGCCAGAAGCAATGAAGGTGAAGGAAAAGGAAGAAAGAGAGAAGAGACGGGAAAACCAGGGACGATCATAGTTCCATGGTTAATGGCGGCCAATTTTCTCAAGGGGCCAGAGGATGATCATGACGTGCAGGCCGCTGGCCGCTTCGTGGTGGAAGTCACGTGTAGTCTTCATGTTACAGTCTCTTTCTCTTTTCTGTCTTTTCTCTACTTTCAGGGATGTTACATATTCGGTTTCAACGACTCAGCCGGTTGAAATCCCATCACTATTATGAATTAGGGAGTATGGTGGGCATGTTCAACAGACACTGGACATAACTCGGTCCCCATGATTATCTTGAACCCTGCCGGTGCCAAGGCCTCTAACCAGCACTCCCTCTCTCTCACTCGCCGTTATGGCTTCCGAGCTCCACGTCCGCGCGTCGCCCGCCCCCATTGCCTTGTTGCCGCTGTCTGATCTCTTGCAGGCCAAGGCGCTACGCCCTACCCTACAGCCATCGGAACGAAGTTTTTCGTATTGGTTTGCGCCCATTCCGCAGACTTTTAAAGGCGCAAACTATTTACCCTTAGACATTCTTAAGGAGCTTGGACACGTTGTTTGTTTGAAACGTTATCTCTCAAGAGGATCCCTTTGCCGATCTGCCCCTGTCGATGACTGAATATTCTTCGCCCACTCCACACTGTCTTGATGGATTGGGGGTCTTTCTCCTCAGATTAAAGCTTAGTCAACCAGATACTTTCAGGGTCTTGATGCTCGCTACTACAGTACGCTGTACAGTACCTGGAGAGCCCATGGAAGATATCATCTATCCAAGTATGTCTAATCCGGTCTGCCGGATGTGTCAGGTGTACTCCGTGTACACGTACCGGACACAGCCCCAAAGATCACCGACTTGAGTGCGCTGATCAGAGACTTGGGGCTACTTCCGGAGTCTGTCTCATCAAAGTTAGAAACAGCCAATCCAGTAGTTCTCACCGGGGCTCTGCCTCACCTATAGCACATGCCCTAGTATATACTTAGACGGGCCGAGCAGTGATAGATCATGTCGGCATATGATCGGCTTCATTATGCCCTTGGGTGTCAGAAATGCACTTGTCATACAAGTAGATGTCTTGTTTCTCTCCGGAACCGGTAATGTGTCATTGCATGGTTGCTTTAGAGATCAGAGAAGTATAAAGCATAGTCATCCATTTAACCCTGAGATCAGAAAACTCTTCCCCGACTCAATGCACACCTCAATTACTGGAGTTGGGTTGACCTGAATTGGAAGGATTTAACCAGACTGTTTGCTGCCATTGCCACCAAATTTACCATGGTTTTATATTTCTGCTGTACAGTGATATATTTACAAAAGCGATCTGCACGGTATATAGCCAATCCAATAAAGGCAGGATATATTGATAAGCTCTGTTCCAACATATTCAAAGCTCACGTCTAAGAAAAACCTCATATGTTCAATGCCAATAACGTATTGAGTCCTCAACCCCATATCACGTGAGCTACGGTGGCTCACACGGCCAGAGATGCAGAGTTGCCCCAATGGGGAAAGAACAGTTCCGCACATTGGACTTTGATATCAGTTGACTCGGGGAATTTAGTGAACCGTGCCTTTCTGTATCTGAATAACCCCCATTCGACACTACCAGGTGTATTTGCCGTACTCAATTTTAATACCTCGCGAAACCCCGATCTTCCCCGCCATGGTTGCGCAATCGCTGGCTTCGCTGCTGCAGCGAGCATCGATTGACGACCACGAGGAAGTCCTCCAGTCGTGCAATGCAGTCCTCGCCAAGTCCAAGTCAGACCTGCAAGCGCAACACATGAAGGTTGTTGCTCTATTAAAACTCGACCGTTACGACGAGGCTCTCCGCACATTCGAGGCCGGAGGTGATGAGCTGAAGAAGAGCGCTGGGTTGGAATACGCTTATGCATCATACAAGTGTGGAAAGCTTGAGCAAGCTACGGAAGCTTTGACCCGTACGGCTTCTGGCCGTGGTGCTGATCATTTGGAGGCACAAGTGGTACGGTGTCCTATTCAGTGCTACTCGAGTACCAATGCTAATATATCTTTGCAACGATAGCGCTACCGTGCTGAAGAATTCCGACGTACTGCTGAGCTTTACGAACAACTCTTGCAAAATACGACATCCCACAGCCATGAGATCAATGACTTGAACATCAACTCGTGGGCCACCGATGCGCAACTACAGTGGAAAGGAGAGCCGGAATTCGTGCGCCATGATCGTCTGTCGAGGGAGGATTTGGAATCGTTCGAAACAACCTACAACGCAGCTTGCTTGAACATTGCGAAGGGAGCATTCAAGCAAGGCGAAGTATTGCTCAACCGTGCCCAAAGTCAGACCCCGCCATTATCTCTACAAGACGGAGCTCGAACTGACACTGCTAATAGATATCTGCCGAACATCGGAGGACCTTTCACCTGAGGATAAGGCTGCAGAGCTGCTGCCTATTTCTGTGCAGTACCTGTATGTTTTAATCCGACTTGGTAAGCTGGAAGAGGCCGAGGCAGTTCTCAAAGATATCTCCGTGGAAGAGTAAGTGGAAACATACTGGCGTACATCGGGCAGAAACTTACATCTAAATTATTAGCATCCCCGAGTTATCAACCAAGAAGATCGCCCGGAACAACATTGTCCTCGCCCGCCAGACTGTCGCAAACCCCTTCATCCTCTACAAGGCCCTCCACGAGACCCCAGATGCCACCGACAACGACCGGTTATTCGATTTCCAGGATCGTGATCTAGTCGGCAACGCTCATGCCACTGATCTCCTTGTCCAGAAATACGATGGAATCATCCGGTCTACATCCAAGGCACTGTCCAAGCGCCCATCGCCCTCAACCGATGCCACCACCAACCTTCTCTCCGTCTACAACGCCGCAGCTCACGCTCAAGGCCAGACAGGATCCAAGGCCCTAAACCAGATCCTTCCCCTGCTCGAGAGACGTCCCACAGACCTCGGCCTCCTTCTGACAGTAGTCCAGCTCTACGTCAACGGCGGCAACACCACCTCCGCCATCCAAGCAATGGAGCGCACCCTCCGCATCCTAGAGGAATCAATTTCCGAAGCCGACCAAAACGCCCGCTTCAACCCAGGCTTCCTCAGCGTCCTGGTCTCCCTGTACCAGCTCGAAGGCCGCAAGGTCCAAATCCGCACAACCCTAGCCCAAGCCGCCACCTACTGGCGCACAAAGCCCGAGCCCCCAGCGTCCCTCCTCCGCGCCGCAGCCGCCTCCCTCCTCCACTCGGAAGACCGCGCCGACCTCTCCACAGCAGGCGACCTTTTCCAAGAACTGCACAAGCAAAACCCGAACGATCGCCTCGCAATCGCCGGCTACGTCGCCTCCCAAGCAACCCTGGACTACTCGCAAATCGAATCCCAACTCAACGCCCTGCCCCAAGTCTCCGACCTAATTGCCGACATCGACATCTCCGCCCTGGAATCCGCCGGCGTCTCCCCCTCCGCCTCATCAGCCGCAGCAGCCGCCGCCGCCATCGCAGGTGCCCGCAAACGCACCGCTGGAGCCGACGACCGCGCCCACAAGCGCGTCCGCAAGTCCCGCCTGCCCAAGGACTTTGATCCTGCTAAGAAGGCTGACCCTGAGCGCTGGCTGCCTGTACGTGATCGCTCCTCTTACCGGCCTAAGGGTAAGAAGGGTAAGCAGCGTGCTGCGGCTTTGACGCAGGGTGGGGTTGTTGATGAGAAGGCCAATGAGGCTGCTAGTCAGCAGCAGAAGGCTGCTGCTGGTGGTGGTTCCAATGCGAAGAAGAATAAGAAGAAGGGGAAGAGGTGATTTAGTTCTTGTTTGTATGAGATGATTGTACTGCATTGTTAGCTCGGAATGTGTATAGCTTGTGATGTATGGATCTACATTACGTATCTTGTATCTTGCGTTCAGCAAGACTTTTGGGTGCTGAAAATCTTGCCTGTTCGGCATGTTAGATAACATAGATTACTACCTAGCCAACCCCTACTTTTCATTTAGGTCCATGAACAACGTCACACAAGTGGAGTGGAGATTAAATGTAGACTAGTCTTCTAAGACCTATATAAAAAAAACAACAGCTAGGAAACACAACTCGCCAGAAGCATGAGTATGAATGCAATTTCCCTTTTGATATCCAGCCCCAACGCCCATGAGAACACCTCAAACCAGAGCTCAACCAAGCGGAGTACGAATAGTACCACACTGCCGATTATAATGCTCAAATATCATAAGCAGCAACCGCAAATCCATAAAAGCATCCTCAGTAGTAGTCTTCGCAGCCGAGTCCCCACCAAGCAAATAAGAGTGCAATGCCATGAATTGACGCTCGTATGCCTCTTCGCAGGAACAGACCGTCTCAGTGCGCTTGATGCGTGGACGAAGAAGCTCATCCTCAGTCTGTTGGCGGTTTTCTTTGCCGTTGATACTGCCATTTCCCTGACCATTACCCACTCCCACCTCTTGCAGAGAGCCAGCCTCTTCAACAACAACACGTACAAAAGTCCCACTACTAATCTTTTCACCGGGTCGAGGGAAATCATACTCAACAGTGATGGTCTTGTCAGCACCATAAACCGTCAAATGGGCATCACAGCGCGGAACAGCGTCAATGCCTGCTTCATAGACGAGCGTGAATGGATGACCATCGGAGGAATTTGTGTAATGGAAGATGGCAGAATAGAACGGGTCTGTGATAGCGACGTTGGAGACTGCATCTGGGAAACCCAGTGACTCGCGCATCAGGGAGAGATCGTGGCAGCCCAGCATACCAAGGTAGCGACAGAACGCGATTCGGTCGGGTGTGAGGTCTTCGCCGAACACGTCTTCTAGTATCTTGGTGAATTTCTCCGGGCTGTTGAGCTGTTTCACGGTTGTCGCGGCGCTGGCCCCGTTGATGCCGCTTGGTGTTGAAGCTGGTGTTGCGATATTCATTCGACCGGCGATGTTGCGGCAGCGCGCGTATTGTATGCGGCCTAGATTGGCCAGCTCTTTCTTGAAGACTTCCGTGAAGCAAGGCGCGTATCGACGCGCACATCCGACGAAGACTTTCGGTGCGTCTGGGTTGTTGCTGTTGGTGTTGTTGTTAATGCTGCTACTGGATCGAGCAGCTTGGCCTTTTTTGGTTGCGTCGCGGATGCGGCGCAGACTTGGGATGCTCATTGCGAGTGGGGCTTCGACCATTACGTCTTTGCCGGATTCTAGAGCTGTTACGGTGTGTTGTTCGTGATATTCCACTGGGAGGAGGTTTAGGACTACGTCCACGTCTTTATGGAGTAGGACATCTTCGATGACGGTTGTACTGTGGGTTATGCCGAAGCGTGTTTGGCATTGTTTGACGACCTCTTCGCTGGGATCGTATATTATTGTGAGGGTGTAGTGGGTTCTGAGAGAACGTAGGACTGGGAGGTAGGCTTGGATGGCGCTCGTCGCGCCTAGGATGCCTAGGCGGAGGACGGTGTTGGTCATCTTGACAAGAGCCGAGAGGTTCGAAGTTCAGATCTGATGACGGGGAAGGGTGATCGATGATTGCTTTTGCTTTGTGTCCTTATGTGCCTGAGTGTGGCGAATGACCAGGATGGTTTAGCAAGCTATGTTGTAGCAAGCTTAGGAATTATGGCAATCAAAAGGAAGGTGAATACTGTCAAAAGCTGAATTTTAGGCAAGCGCGATGGCTAGTATTGTTCCAAGGAAGATTGAAGTGAGGTCAAACTGAGAAAGGAGGAAGCTGTGATGTATCAAGGGGAGCATGCCCTGTGACATCACCTACCATGGTCCAGGGTAGAGTCCAGTGGTTCAGCTGAGTTGTACCCCGGATCCAAGATATCAAGATCTGGGATACCTGGTATAGTTAGTTGCATATCGATCATAGCTATTTGTCGATCCTGTATAGGTTGGGGGTAGTTAATAGGTGGTTGTATGTAGATTGATCTGATGCAAGGGTTACTTTGTATCCATGTACCAGGCAACAGTGACAGGGATGTAGTAGATATTTCGTATACTCAAGGCATCTGAACTATATGAGGCTATGTAAGATGTAGATGTACGCAATAATCTTCAACCCACACCTTCTGGAAGCATCGCGGGTGGGGGTGTGGGCCTTTCAGGCATCGAGTAATCAGCCTTGTTCGAGCTTACTGTATGTCAAGGACACTGGATTAAATCAAATACATATTTTAACAATGATATACAGATATTACTATAGATAACCTTACCCGAAGCAAACAAGTCCTCTATGTGACTTCATGTGAGGTACCTACAGATACTTCTTCACCGGGTGGAATCACGCGGGCGGCCAAGTACCCAGAGGTACCACACGTATACAGCTCAGCCTCAAATAAGAGGGGCACTTATCCGACCTCAACGTCATTAACCCGGACCACCTGAGCAGGCGCTGACTTCTTTTACTTTTCAACTCCTCTTCCCCAACAATCATGGGTGTAAGTTTCTGAAACGAATACTGAACTGACAGCTCAATCTGACCCATCACTTTAGTTTGCACAGAAAATCGCTGCAAGCCAGAAGAATCAAATGCCAGGCACATACGGCGGAGCACCTCCTTCGGGATACACAGGAGGACCTCCTTCAGCGCTGCAGCCTGGACACGTAAGTATCTCCCGACGTCATGGAAAATTAGCTGACCCCACGCAGAGTCAACAATATCAGGCATATCCAGGCTCCCCTCCCCCTCAGGGCTCGGTAAGCAAGATTTCCTAGTATTTTGTGTTTATTTTTTCCTTTCTTCAACCTCTACATCCTCGGATTCGACCTCAAATCCACCATGTCGGGATATAACCAAGGATATGCTCCCTACGGCTCACACCAACAATACCAGTCTGCAAATGCTTCCTCCCCAGCTCCTGGATCCTACTCGAGGCCTCCTCCGCAGCCCACCTCTCCCTACCCCGCACAATCTCAGGGCTACGGGCGCCCGCCTCCACCTCCACCGCAAGGCCAGCCCGGTCAGCCCTATGCCTCCTCCGGCTCGCCTTACCCGGGACAGCCCTATGGACAACCTGGACAACCTGGACAACCTGGACAACCATACCCTGGACAACAACCATCCGGGCAACCCCAGTATCCTGGACAACAACAGTATCCCGGCCAGCAACCATACCCTGGACAACAGCCCTCTTATGTACAGTCGAACCCCAGTGCCCTATTGCTACTTGTTTTGTTTGCTTGATGTCGTCTTGCAATCGTCGTTTGAATGTTTCACCTGTTACGGGATCATGCTGACCAAAATAGAACCAAGCACCACCATATCCCACACAGGGAGCTCCGTACCCCGGAGGCCAAGCGCGCCCTGGATCCTCGCCTGCACCACCAGGCGGACCTCCCGGCCAGTATGGTGCTCCCGGCGGTCCTTCGCCCTCAGCCCCACCGGTTACGCAGCAGCAGGCTGCAGCATACAGACAGCTATTGATCAGCTGCATTCAAGAGAATAATCTCCAAAGCTTCTACCCCCCGGAGCGACTGGACCGACTTGTCCAGTCGCTTGCTGCTGAGGCACCGGGCAAGCTTGCTCGGTTGATCCACGAATGGGCCGTGCCCATGGAGGTTGCTACCGATGTCATGAAGCTCGCGTTGTACGATGTTATCCTTTACGTGGACGATAGTGGCTCCATTGAATTCGAAGAGAAGGGTCTCCGAAAGGATCAGTTGAGACAGATCCTGGGCATTGTCGCTACTGCGGCGTCGACCTTCGACCAGGATGGTATCTCCGTCCGCTTCATGAATTCCGCAGAGCAAGGCGATGGAATCCGTGATGCGGAGGACGTCAACCGCTTGGTGTCTCGCGTCCGCTTCTCCGGGCTCACTCCTCTGGGCACCAGCTTGAAGAGCAAGGTCGTTGACCCCATGGTGGTGGGACCGGCCCGCGCCAACCGCCTTGAGAAGCCTGTGCTTGTCATCACCATCACTGACGGACAGCCCGCCGGTGAACCTCACGGTGCTGTGGGCGATGTCATTCGTCATGCTGTCGAGGAGACATCGCGCACCCGTTACGGTCCTGGTGCCGTGTCCTTCCAGTTCTCGCAGGTGGGCACGGATTCGCGGGCTCGTGATTTCCTGTCTTCCCTCGATGAGGACCCTCACATTGGCCACTTGATCGACTGCACCTCCAGTAAGTTCCACCTAGTGTCCACGGTGGACCCAGCTAACGTGGCGTTCTAGACTTCGAAGTCGAGCAGGATGAGATGTCTCGTGCTAATCCACCAGTCCACTTGACCCGTGAACTTTGGGTATGTCTTTCTATCATACTGTTGATCGAAGCGCTATAACTAACTGTTTTTCTAGTGTGCCAAGCTGATGCTCGGTGCTATTGATTCCTCCTACGACACCAAGGACGAGCAAGAACACGAACGTCGTGGACCCCCACCTGCACCCGCAGGGCAATACGGAGGATACAACCAGCCTCCTCCCCAAAGCCAAGGTCCGCCTGCTTCGTACAACCCACCACCAGGTGCTCCTCCAGGTTACAACCCGCAATCTGGATACCCACAGGCGCCCCAGCAGGCACCCCAGCAACCCCCCTACCAGGCGTCCCGCGGTGCCTATGGACAGCAACAGCCGTACGTATATGCACCACAGCAGGGATCTGGATATCCGCCTTATGGCCAACCGCCACGCTATTAGTGGCACATGACGTCATAGGGCTTTTCTTTTGCCATGCGGCTGTGAGGGATCGGCGATGATATTCGATGATATTCAATGGATGGTTTTCTCCACGACTGGAGTTTGTAATCTCAACTCAATATGAAATTGTATTTGAACCAAACTCTTCAACAAAATGGATGTTAATCTTCCAGAACCCGTATCGGCCCCGCCAAGACCCTTATAGTGAAGAGCGATCTCGGAGGAAGGGCCACGCGTTCGGGGTTTTCCTAAGGCAGAGAGGCCTGGGCACTGGCTTTGTGTATGTGCGGTTGTATCTGTGTCAGCTGTAAGATGTTTAACGTTGGTACAAAGTTGCCACTAAACTCAGTTTCGGGACTTTGACGCACTCGGGGTGGAATGTGAGATAGCCAATAGCGGCCACAACCAAGTATACTACTGGATTCAGCCTATGTTCGCCCATGGATGCAGAACAATTAGCCACTTGGAGCCCTGGAGAACCGGCTATTCTTAAACCGTTGCGTGGTCTGGGGGCTGTGCCTGGCGTATGTCAGGGCTATCGGTTGCATCCATTGAGTGTTGCCTGAACTTTCTCTCCACCGTACCAGAAATGCCTTTTATGGGGGTTTGTTTTAGATTTTATTAGATTTCAAAACTCGCCTTAAAACTCCAATTTTCTTGCCTCTCTGCCTATCAAATCCTATCCTTGCTCCATGACACTCTTCTAGACATGAGCCACTAGACCGTTTTGGGTATATACCGGATCCGTGTTGCCCCCAGGTCTCTTGGTCTTCGACTCTACGCACTCTCTGTTTCTTCTGCACACTTGAACACTCATTGATTACATCCATTATTAT
Source organism: Penicillium arizonense (assembly GCF_001773325.1). Classification (NCBI taxonomy): domain Eukaryota; kingdom Fungi; phylum Ascomycota; class Eurotiomycetes; order Eurotiales; family Aspergillaceae; genus Penicillium; species Penicillium arizonense. The sequence goes on along the minus strand of NW_019173290.1, from coordinate 375,021 downwards.
TCCTTGCGTCGGAGCATCTCTCGTTTGAGCTCGATCCTCGCAATAGAGAACCCTCGTTTGCTTTGCGACAGGGAAAACTTGCCATACCCTGCAAAGAGAAGAATGAGTGACAGCGTGATTGGACTCAGTTCGACCGAATACACCAGCCCCAATTATATCTGAGCAAGAGACGGACGAGAAAGGACACAGTCGGATCAGAGGACGAAAAATTCAAGCGATCGTCGGGGTCTGTCCCGCGCAGACACTGCGAGGAATTCCAGCCTTTCGTCATGTCCCACCACGACGAGCCAGCCGACAACGAGGGCTCCCGACCGGAGCAGATCACTCAGACCAACGACGCCCTCCGCCGCCCTTCCCTTGTTTCGTCGCGAACACTCTCCGACTCTGGACGCCGCATCTCCTCACAACATGTCCGCTTCTCAACCGACCTCGACCGCCCCTCGGCCGAGGAACAAAGACAGACAAACTGGGACCGCCGTCCCCATTCCCGTGGCTTGACTATTGATACAGCGCTGGCGCCTCCGTCTGCTCGACCCGCTGGTCGCTCGCCTACATCGCCTCTTTCGCCTAATACCCAAACCCAAACCGCAAACGCGAATGCGACCCTTTCCCCCATTTCGCCGTCGAGTCCTGAGTCTGCCGGTCGGTCTCGTTCGCGAAACCGTGGCTATTCGCTGCGTCGCACCATCTTTAATAAGACTATTCACTCGAATACGGAGCAGGATGATCTTGCCCTGGCTGAGCTGGGCGAGGCCAAGGAGCCTGCTGCGGAGGTGGCTTCAACTCCGGCTGCGGCTATCGAACGGTCTAGCTCCGATGAGAAGAATGCGTTGAGTTTCGCACCGACGGCGACGCTGGATTCGCAGCATAAGGAGGAGGTTTCAACATATGTCTCTTCTGAGCCTTCTGAGAAGGCTTTCAAGGGTCAGTTTTCTGTGCCTATGGCACGCCAAAAATGGGTTGGGAAAAAGGCTGCTGTTGAGCTGCGCATTCAGGAAGTTTTGACTTCTGTTCAGAAGTTCATTCTGCGTATCAAAGATATCCCACCTACGAGGGATGGACGTCACCTTGATTTGAACCCTTCTGAGGTTGGTACCATGATCGACGAGCGCACCAACAAGCCTTATATTAGCAATTCGATTCGCTCGAGTCGGTACAGCCTGTGGAGTTTCTTCCCTCGTCAGCTGTTCGCTCAGTTTACCAAGGTGGCCAATTTCTACTTCTTGGTTGTTGCCATTTTGCAGATGATTCCCGGTCTGAGTACGACTGGAACATACACCACCATCGTTCCGCTTTTGATCTTCGTTGGTATCTCTATGGGTAAGGAGGGTTTTGATGATTGGCGCCGATATCGTCTCGACAAGGAAGAGAATAACCGGGACGCTTTCGTGCTCCGTCCGGGTCATGGTACGATTGCGGATGGTGCTTCCGTTACCAGCAATGCTCAGGATTGGGCATTGATCAAGTGGAAGGATATCCGTGTTGGCGATGTTATCAAGCTTGAGCGCGATCAGCCGATCCCTGCTGATATTGCTCTCCTTCATGCCAGTGGACCTAATGGTGTGGCCTACATTGAGACTATGGCTCTTGATGGAGAGACCAATTTGAAGAATAAGCAGCCTTGCCAGCCTGTTTCAAAGCTGTGCTCGACGGTCGAGGATATCACCAACATCAACAACTCGCTACACTTCGTTGTTGAGGACCCCAACTTGGATCTCTATAAATTTGATGGACATGTCACCGTCAATGCTCAAGAGAAGCTACCCTTGACCAACAACGAGATCGTATATCGTGGCAGTATCATTCGGAACACTGACCGCGCCCTTGGTATGGTCATTTACACCGGTGAAGAGTGCAAGATCCGCATGAATGCCAACAAGAACCCGCGTATTAAGAGGCCTGCACTCCAGGATAAGGTCAACCGTGTTGTCATGTTGATTGTAGTCCTGGTTGTTATTCTGGCTGTTGTCTGCACGGTGGCCTACAAATACTGGTCGCAAAACGTGGAGAGCAAATCCTGGTACCTCTCCAACGCCAGTGTCCAGTACGGCCCTATCTTCACCTCATTCCTGATCATGTTCAATACCATGATTCCCATCTCACTGTATGTCAGTATGGAAATCGTGAAGGTTGCGCAGATGCTGCTTTTGAATGATATCGATATGTACGACCCCGAAACCAACACACCCCTCGAAGCCCGCACTTCCACTATCAACGAAGAGCTCGGTCAAGTCAGCTACATCTTCTCCGACAAGACTGGTACCCTGACAAACAACTCGATGCGCTTCCGTAAGATGAGTGTGGCCGGAACCGCCTGGCTGCACGACGCCGATCTTCAAGAGGAAGCTGCCCGCGAAGGAGACCACACCAAGTTGATTCACAAGAAGCGAAGCGCCAAGGGAAAGAAGGCGATGGGCCGCAAGTCCAACGTCTCGGAGATGCAGATGGGTCCCCGCCCATCGAATGTCTCTGGTGCGCTTGATGCGGTCCGCCAGCCTGGTCGTTCCGCCGTTGCCCACCGTACCGAGGAGATGATTGACTATATACAACGCAAACCATACACGATCTTTGCCCGCAAGGCCAAGCTTTTCATCCTGTCCATGGCCCTCTGTCACACTTGCATTCCTGAGGAAGATGAGCATGGTGTTACCACTTTCCAGGCTTCCTCGCCGGACGAGCTAGCCCTTGTCCTCGCCGCTCAGGAAATGGGATATCTCGTGATGGACCGCCAGTCGAACAGCTTGACTATTCGCACGCAACCCAATGGCCCGGATGAAGCTACCAGCGACGAAGTCTACGAGATCATGGACGTGATCGAGTTCTCAAGCACGCGCAAGCGCATGTCCGTCGTCGTCCGCATGCCCGATCGCCGTATCTGCCTGTTCTGCAAAGGCGCTGATACCACGCTGATGCGTCTACTGAAGCAAGCTGCGCTTGCACAGGAGAAAGCGAACGAGATTGAGCGACGTGCGAGTAGGCGCAAGGCCGCTGAGGCGACGCAGGTTATTCGACGCAACAGCGAACATCATAGTCGGAAGAACAGTGGAGTCCGCAGCAGCATGACCCGGCCTAGTTTCACGCGTCGACGCTCTTCAATCACTGGTCAGAATGGTTCGACTCTTCGGGCTAGTATTGATGTCTGGCTCCGGGATCGGGAGACTGATGGTGGAATTCTGAATAAGGAGGTTGATAGTGAGTACTACAGCCCTCGGCCTTCGGCGCAGTTAAGTCGACAGTCTGCTGCGATCTCTGATTCTGGGAGCTCTACCAATGGCGAGGATGAAGAGGATCTTGTTGAGGAGGCACTTGTTGTTAACGAGACTGCCATTTTCGAGCGCTGTTTCCAGCATTTGAATGACTTTGCCACTGATGGTCTACGGACTCTTCTATATGGGCATCGGTTCTTAGATGAAACTACCTACACAACCTGGAAGACTGCATACAATGAGGCGTGCACTAGCATTGTCGACCGACAGGAAAAGATTGAGCAGGTCGGCGAGCAGATCGAGCAGCAGCTCGAACTCACTGGCGCCACTGCCATCGAGGATAAGCTCCAGAAGGGTGTCCCCGAGGCCATTGATAAGCTTCGACGAGCCAACATCAAGATGTGGATGTTGACCGGTGACAAGCGCGAGACTGCCATTAACGTTGGCCACTCGTGTCGTCTTGTCAAGGAGTACTCCACCCTCACCATCTTGGATCAAGAGATTGGCGATGTTGAACAGAGCATCATCCATCTTATTGGGGAGATTACTCATGGCCGTGTGGCCCACTCAGTTGTGGTAGTTGATGGCCAGACGCTGTCATCCATCGAGGCAGATGAGCTTGTTCGCGAGCGGTTCTTCCAGTTGGCTGTCAAGACTGATTCTGTCATCTGCTGCCGAGCCAGCCCCAAGCAGAAGGCCTTCCTGGTGAAATCAATCCGTAAGCATCTCAACGACTCGATCACCCTCGCTATCGGTGATGGCGCCAATGATATTGCTATGATCCAAGAAGCACATGTTGGTATTGGAATCACTGGCAAGGAAGGATTGCAGGCAGCTCGTATTTCGGATTACTCGATTGCACAGTTCCGCTTCCTTCTCAAACTGCTTCTGGTGCACGGGCGCTGGAACTACATGCGTGCTTGCAAGTACACGCTTGGCACCTTCTGGAAGGAAATGTTGTTCTACCTCACTCAGGCGTTGTACCAGCGCTGGAACGGCTACACCGGCACGAGTTTGTACGAGCCGTGGAGTTTGAGTATGTTCAACACTCTGTTCACCTCGTTGGCAGTCATCTTCCTCGGAATTTTCACCAAAGACCTATCAGCATCAACCTTGCTCGCCGTGCCCGAACTCTACACCAAGGGCCAAAGGCACGGCGGATTCAATATCTGGCTCTACCTCGGCTGGTCATTCATGGCAACCTGCGAAGCAGTCATCATTTTCTTCACGATGTACGGCCTCTTCGGCATGGCAAGCGTCAACCCAAGCGACAACGATACCTTCACACTCGGCCTCCTGACCTTCTCCTCCTGTATCGTGGTAATAAACCTAAAACTGCAAGCTCTGGAAGTCCACAACAAAACCTACCTCTCCCTAATTGTGATCATAATCTCCGTCGGCGGCTGGTTCCTTTGGGACATAATCCTCGACCAACAATACACAATGTCCTCCGGCAAAGGCGTCTACTACGTACCCCACAACTTCCTCCAACACGCCGGCCACAACCTCCTCTTCTGGACTGTCCTCCTCCTCACAGTGGCAGCAGTCCTCCTCTTCGAATTCACCGTCAGCACCCTGCGCGCCCTCTTCTTCCCAACAGACGTCGACCTCTTCCAAGAATACGAACAAGACCTCGACATCCGCAAGCGTTTCGAAGAAGCTGCTGCCTCAGAACTCCAGCAGGGCTGGAATCGCGGAACGAAGAAATCTAGCTTCGAGATTGCGCGTGAGAATGCAGAGTCTGAGGCCCTTGAGCGGGAGCGTGAACGTCAAGTTGCCGAGTTGCTTGCTAGACCGCGTGTTATGCCGGATTCGAAGCCTGCTACCCAGGAGTTCGAGTTGGATGGGTACACCAGTGCTAGTGGGTCTGCGAGTCATAATGGCAGTGTGCCTAGTCGCACGGCTCCGATTGCTCAAGAGGTTGGGACTCAGGGTGTTCCTGAGCGAGGTCACGGACCTGACACTGCTTCTCCTGATGGTGGCACTGGTCGTCGTCGCTCTGTCGAAATCCAGGAGCTTTTCAGTAAAGGTTTTGGTACTGTCCGGAAAGGCCAACTCAAGTGATGATCGTGGTTGGAATTGTCCTTGCTTCGATTTGTACATGTATACCCGTGTGGCTGTTTGTTTCCCTCTTTGCTTTTGCTTTTTGCCTTCGAAAATATTCATTCTCTCATAGCGTTTGCGTTGTTTCCCCGATTTGCACACACATTCCCACGTCTACCATTCCATTCCCTCATCATACGATCCCTCCCCTCACTCTCTCTCACTCCCAAAAAAAGAGGGTATCAAAAGGCGTTGGGTTTTTGCATGTTGCTTGTTTGGCATGTTGTTTCGGTTCTTGGTTCCGGTCTTTCCTTGTATATCTGTTCGGTTCTGCACAGTCGCTGACAGATTAAGATACCCATACCCCGACTCTTGTTGGTAGTCTGGCTTTTTTTTCTTTTTTTTTTTGAGATTGTTTCTTGTTGCATACGTGTGACATACATTTGCGTTTCAGGTCGTTATTACGTATATAGTTTACAGTGACCTTTTGGTTCTATTTTTGACGCCTGTCTATACTACTTTGCCTCTTTAGACATAATCAACGAGAAAAGGATTTTCACAATTTGCTCTTGCATCTAGGCTTGAGAGCTAGGGTAATAATTTTTAGATGTTTGACTGTGTTGAGGTTGTGACTAATCTCATTTCTTTGTGCTTTATATCAATTGCAATATCCATACAAGTATAGCGTCATCTTGCCAGTCAGGGCTCGACTTGTCAGAGTTTGGTCTCTATAGCCACCGGGAGCAGACACGTATAAACCAATGAAGCGAGAGAGGGAACGCAGTTAGAGAGCCACCAACCATCTTCCTATGCAAATTATTGACCATGACGAGGCCTAATATTCAAGGCAGACATAGAAGTAAGTTAACTAAAGTTAGTCCAGTTAGTGGATTCTACAGGAAGAAGTCAACATAAGCTCATTCCAGAAAAGAAAACAAGCAGTCCACCAACGCATGAGACGTACTAGTAAAAGACGCTGCAATTGGCGCAATAACCCACGCAGACAGGGCCCTCTGGAAAGGACCCCATAGGCGCAGCATAATCCACAAAACAATTAAATCTTCAAGGAGTCACTATCGAGCTAATATGTTCCGGCCTCCAAGGCTGAAACGGGGTAAATTGCACATAATTTGTACTCCGTAAAGAAACAGTGACATTCAATACCAGAACAATACGCCTAGAGGTAGCAATGGGACCCGCAGATTTTGCAGGTCCTCATGGAAATGATCCGATAGAGCGTCGGATCTGCGAGACAAGATAGAAGGTGGAGGCTGATTTGGCTCGATGGGGCAAAGACTGTACAGAATTCCGTACTGAGACATACATGGAGTGAGGGATGCACGGAAGTAAATTTGGTCCTTGCATTGCATGGCCCTATGCCTTTCTTGTGGATTTGCAGCAGTTTGTTGATATCCTTGAAGTACGGTATATAGGATCTGGTGGCGGACATGGGTAGAGCTCAGGAACTGATACCCGGGACATGTATGTGAGCATAAGGAAATCTATCCCTGTCTTACAGTATGGTGGAACACCCCTTATTACCTTCCTTACGATACTAGCTTATTGATATCGTAATACATGTGTTGAGATATAGCAGTGGTACTTATATCAGGAAGGTTAAAACAGAAAACCCACCACGTTTCACGCTATGGTAAGCACGCAAGAGGAACAAGTAATTTAAATACAATCATAGATTTCTAAGAAATAGCACGGCTACTGGCCACAGTCATAGTCCCCAGTTCGAATCCCAATTCTAAGCCATATGGACCTAACGTAAAACGGTTAGAAGCCGAACCAGAGCAGCAGACACAGGAACGAAACACCTACATCTCATATCCAGGACACCAATTCAAATCGAAAGCAATATATCATTACAGCAGTCCAATGACAACGTCACCGTAAAGCTTAGCGTCGAGGTCGAGACGGACCTTGGCGTGCAGGTTGAGGTGGATCTTGATCTGCAAGCTGTTCTTCTCCTCTTTACCGGGTGTGCCGGCAGTCACGCCGGGGACTTGCATTCCATCGTTGGGGAGGAGTTCCTTAGTGGGCTCGCCGGCGGTGCCGAGGATATTGTCGTCGTCACGGGCCTGGCGGTTGCCGGTGATGGGGCTGTGTGGGAGCGGAGGGAAGTCAGTTTCACTTAAGCCCATGGGAAGGGTATCGGTTGGAGATTGGGTGGTTTCCGGTGGCTGATCGTGGTTTGGGGGGTCGATTGGGGGTGGAGGTTGGTTGTTCTTTGGCTTTTTGGACTTTTTTGTTGCCTTGTTTGCCATTGTGTGTGCTTTTGTATAAGAGAGGGAGTGGATTGGGTGTTATGGGAAGGGATTAAGTGGGAAGAGGATCATTTGGAATGGGATGGGGGTTTTGGATTGAAGTAAAGGGAGTTAGATATACCTGGCAGACATTGTGGTTTTAAGGGACGGGGGCTTAGGGTTGACGTGAGGTTGGAGATTGAGCGGAGAAGAAGACAGGGGACTAGAAGAAATACTCTGAGGACAGCCAGACGAGACAGTAAAAAATATATAGGCCGCTGGGGCCATGAAATATCTGTTTATTTGACAGAACAATCTATCTAGGTTCCACTTCGCTGTGCTATGATAACATAGCTGAATGAGCTCGAGGATCTGCAAACCTCCTCACTCTCACCTTGAGTCTGTGCCGTGAATACCTGCATGCATCAATTGTTTAGCTGCAGAAAAGATGATGCAATTTATGGAGTAGAAGTGGACTTGTTCAACCCCTAGTGCCATCTACTCCCCACAGTGCTAGGGAGAGCTGAAAGCTCGGTATTTAGCTGTTAGATCCATACACCTGCACATCTTTCCCATACACACATTCGCACGATATCTTGAAATTTTGACATCAATATCATATCATCCACAATGGTTCTCGGAGTGGTCATGATGGCGTCTATGCTGCCAACCATGATTGGGTTAAACGAAGCTACGCAGGGTACGCGCGACCAAGAGGAAAACCGAAAAACCTCAGCTCGCAAGCAGCGATGCCACTTGGTGGCCACATGTGCTCTCAGCCAGGGCACAGAGAGCCAACGCGCACAAGTTCAGAATGCCCGTGTATATGTGGGGCAAGACGGGAAAGTAAGTATCGTCATGCATATGAAACAGAGAAAAAGAAAACAAACAAAAATTCATGCTAACCAATTGTTTCGTCACAGCTCTATATCTCCAAGACACCCAGCTCCGCTTTGTCTCCCTTCAATGGTGGCTTCTACACCCACCCTGATTTCCCCCCGAACAATACATCCGGTGTGGTGACAATTACTGGCGAAGAGACCCCCACCTTGCGATGGGTGTTCTTGGACGCTAACACGCATGAGATGCGCTGGGGAGGGCGTCCTGACACCGAAGGCCACGTGTGTGGGCCCTTTGACTGGACGAAAGACGAGCAATACATGACGCTGGAGGGATGGGAAGGGTGGCTGGCCATTCGGTTGCCTGAAGATGACACGCGAGATCAAGCGGAGACAGACCTCGAGATCGGCAATGGCCGCGAGATTTGGCGCTTGTATTTTGACCAGCATGATAATGGAGCCGATCTTCCGCCCGGTTCCCAGGGGCTGGAAATTCGCCTTAAGCGAGTCATGGCGGAGTCATGAATGTAATACTAGACTTGGGATTCATGTATTTACGATCTTTTACATGCGGGGAATAGAAAGATGCAAGTTAGGGTTTGCGGACACGGATTGTATACTTCGGGGTAGGGTATTCTTCGGACTATACTCCGGAGTATACTTAGTATCCACCTCATTCGACACTTGGACTTGCAGCACTCTGCATAGCATAAGAGTGTGATAACTCGGCCAATTTGACCGCAAATATACTGTATTCTTTATTCTTAGCGCCTGTCTGTATTATTGCGATCACGCTAGGGAACACCGGACGAACAGTGGATCCCACTCGAGCCAATGGACAATCCCTGCCAACTCCCCGCTACATCTGACCTCTGTGATTTCGGACTTGTATGCAAGTTGCCCCATTTACTGCGATTTGTATGGCGATTTTGAGAATGCTATGGCTTCCGATACACTGGCACGCTTGGTCTGCTCAAACCTGCGGGACTTGAATTCAATAATCTCCCGGGTTTGCGACTCGGCAAAAATGGCTTGCTCCGGAAGAGGATACGGGCTTACTGTTAAGTTCTAGAGTAAATAGCTATAACCCTGGCTCCCAGCTGTCAAATTCTATCTTTCTGCTGTGGCGTAGCTAGACCCTCCCCACTTCCGGTAGATCCAAACCCAGTTCGGTCCGAAATGGCGTCCAATGATGTTCACCCCTGAATATGCGAGCTGACCATGCAAAACAACCCAAGTTTGGGCCGAACAAACCCTCAGGGAAAGGATTTTGCGTTGCTAAGGGGTCCTTGGAAGTATTTGTGGAGAAATTACGCATCTGAAGAAAACCCTGGCATGCTGTCCTTTGACTCCCAGGCATTCCGTACTTTTGTCATTGGAGTATTTCAAAGCGCTAAACCAATGGCTTGCAGGATATGATGTGTCTGCGCAAGCCACTACTACGGCTGCCCCGAGCAGCACGAGCTCTGAGGTGGTTCGCACCAACCCTGTAGCCCAGATCTCGGCATTGTTTGCCCATTGGACATAATCTGACTATTTCTATGCACTATGCGTTTTACACGGGGTATTTTCAGTAGGAATTATATACATTCTTTGTTGATTGAGTAGGCTTACTCACGATTATAGTCAAAAATGGTCTCAGAACAATGCCAGAAAAATGCTGAAGAAACCCTTGAGATGACAATAACCAACTGTATGTCTCGTATAGGTAAAGTTTTGCGCCGACCGTGTCTGACAATCTGATAGCAGGGCGAATATGCTTTTGAGGTCTCACTGCAGTCTCCTCCCATGTATGGCTGTTTCTTTGATGCCACGCACGCCCGTTTCGGTCAACCCCTAGGTAGCTTTCTATCTTATGCACGGATATACCCAGAACGGCACTTCAACGGCCACTAAACCTACCCAATGTAATGCTCAATGGTAGCATTTCGGCGTATCCGCCTCCCCGAGCTCAACATCTTCTCAGACGCCTGCGCCTCGATAGTCTCGACGCCTCTATGTGATGGTCTGCCAAATTCCAAGTAGGAAAGCGCCATTTCATAGTGTGCAGTCGGTGAAACCGGCGCTATCCTGGTCCGTATTCTGGTCGTTACCATGATTCCCTGATTCGTTGCCGTTCCCTATCCATGTCTGGTGGCTTTCTGTACAGACCCAATTCAGAAGCCCGGCAATGCAGCCCCTTCTATTCTCAGAACGGTGTTACCGTTTTGTCTGATTTTCATTGCTGCTCCCCTGTAGGCGTCTGGGCTGGTGAATGACAGGGGTTAGTTCTGCTATATCTACTTATATGGGATGGGAGCCCGAGGAAATATGTTTGTCAGTGAATTACCTTCCTGCATTTCAAAGCATCTGTTTTATTTCTCTGTCTATTTCCTTTTATAATTTTGTTTCATTAGTTTTATACCCTCTCCATCTGATATGCTAGCATAGCTTTACCAGCAAACCTTCACGCAAACCCATTTTATCATAAAAATCAGAAAAGCGTATAACCGTAAGTTGTGCTGCTGGATTGGGCCGTCTGAATATACACTGACAATTGGACTAAACGCACAGCAAACTGTAACAGAATATCAACATGGCTGCCCAGGTTGAGAGCGTCACCCCCGTTCCAGTGCCCGTCCCCTCCAATGGTAATGGCGTGGCTGCGTTGAAGAAGGCCCAGTTCTTCCCAATCAGCAATGGTCACACAACTGTTGTTTCCAATGGCCACTCGGAGTCAAACCGTCTTGGTGTTCTGCGTGAGCTGAACTATCGAATGACATCACGCGTCTTCGGCAAATTGGACGTTGAAGCCCGCTCCATACTGGAGAGCGTGAAGGGGGCCGATGATGTCTTCGATAGCATTGCCATTGAACGTCTGCGCTACATGCCCCGCGATGGTAGCCAGTTGGACCGTGTGTTCAAGTGGACTGCCTATCTCATTGCTCAACTGGATCAACTATCTAAGGAAATTCAACCCTTCGCCTTATACTCCGAGGAGGCTGCCCAGTCTATGTGGGGTTCTTGTCTAGTCTTGCTTTCGGTAAGTTGCAATGCCTGTCTCAAAATCCTGTATAGAGACTGATCTTATATAGCTCGGTCCCGATCAAATCGATCTTCTTTCCTATGTCTTTGGCACTTTCCACAACCTGGCGCAGGATGTTTCCCGCCTGACAGCTCAATGGCGCTCTCAGGAATCGGTCACTGATGCCCAGAGTGAGGTTGTTGCCGCTTACTCCGATCTCGTTGAGCTCATTTGTAATGTGAGCGTACACTATTACCGCAAGGCGCACAACTTCTCTCGAGCTGTCGATGTATCGGATTTCCATGCTCGTTTCTCTCATCACATTCATTCCTTCCAGTCTCACCGTGCTTCACTCATCGAAGTCTTGTGGACCAGCAGCTCTGCTACCTTGGAGTTTACCACAAACCCGGTAGTCAAAGTCCGGGAGATTCGCGAGTTCCTCTCTTTCCACGACCGTGCTGTCTCTGCCATTCTGTCTGCTCGCCAGCCCCGTGCAGCTGAGTACACCTGCGAGTGGTTTGAGAGTCACTTGACTCAGCAGCAGACTCGCCGTCCAGGCCTGACTGTCATCAACGGTGGCGTCGGCAGTGGAAAGACTGTCCTATCACAGTGGATTGTGGATAAGTTGCACTCCTCCCCTGACGGGGATGACACAGATGTGGTCGTGTACAGAATCCACGAGGATATCAGCGAGACTGCCACTAGCATCAACGTCATCAAAGGCGTGCTGCTTCAGCTCTTGGATCGCCAGGTCGGAGATGCTGCCTTTCTCGAGGCCCTTGACCAGGCCATCCGCATCGCTCGCTCTAGTACCTCGACCAAGGATATCGAAGAGTCTCTTTGGAATGCCGCTTTGGTCGCCTCAAAGAGCCTCCGTGATGTAACAATCCTCATTGATGGTCTGAGTGAGCTTTCTAGTCCTTCAGACTCTGTTCCCCGTGTGTTGAGCCAACTCTCTCGTCTCACTTCGCATAGTTCTGGTGTACGAGCAGTTGTGCTGTCACGACCTCTCCGCTGTTCGCTCCCCCAAGGAACGCACAACTTCACTATCGAGCCAGCTCATGTGCTTGAGGATATCAAGACAGTCATTTCGGCTACCTTGGAATCTACCAGACCATTCAATGTCCTCAAGCCCGATGACCGGGAAGAAATCCTAAAGACTATTGTCCAAAAGTCCCAGGGATCCTTCATCTGGGCTTTGATGGTAGTCTCTAGCCTCACTAAGCTGCGAACCTTTCCTGATATCTTATCGGCTGTGCAATCTACCCCTGCGTCTCTGAGCGAGGTATTCAACAAGCTACTCGCCACCATCAATCTCCAAGACACAGACACTCGTTCTCTGCTGGCCTGGACTCTGGCATCTCACCGTCCATTCCGTGTCAGCGAGGTACACGCCTTGTTCGAGACTGACACCAAGCGCATGGAGCCTGTGCACCACATTGGCGACACTACTCAAGATATTCTCAGCGCCATCGGAGCCTTTGTAACTGTTTATGACGGTGTCATATCTTTCCGTTATTCCGCCTTGCGCCAACACTTGATCACCGTGGCTAGCGCGGTTACCGATTTCACAAACAAGGGTGGCTTCCCATTCCACTTGAAGGAAGCTCACTACGATATCGTCACCCGCTGTCTGGCATATGTGAAGTTCCATGTCCAGGATGACCTGGAGGTGTCTTCCGTCACTGTCCGCCCGTCAACTCAGAACCACTTTTTCGATCGCTATGAGTTGCTTGAGTATACCGCACGTTACTGGCCCGCTCATTTCTCCTTGTCTCCCATGATGGAAGGCAAGGATACTTTCAAACTCACTGCCACCTTCAAGCAATGTCTACCTGATTCAATTCTTTTGGCTCTGCTTGAGACCAGCACACAGCAGATCCAGTTCTCCCTGCATACCGCCGAGGAGTTCTTGTCTCTGTCTATTAAGCTTCGTCGCTTGCTATTCAACAATGTTTCTCAATCCTTGCTGCAAAGCCTCGTGCTCCAAGGTCGTCTGACCCACACCCTCGGTCTTCGAACCAGTGTGGACTATCTCTATGAGTCTTGGGTACTTAGCGAGAAACTCCTTGGCTCACAGAGCAGCGTGGTCAAGGCTACTGCTGAGCTATTCATGCAGTCTATGACCAAGGTTGACATTAAGGAGACCACAATTATTAAGAAGAAGGAGAATATACTCCGCTACTTGATCGAGCGAACCAAAGAAGAGCGGGGTGTGTCTCACGATCTGACCGTCAAGTACACTCGCTCGCTTGTTCAGCTCTACATTGATATCAAGAACATTGAGGAAGCTACCGCTGTTTGCAAGGAGCTATATGAGTTGAGCATAACCCGCTATGGCCGTTTCTCTTCTGAGACACAGGATACTACCGACATCTTCTTTGAACAGCTGCAGTACTTCGGCAAGTCGGAGTTTGTTTCTGAAGTCATGCAGACCCGCCATGAGTACAACATCCAGCATCTGGAAGTCACGGATGAGCGTCGCATCACATCTACTATTTCCAGTGTGGAAGTCTTCGAGCAGCGCGGTGAGATCACCCGTGCCGAGTCCAGTCTCTTTGAGCTCTGGCAGAGTCTGTCCAGTGTGGAGCAGACATCTGAGTCTGTGATCAAGCAGCAGGTGGATGTGACTCTGAAATACTCCGAGTTCCTCACCAAGCACGGCCGCAAGGATGAGGCCGAGAGCATTGTCAGTGGCATGTGGGTATCTCTGCAACAGCAATCGTCTCGCTTTGAGAGCCTCAGCTCGACCATTGAGAAGTTCACGTCCCACATCAAAACACAGAAGTGGTACTCCTTGGCCGAGTCAGCTCTTTCTTCTCTCTGGAGTCAATACAAGTCTGAAAAGCGCACTAGCAGCTCTTCCACTGTTGCTGTTGCCTCGGCTCTGAGTGAGATTGTTCAAGAGTCTATAACTACGACACGCTCCAGCACTTCCTCGAGATCATCATCCTCCACTATCGTTCAGACACATCAGCAGTTTGAGCTCTTGCGCGAGGTTTTCGAGGCGGCTTCTCAGTCAACCTCGGTCTCCACGAAGTCTGTTGCTTCTACTATCCAGATGGCAGAGACAATTGCCGAATCGTACGTTCAACAGGGCAAGTACGAGAAGGCCATTGAGATCCACCAGCGCGCGATGCAAAGCATCTGGTCGGGTATTGAAAGCAAGACCTCCGTAATTAAGCTCACTTCTGAGACTACTCGGGTGGCTCGACATGCCATCAGCCTTGCCCAAGTCTACTTTAAGAACTTGCAGATTGAGAAGGCTTCCACTGTTTATGAGAATACTTTCAAGTCTGTCATCTCATCTGTTTCTGTCAAAGACGAACTCTTCACCAGTGTCACCAAGGATATCATTTCCTTCTATGAGACTACCTACCAGTTCTCCAAGGTTACCTCTATGTACCAGGAGATTTACAAAGTTCTGTCGACCCAAATTGGCAAAACAGGTGAGCGGACTATCCAGACCCTCTACAGCTGGGGTGACCGTGCTATAAAGTATCACCAAGAAGTAGAGGCAGAAAAAGCCTACTACGAGATCTTCGTTGCCTTTGGCAAGAAGGAAACTCTCGATGCCCGCTCCATCAGCGCAGCCCGCGCTCTATGCACCATCTATGAGAGCAGCAAGCGCTGGAAGGAGGCTCAGCAAGTGTATGAGATTTTGTGGAAGACCATCACTCTGCACGGCCAGGAGTTGTCCATCGAAAGTGAGGATATCGAAACCATCTACTCTCGCTACTCGTCCTTGCTAGAGACACACATAAAGGCGGATATTACTGTGATCCACAGCCTCGCGACCAGCTACCGCGAGACTTGCTTGAAGGTCTACGGCGAGTCCCATGTCTCCACTTACAAGGCTACCATAAGGCTGGCCGAGATCAGCCACTCCAGCGAGAAGTACCAAAAGGAGACTCTATCGCTCTACGAGTACGCGCTCAAGATGAGCTCAAAGTTCTCTTTCACTGTCGACACTCGCGAGTTTACCGAGTCGAGCACAGCCACTACCACATCGACTATCAGTATCATCAAGCAGCGGCTTGCTAAGCTGTATTCGAGCAGCACCGAGACTGTTTCCAAGGCTGTTTCCCTCTATCAAGAGGACTATTATTCTTCTGTCAAGCAAGAGGGCTACGCGTCCCAAACTAGCCTCACTGCTCTTCAAGAACTTGTGACATCCTACCACAAGCAGAACACCAAGACTTCAGCCACAGAGGCTGTGAAGACCCTTACAACGGCGACTACTTCTATTTTTGAGCAAGAGACAGACTCTCAGCGCATGTACAAGTCTTCCCAGACTATTGCACAGATGTATAAGACCGTCGGCCACCAGGAGGCTGCATGGACTCTCCTGCAAACTCTTCGGTCTCGTCTGATCCGTGAGACCACCAGCACCGAGAAAACTACCATTTCTCGAAAGGTTGCAGTCTTCATCGTCGCCTTTGAGGAGTCGCTCTTGCAAAAGCGCACTTACACCGCGATCATGGCCGAGCTCGTCTCCGAGATCAATCTGTACGAGTCGTTCTACACTGCTCGGAAGGAGAAGGAATTCCTCGCTATCTTCATCAGTGGTGTTCGCCTGCTAAGCTTCCAGCGCACTCGCAACGCCACAGAGGAGCTTCAAAAGACCGACACCGAGCTCTTCCGTCTGTTCACTGAGCACTTCTCCATCAAGACTCAGTCGAGCAAAGTCAGCATCCAGGCCTTCTACCAGATTACCATTGCTGAGATAACCAAGCGCGAGTATGATACTCACATTATTACAAAGACTGTACTTGCTATACACCAGGAGATTGAGCAAGGCCACTTCCAGGAGGCCTATGAGCTTTCTAGCATCCTGCACAAGTTTATTCAGCAGGTCGATGGCTTCAGCACTCACAGTAACACCAAGGAGGGTATCTTGCTTGCCAAGTACCTCCTCGGTCACGGCGTGAAGAAATCTTCGGATTCTAAACTGGTCAAGGCTATGTCTGAGCTCTCTCGTGTTGTGCTTCAAGATATTCTGATCGTGTACCGCGCTACTGGTGTCCGTTTCACGGATTTGGATGTGAGCGAGGTCAATGAAATCACCATTCTCTTGGGCGAACAAAAGAACTTCGAGGATCTGGAGGTAAGCAGACACCCTCTACTTTAATCAAGTCTTGCAACAGAAACTAACATTTCTATCTAGTACGTCCTCAACGACCTCTGGTCCTCCCGCATTGTCCAAAAGACCTGGTCGTCCGACACAATCATCTCCATTGGCCGACGCCTCGTCGAAGCCCGCTTCTCCTGCGGCCGCAAGGAACAAGCCATTCGCCTCTGCACCGACCTATGCTACAACATCGGCCGCGTATGGGGCCAATTCGACCGTATCACCTTGGAGCTCACCGCTCTGCTCTCGGAGCTATACACAGCAATAGGAAACTACGCCGGCGCAATGGCGGTGCACGAGACAGCTCTCCGCCAAGTAACGCACACCCAGACAGACGTGACATCCGCCGAGATGGGCGCATTTGCTGTTCAGCACACTGAACTCTTGAAGCGCGCTTACCAGCGAAACGGCGGCTGGGCTAAGCAGTCTAGTCTCTATACTGATCTCCTTAGGGATATTAATGAGCAGTTGATGACTGAGAAGACTTGGTCCCAGTCTTCGATTGAGAGTGTTGACAAGTGGCAGCCTAAGGGCGCTGATAATTTGGGGTTGTGGCAGCCGCCTACTAGCTATGGCTTCCTTACAGTTGGGAAGGTTAATAAGCATCAGAACCAGCTGCGGAAGATTAGTACTGGGAAGGTCTTGACTATGAGTCAGATTGCTGCTTAAAATTCGAGACGGGATGTTGTATCTGTGGAGACTTTATTGTGATTTATTGAGCGTTTGTTCTTGTTCTTCTTCATGTTCTCTGTTGATACTTGATGTTTAAACTGTATCTATGCATTTTCTGCTAGTTCTCGTTCTTGCTACTTAATTGAGACAGATCTTGTTCGCTTCTGATATATTGTAAGGTAAATCATAGTTTTTGTCGTTGCAGTGGGTGACTGAATGGGTCTAATCCTCTTCATAGCAAAATCCCGGTTGGCCAGTTGGTGGCTACCTTGTAACGTTATGTATAACTTAAGTTATACCTCGAAAGTTGTTAAATGCAACCACAAACATGTCGCCAACGCAAGATATCTTAAAAAGATCAAACAGAGCGCTCTGTATTTATCCTAAAGCTTTATCTATTATATGCATTATGACTACATTTCAAATCTGCCTGGCATGCATCAAGACTCGCCAGGTATAGGAATCGTCACGTGGCACTTCCCCTTAGACATCATCCAATCGCGTTCCTCTTCTACTTCACTCATATCTCACAAATAATCAATTTCACCTCTACATTAGCTTCAAGAAACAAGGACATGCCCTCGGGAGGTTCGTGAAATGCTTATATCCGGAAGAACCCGCTCTAACCATACAAGGCCCGGCCTGTATAACATGCCGTGAAAAGTGTCGCAAATGCGACCGCGCACAACCCGCCTGTCAACGATGCATCTCCAAAGGCCTTGAGTGCAAAGGATATCCAGAGAAATTTCGTTTTGCGGGGTTAGCCACACGGGGGAAGTGGAAAGGTCAAGCAGTTCCTACTGTAGGCCGCAGCGTTTTTCAGACTCAACTTGCAAATGATGCTCCAAAAACCAGACAAAAACTCGACACCCAAAGGGCTTCCGCTATATTAGTCAATCCAGATAATGGATTGTGCCATTCGGTTACTGATCATCCGCTGTCAAATCGAGGACGAACTGTGGAGTTGGATGATTTACTAATGCTAGAACGAACGGAGCTTTTGTTAGCCCACTGTGGGTTGATTCTTTTCAATTGCCCATTCAATTAACGCTGATTGGTTCTGCTTCAGATGATCGGGAGATATGTCCGCATCAGATTGCGCTCCCAACTGACGACGCAGACAACCCCTACAGACTCTATATCTTACCGCTAGCATATGAGCAGGTTGGTCTTCTATATGCTGTTCTCGGGCTCACGGCATGCCATATCGGGATCAAGAAAGATGATGCTTATCTTCGAGACACATTAGCAGTCGAGTACCAAGCAAGAGCTATCCGCTGCCTTGGAGAAACGCTACAGAACGGGATTTCTGGCGAGTTAGGAGAGAATGAACGTGACGGAATCTTTGCCACCATACAGATCCTATTACTCCAAGATGTGAGTGATCTATTCAGAGTCGCCAAGTAAGACCCGATGGTTGACTTGAAAGAAGATTTTCGAGACAGGAATCTCCACTCACGGTATTCACATTACCGGCGCTCTATCAATTTGCAACCAGCTACGCTTATCTGATATTTTGACCGAGGACCATGAACGGACAATATTCTTCCTAGGAAATCTGGCATGGTAACTTCTCAAGCCCAGTCTCTTCATTCCACTCAAAGTCTAATGCAAAATGCAGGCTGGATATTATCCGATCTCTGGCAGATCCGCAAAAGCTGTGTTTCTCTCCTGCTCTTCGTGAAACCATCGCCAATCTAAGTGACTTGAAATTTGAGCAAGTCAATGGATGTCCACGCGAACTATTCCTGATAATAGGTACTGTTCTGGAACATGCAAAAGCCCATGAAACAGGCTACATAGACACACCCCAATACGAGCGACTTCTCAATGCCGCCCGGTATGATCTTCAAACATGGCGTTTATCACCTGGCGTATATCCCAACGATCATTCACGCTGGCCGGCAATTGCCGAAGCATTTCGACACGCTTGCATACTACACACGTCCCGCTTGTTAGATGTGTACCAACCAGCTGAAGCAACGATGATACAGACTTCTGTGACGGCCATTTTGGATGCTATTGCGGAAATCCCACCTGACTGTCATCTGATTGAGCTGCTGGTCATGCCTTTATTCATGGCTGGGACCGATGCTTTATCCTCGTATGCTCGTCATTATGTCCTCCTGCGGCTCGAACATATCAAGGTCAGAGCAGGCTTTGGACATCCCACACCAATATCACTACTTCAGTCTGTTTGGGATGCACGTGGGAAACAGGCGAAAGATGATAATCGGAATGTTCCTTGGATGTCGTTTGTAAGTTTTCGATCTACTTGGGGGTTTCTTTGTCGCTGACTGCTTCAGACTCGCACCGGAACAGAGCGCCAGCATGATTATTTGATTATTTAATTTGATCCATGGATCTTGGGGGTATTAAGAGATGCAATCGGTATTAAGTTACACGGTTGTCTACGCCGACGATGAACGTGATCAGACTATATTCACTCAAACCAAGCACTATTCCAAACATAAGATAAAGAACAAAGAAATATAAATCGACAGAGATGGGATAACACATGAATACTTAAAAATTCCTAGCAATAAGGAACACAGGCACCAATTTCGGGAAAAGCCAAACTGCTAAACAACTCAGACAATATCAGATTCCTAATGCCACCTCGCTTTCGAACCTTCGCATCCCCATCTTTCTCCCATAAAGGCCTTCGGCCCTCACGGATAGCTTGCATTAACTCTTGCTTTTTCACGCACCAAAAACTGATCAAAAGTTCCAAGAGGAAGACCCCACGCCTTCACTTTCTCCAAATCCACGAACGAGGACATACCGCGCATCATGAGCTGGCCTGCAACGAAGGGATTGATAAATCTCTGCTTATCGATCTCTTCATCAGACATGAAGATGGCCTTGAAGTCCTTTCCAGTCGCACGCGACATGGCTCGCATTATCTCCTCCGCTCCCATGAATTCCGACGCGATCTCGATCTCCTGGTTGTTGAACTTGACAGGGTCAAGAACTGCCGCAGCAGCAAATTGGCCGATATCGTTCGGGTCAACCATGGGCAGCACGGTATCCGGTGCGAGAGCTGTGGTGAATACCCCGTTCTCTGCCAAACCCTGGTACATTTGGTTCTTTGGGAACAGGAAGTTGGTCATGAAATTGCCCGGTCGTAGAAGTGTCCAAGTATCAAATCCTGCATTCCGAATTTCGTGCTCGATTGCTTGTTTGTTGAGCATCATCTTGCTGATGATGCCGTTGGGATCCCAGTGGTTGTTGCGCGAGGGATCGTTGGCGGACACGCCGCTGGTATAAATGACTTGTTTGATGCCGGACTCTTTGGCAATTTTGAGAAGACGGCGAGCTTGCTCGAGGCTTGTATTGAGGTCTGTGAGTGCAGGCATCAGGTTGAGGAAGAGACTGGTGCAGTGGGCCATGTTTTGCTTGACAGATTCATCGTTGTCGAAATCACCCTCGGAGATTGCTACACCAAGTTTTTGGAGGCGTTGGGCAGCGGGAGAATTTAAAGACCGGGTAATTGCGTGGACTTTGATGTCGTGTTTTTGTAAATGATCGATGAGAGCACCTCCTTGAGTGCCAGTGGCACCACAGACGAAGACGGTTGGAGAGGACATTTTGAGTCAATGTGGTTATTATGAGAGTAGATGGTTGTGAAATTCTATCAGACCTGCAGATATCGCATGCTTTATATCCATTCCAGTGGCATTAAACATCGACAATTCCTATATTTGGCGGAACTCCACTAACTCCGCCGCTAACTCTAACCCCGAGCGACTTCTGATTGGCGCGCCACAGCCTCATTTGACTAGCGTGCGGAATTCCGCTGTCGCGCGACGCACCGGTGGAACAACCTCCCAGCGACTTTTCTCCCGATTATCAATTTCACTGTTTTCGCCATGCTACAGACTACAGAGACCAAGCCTCCTCCGCGGCGCAAGTCCTGCGAGGCATGCAAAACAGCCAAAAGGCGCTGCGATTTGGCATTCCCAGCATGCTCGCGGTGTATGCAAAGGAATATCCAATGCATGTACCCCGGCAGACTGCCCCAACCCTACTCCGAGATAATCGATAACACCTCCCTCACGGATAATTACGGGATCTTTGACGGTACTATGACCCCATATCCATCCGACGCCGATCTCATGGCGGTGATCAACATGGGCTCGATACAACCTGTCGTGGTCCATTCGCCGTTTCGGTATATCACAATACTCCCTCCAGACCAACGCGTCGATTTATTTGAAAATTCTCCACCATTACATGGCTTTGAATTGGCCATGCCACGAACAAACCCACCAAAGCCTCTGTCTGGCATCTTTGCCAATCGGATTCAATTCGCGGTTGATGTACTCAAGGATATTCCCAAAATGATGGTCACTGAAACACAGACTCCATGGTGTCATCGCCAGCTCTATAAAAATAACATGCCGAAAGAAATGCAAGGTAAGTGCAACCGCTCCGAATTGAACGTCCTCAAAGGCATACCACTCACAATGTTTTAGATGTGTTCACTTGCTGTTCTCTCTATATGACCAAGAACGAAATCAATGCACCGGTACTCATGTCAATATTTGACTCCCGCATCAATGATCTCTTATCCTCACCACCACCTACAACACGTCTGGAGCTCCTCGCTCGAATCCACGCCCTTATCCTATACCTTATCATGCGATTGTTTGACGGAACCACACGATCACAGCCGTCTTCGCAATGCCTATTTGATGTATTGGAAACCTCAGTACAGTCCCTACTAAGTTGCATCCATCTACCCCACCCATCAGAGCCATTGGAATTGCTCCCCATATCCATGGACCCCGTAATGAATTTCTGGGATTCGTGGGTCTTTCAAGAATCAGCTCGGCGCACTGTGATGATGGTGTTCTATTTTGTATCCATACATAACTTTTTGCAAGGGAGACCAACCCCAGTATGTGACGGGAAGCTAGGACTTGAACTTGCATGGTACCAATCTGCGCATTTGTGGAATGCGCAGAGTGCTTTTGATTTTGCGGTTGCTTGGACTGAAAACCAGCATTTTATCGTTTATAATGCGGACTTTTCGGGTCTTCTTCAGGATGCGAAGCCTGATGATGTGGATTTGTTTGGGAGGATGTTGCTCGTTACGAAGTTTGGTATTGACGAGACTAAGGCTTGGTTTTATTCACGGGGGGGATCTTTGTGATACTTGCTTTTATATTTCCCCAATGCTTCTTGTACAAACTTGAACAGACTTTAAAAATTAACCAGCTTGGATTTATTTGTATTCCGATTGAGATTGTGACATTTCATCTTCCTGTAACAATATGCTTTTCGTTCATCGAGCCATTGCCTTCTCAATCCTTTCTCTGACACCGTCTCTCCACATGTCCCATCCCAGACTGAAGCTCAATGTATCCCTCCACAGATCTTCAGGATCACTTCCAGGCGGGAGCCCCTTTCCATTCCCAATTTTCCCATGGACCTTCCCTTTCACAAATCGCATGTGCCAAGGAATCATTCCAATCAGCTTGAATCCCATCCTCTCAGCAAGCTTAACACTAGCAAGATTCGTCGTGTTCGCCGACCAATGAACTCTGCACAATCCAAGCCCATTCTGCTCTGGAGAATCTAAAGCAAGTTGTAAAGCAAGTCCAACCGCGTTCGTTGCCACATGGGTACGTTGGTAAGGCGGTAGGATTACAATAAAGCCGATCTCTGCGCACAGATCTGTGGGCGATGCCCGGATCAAGCTCACCGTACCAGCCAATTCGCCTTCTGGATCCTCGGCAGAGGCAGGGCGTGTCTTGTCGATAATGGCGAAGGCAAATGACTCAGGATTAGAGAATGAGAGGATATTGCCTGGTGGGTTGTCGTAGAAGCGGCCTTTGAGCTCGGCTACTGAGCTTGGAGCCAACATGGGCATATGCGCATATAACTCTGGATGTGGGAAGGATAGACGGAAGAATGTCTCGCAATGCTGCTCTGGGTTGAAGGCGACGAGCTTGAGGCGGTCATTTGAGGCCCCGTGGATGGGGAAATGGAAGGCAGAGGATGCCGCCATTTCAAGATACCGTGTTGGGTGTCAAGTCAAGACTATAGACTGGAGAATCACGTATATTGATAACTGCAGGATGGACGAGACATAAATTACAGGAGAGTTGACGAGGTTGTGTCTGGGCATCTTTTCTGAGTCATCCCCACTTTGGCCGGACCTCGGGAGCTTGTGGGCCCTAACATGCGGCTCTCGACGGCTCCTCGAGTTAATGTAGGCCCGTGTGAACCACCACGAGCCGTTGAAGAGCATCAGAGCTCAAGTACTGGCAGTAGTATATGGGTCAACCAATAACATGCCTTGCTCTGGCCATTTCCTCGTCGAGCTCGGTCACGGGCACTGATATAGGATGCCATGTCTGACCATAGTCGAGCCTTTGAGAACTGAAAGTCATATCGTCAGTATAGCTTAGTGATTGTCACACCCGCGTGTCTACGCCTTAGATTTGCCATTCTTTGCTTTGTCCCGTCAATATTTCTCTCTCAAGGCCTTTCTTCCCATCCCATCTTCATTGCTTCTCCCAACTTTGGTTGGAGCTTCTCGCAAACATGGCTGACAATTGAACCCTATGCCAACAGAATGCGGAGCTCACCTCGCATTTTGAGACCAACCATAACGTTGTACCTAGCCCTTGATCCTCGCAATGTCCAACTTCCTCCTTTGTTTGTTGTCTGCATCATCGGTGCACGAGGCGATTCAGCTGGCGGTATCGCCCGGGGCGTACGCCCGAGCCAGTGCCAGTGCTCGCATTCTCACTTCTCGGGAGCCTTCACTCGTCGACGAGCTCGCACGCGAGATCCGCACGGTCAACCCATCAATCAGAGTTGAGATGGTTGAATGCGACAGCACTTCCTCTGCAAGAGTCGAGGCCCGCTCTTATGATTAGAATCGAGTTTCACAGTTATCTCGATGTCGTTCTCGTTAATTCGACGTTTTTCGGTCCTCTGATACCTAATTACTGCTCGAATCTCCTGTTGACTTCAAAATCTCATTTGAGGTTAATGTCACGGGTACCTTTAACGCCGCCTATTACCTTTTTCCCTTACTTGGGTCAAGATCTTATCGCTTTCAGCTCGATCTATGCGGCCACTGTTTCGAGCTCACGTGCCGACACAAACTTTTGCGCAAGCAAGCCGCACAGAGCATAACACAGCTTTTATTACAATTGGACCATCTTAGATCAAGTAAGAAGAGCTCTAACTTAATATATTCAAAGCTACGTTTTCACTCTAGTACCTGGAAGGGCAATGTTATCTCATAGCTATACGGCTATACGTATGTGACATGTCTCATAAGCTTGAAGCAAGGCTAGTAGCGCTAACTTACATATGACTATAATCCTTGCATTCTATTGCAAAAGGAACGGTGGCTGGCTGTAAATGTGCCGACGCACAGACATGGTTCCTTTAAGATCATCAATCTTACAGACTATTCGCGTTAGGCAGCTTCGCTTTATTGCATGTTTAATGTCGCCAAACAATAATCCAGAGGCACGGTTGAATTCATTGGCTACAGGTACAGCCACAGTTCGAGCAGTTCGTTATGCAGAATACCGGAGGGGAGACCGCATGACCATTGATTCCCAGCCCCGGGAAAGATTGTTACACAGTAGTTACATTTGTAGGCTGGGTTTCCCGTCAACCTACTTGTTAATTGATCCTTGTTGGCTATCAATATACAGAAGGTTTGCAAACAACTCATGGATAAGAACGATCGTCCGCTCAAAGTGCTCGTGACAGGCGTAAGCGACAGTCGAAGACAGCTACTCCATATAGTCGACAGATGGCTTACTCTATACATAGGCAGCGGGTTTTCTTGGATCCAATTTGGTCGATTTCCTCCTTCAAAAAGGCCATTCAGTGATCGGGCTAGACAATTTTCAAAGTGGCTCATCCAAAAACTTGCAGCACTTGAACAATCACCCTCGATTCGAATTTTTCAAGTAAACACCATCATGAGCCATGTACAAAGAAGATTTCTACGGATCGCTAACGGCACCGATGACAAAAATAGCCACAATATTTATTGTTCCCTCCCAAAGCTGGAAGGACTCGACCAAATCTACAACCTAGCTTGTCCAGCAAGTCCAGTTCACTATCAGAAAGATCCGATTTCGACTCTAAACACATGTTTTCTCGGGACTCGGAATCTCCTAGAGCTCGCAAGATCAAGTAACATCCGAATACTACACACAAGCACTTCAGGTAAGTGAGCTAGGCCTTCTGAGGTCTCCGCTATTTCTAACCAAAGATATTATCGAGAAAATAGAAGTCTACGGTGACCCATCTGTTCACCCCCAAGCGGAGCATTACTGGGGCAACGTGAATTCATTCGGGCCGCGAGCCTGCTACGACGAAGGAAAACGCGTCGCTGAAGCTCTCTGCTACGCATACCGCGAGCAACATGACGTTGACATCCGTATCGCCCGCATTTTCAACACATATGGACCACGCATGGGCGCCAGCGACGGACGAGTGGTGTCGAGCTTCATAGCATCCGCATTAGCCGGGGAAGATCTCAAAATCACAGGAGATGGTACGGCAACACGTTCCTTCCAGTTTGTTACGGATTGCATGCAGGGACTTTACTCTCTCATGAACAGTGGCTATAGCAAGGGCCCGGTGAACATTGGGAACGATGGGGAGTTTACTATAGAGCGTCTTGCTGAGCTTGTTATCGATCTTGTTTCGCGCATGACGTGTCAACCTCGAGTTTCAATTTCGCATCTTCCACCACTTGTGGATGATCCTACCATTCGTCGACCGGATATTGCTTTGGCGAGAGAGGTGTTGAATTGGCAACCTGTGGTTCAGCTAGAGGAGGGGCTGAGGAGGACTATTGAATGGCATATCAATGAAAGCCGATCTGACTGACTGGCTGGGAGGACTACTTCTAGGAGGGAAACACTCTTGTCCCAAAATTTGGGATAAATTGATGTTTCAACCACCTTAAACTAATTGTATTGGTAGTCCATGGGGTTTGCTCGCGCGACCGTGGATCACATCACGTTAGAGACTTGGGCCAAGTACATTGAAGCGCAGAAGACATTGTATTACATACAAATTTAGCCCACATTATCTTCACTTGGTCCTACTAGCTCCCTATCTCGCTGTCGCTGAAATTGAGGCTTTTCCGATCGTATAATTGCTGATTATCTAATTTTCTAGGTATAAACTACCCTCGCTGTCCCTCTTACTCTCGCCGGCGAAACAAGAGCCTCGACGATATAGAGAAACTATCCTCTCTCGGGCTGACCTAGTCGCTAGAAATCCATAGAACTTATAACTTTCTATAAGCTAAATAGCTTCAGAATACAGAGACAGCAAGATGAAAGCTTATGGGACGATGTGACAACTAGCTAAGATTTGTATGGGAAACCCTAGTAAATTACCACTGAGGCGTTATAGGGCGGTCAACAATTACTGTATTGAAATTATGATGTTTCCGTTTGGCCGCACTCTTCAGTGGTGAGAGGGGACGGGGATCCGGGGAAAAAGCCGCTCCGGGGAAGTTAAAGAAAGCTGCCTCGCGTTACTTCGCTGTTTCCCCGCACTTCACAGCTGTGGTGGGATTCTCCTCCTGTTCCTCATTCAGTCGTGTATGGCCCTAGCTGCTGTGGAATTGTTTCCGTGATGGACATGACTCTAGATCCCCTGAATTCCGGGAGTATCAAGCGTATTCGACAGGCATGTGCCAACTGCAGGTACGCAGGATCGTATTGCCCCAGATTTACGTTTCCAACTAATGCTGTATCACCCTTCAAAATTTAGGCGCAAGAAGACTAAATGTTCTGGCGAGCGTCCAGTATGCTTCCACTGTCGACGAAATCGACTTACCTGTGTCTATGAACCATACTCGACTACTATAAGCGATCCTCCAGCTCCCCCCCTGGCACCAACAGCGAGCATCCCGACCGACCAAAGCAATGTCAGCTATGTCCATGACTGTCTACGATGCGATTTCGATGCTAATTTCATAATAGGCAAAGCTTCTTCAGCGGCTTAGCACAATTGAGTCTCGTCTTGCAGAGCTCAGTGGTTGCGCACCGGCAGGAAACGGGTTCGTGCAATGATTATTGTATCTAGCACAAGCACTAATCGCTCATTAGAAACAACCTATCGGAGTTCTCATTGCCTGGAAACCACATCTCAACATCCGGAGAAAGTGGTGCACGGTATTTTCAGTCGATATCACCCCCGATAGATCACGCGTATGTTCATTGTCGAATCTCTCGACTGTTTTCTGGAATAAAACATGAATCTCATATATAGTGATAAAACAGGTCATTTCCACCAGCACCCGTTCTACGCTCTGTTCTTGGTACGTACTTTGAGCATGTCCACAACCAGCCTTACTCCTACTTCCAGGAGGCATCATTTCACGAAAAGCTGCAATGGAACGTGTTACCCCGATGTTTGGTCTTGGCCGTGCTCTCATCTGCAGTCCGTTTTTCCAAGCATGATTATTATGCTGGCAGGACTCAAGAGGCATCGGAGAGATATGCAAGGGAATCGTGGCTTTCTGTTCTCACCGAACATTTAACTGCTGAGGACAATCTCAATGTGCATGTTGTTCAAACTGTAAACTTGCTAGCAGTGGTCGACTATACAGGTGAGGTGATTTCCCCCTGGCACATACGCATCGGCCTGCTAACAAGAAGCTTTACCATGTTCAGCCGGTCGCGTGAGCTCTGGGTGGCTCAAGATTGGACTTGCTGCGCGAATCTCCCAAGACCTTCACATGATGGATGAACCTAATCAATGGCTTCCCTTTACAGAGCAGGAAGAAAGAAGGCGAGCCTTTTGGTCTGCATACCTGATTGATAAGCTCATTTCTTGCGGCCGATCGCGACCTCTTGTCATACTGAACGAGGATTGCAAAGTTCAGCTGCCGTGTGATGAGCATACTTTCAGGGAGGGAGAATGGAAAAAGACAAACACGATTGAGCAGCTCCTCAGTTGGAACACTGAAGTCACGGAAAGCCCGAGTCCCTTTGCCCTGGTTATATTGATGGCGTCAATCTTTGGCCGCTGCACGAGATATGTGCATCAAAACAGAAGGGCAGATGAGATTCCACCATGGGACCCCAAATCAGAGTTCTCCGCCATCAATTCTTCTCTGTTATTGCTGGAGTCATACTCAAAGATTGGGACTCGCCGAGTTTCCGACATCCTGCAAACCGAGACGGAAAGCGTTGATCGGAAAGAAGTCGGGCATCTCGTTTTTGCTCGTGCGCTGTTTCACCTCTGCCACTGTCTTCTAAACCACCCCTTCCTTGTACGTCTACGACTCAAGGCATTTGGCTCCAAAGCACCAACTAGCTTCTCTGCACGCTCTCTTCAGGTGGGATGTGATCATGCAAGACACATTATGGATGTACTGCGGGATGCCCATGAGAGTGGATGTCTGATTGAATCTTCCTTCTATGCATACTGCATTGCAATTGCCGGGGGAGTCCACTCTCTAGCTTCGCACTTTGAGCACCAGTCAGCAACTCGTCGCCAATCCGACATTTCGCATTACTTTAATGAGAGCTTGGATTCTCTCGGGCGATTGGCAAAGCTTTGGGTTCACGCAGCAAATATGGTAGGTTTTATTCGTGGGAGTAGTTGTTACCTTTCTGACAGTGCCATTCCCTAGGCCGTCCGACTCCAAGAATTCCACAACATCTCGCACCAATTTGCCAGCCTCCTCGATCCGACCTGTCTAACGGAAGATGTCGATCCTGCGTCCCAAGAGCTTCTTTGGTCAATGATTGACTATGGTATTCTGGGCGCAGATCCAAATCAAAAGCCACTCACGCCACAAAATACCATTCCAACCCTTCAGACACCCAGTTCGGGAGCCCTCGGCTCAGATATACTTGAGAATATGCAACTGCAGTTTGAGAACGCAAACCAGGATATTTTTACAGGGCTTACTCCTACAATGCGGCTAAATGAAGCCGAGTATCTTTTGAATTGTAGCCCAAGAGCCAATGGGATGATCTGATCTTCGAAGTGCTTGTGCCTCCCGCCCATCCGCCGTGATACTCGGTCCGGGCGGTCCGACGCTTTGTTGTACCCGCCACCTGGAGAAGAAAGAAGGATATGAAAGCACATAGCAGACTACTCACTCCACCAAGAGATAATTTGATGATTCGGTTGGAATTGATTGTCATGGCGGGAAAGCAGCAATCTCCTTGGAACGGCGTGGTGTCTGGCACTACTGCTGCCATTTTGGCCAACATTCTTGTTTACCCTCTGGATATGTATGACCGGGTTTTTATCTTTGTTTTTCGAAGTTATGCTGATCCACCAAAGCGTGAAGACGCGATTGCAAGTTCAAGTCCAAAGAACAAATCAGCAAGGTAAATGTGCTGGTTACGAGAATGACCATGACACAACCAAGGATACCCACTACAACAACGCAGCGGATGCAATTTTCCAGATCCTTCGTGAAGACGGTGTTTCGGGTCTATACAACGGACTGGAAAGCTCTATTGCCGGCACGGCATCCATGAATTTTGCCTACTTTTACTGGTCAGCAGTTGCACGAAGCTTGCATCAAGCAATCCTGCAGTCATATGGCTTCTCAGATACAAACAGCATCATAAAGGAGCTTGGCCTAGGTGCTGTTGGCGGAGCTTTGGCTCAATTATGTACCAATCCCATCGCTGTCATCTCAACACGACAGCAGACGCGCAAAGCCAGCGAAAAGAAAATTTCTATGTGGGCGACAATGAAGGAGATTTCCCAGAGTGAAGATGGATGGACTGGGCTTTGGAGAGGCTTTAAAGTCAACCTCATTCTAGTCGTCAACCCCATGATTACATATGGTGTTTACCAGTGGCTAAGAAGAGGCCTGGTAACACTAAACAAAGAACTTGGTTCTCTTGATGCGTTTCGTGAGTTCTCATTTGCTTCGTATCCACGAACAGTTGCTTACAGTTGTCAGTTCTCGGTGCTCTTTCAAAGGTTTTAGCAACTATTGCTACCCACCCACTTATTGTTGCGAAGGCCATGCTACAGTCAACCCCTCCAGATTCCCGAAGGGGGAAGCCTTTCAGAGGATTTACCGAGGTTCTTGCATATATCATAAAGAACGAAGGATCCTCGCGCCTATACAAGGGCCTCGCTCCACAGATTATCAAGGGGTTCCTAGTTCAAGGTCTCATAATGATGCTGAAAGAGCGGTATGTCCCTTTGATGTGATTTAATTCTGACTAATTGACTAACTTATGGAACAGAACCGAGATTCTACTCATGCTGGCAATTTCATTTCTTAAAAGACGCTCACAGCGACGTTCTTTCTTGTAAGGAAAATAGAAAGTTTACAACAATACATAGTATTTCATTCTATGTGCGAATGTACACTCTGCGTCTGTTCTTCTCTCGTACACGTTTCTACAATAGTTTTAAACTTATAAGAAAAGCTTCACGATAAATATACCTTTACCGCTTCATCATTTGAGCAGTTCGTCATTTGGAACGGCGTTCTGGCGGTCTATAGCGTAGAACGAGGTACTTAGAATTGATGTATAGCCTACGGGGATACCATTGTAATTCAAGTAATCAGGTTTTCTGCCGGACCCGTGATATGCAGAACACCTACAATTACGCATAATTTAATACATTTCCTCGATGAGCCTATAGTTCGCCGTAAATGGCGTATCTCGAATCTACTCCTACCTAATTCGACACAAACAATATTCCAAGGGAGACAGAAATGTGGAAACCCAATCAGCGTGCTCTAGTGATCGGTCCTGGCGGTCCGAACCGCTGCTCCGGTCTGGGCACCGGTCCGGCGATTTCTGAGACCGGTCCAAGCTAGTCGTGTAGAGAACCAAGACTTCTATAGGCAAAGTTTACTCACGTGTGAAATATGAATAAAGATTTATTAACTGCGCGATAGTTATTAGACCCGTCTTATCTGAAGCAAAAGTTCGAATTGAGAACTTTACACAGCTATTATGTCTTCTTCCGCCGTTACCAGTGTGCCGTTCGCCGATCCTCTCTGGCTCAACCGTCGCTGTAGTCCATTCTATAACGACTCTCATCGGCGTTTGCAGAAGGAAGTGCGGAATTATGTCGATACCCATATTGCTCCATTCTGTGAAGAATGGGAGAGACAAGGCTTTGTGCCACCGGAGGTAGTTCTTTCTCCATCAACTGATGGCTCACTGAGATCTTGTTGCAGATATGATGAGAAAAGTGCTAACCCAAACTTCATACTCAAGGTCCAAAAGCTTCATGCTGAGCTAGGATATACTGCCGTGGCATCATTCCCAGTAGCTGCCGAGTATCTCGATGGCCAACGTCTGCCCGGGGACATCAATCCATACGAATGGGACGGGTTTCACGATCTTGTAGTTATCGATGAGCTGGCTCGCTGTGGTTACCTTGGAATTGTATGGGCACTCGGGTGCGGAAACTCAATCGGGGGCCCACCTGTCATCAACTTTGGAAACGAAGAGCAGAAAAGGCGCTTCCTTCCAGATATGCTGAAGGGCAAGATTCGCTTTTGTTTGGGAGTGACTGAACCGGATGGTAAGTCAATTTACCCCAGTTCTGAATCAGAACTATCTGCTGAGCCACGTCACTCATATTTCACTTCGCTTCACAGCTGGCTCTGACGTCGCCGGGATCACAACTACTGCTGAGAAAAATGGAGATGTCTACATTGTCAATGGAGCCAAGAAATGGATCACAAATGCCATCTTCGCAGACTTTTGTACCGCAGCGGTGCGCACCGGAGGGCAAGGGACTCATGGTATCTCGGCGCTGATTATTCCAATGAACGCTCCCGGTGTGACTTGCAGGAAGATTGAAAACTCCGGCGTTCAGGCGAGTGGTAAGTCGGAAATGAATATAAAAAGATATGATTAAATCTAATTAGCCCAAAACAGGATCCACTTATATCGAGTTCGATCAAGTTGAGGTACCCGTCACCAACCTGCTCGGAGAAGAGAATAAAGGCTTTCCCGTTATCATGAATAGTGCGTTCGCTCCTTTGATTCATTTTGAATTTCGTTCAGATTGAATCATTACTGTGAGCAAGACTGATAGTTTTAGACTTCAATCACGAGCGACTGTGGTTGGCATGCACATCCCTCCGCATGGCACGCGTGTGCGCCGAAGATTCCTATCGACACGCCATCAGCCGCGAAACCTTCGGCAAGAAGCTTATTGAGAACCAGATCATTCGATCCAAGTTTAGCGCGATGGGAAGAAAATTGGACTCTGCGTATGCATGGATGGAGCAGTTGGTCTTTATTTCTGAAACGTCGAAAAGAAATGGCGTCGATAGTGGAATGGGAGGCTTGTTTGCAAATCTCAAGGTCTTGGCAGGTCAGACCCTTGAAAAAGTCAACCGTGAGTCACAGCAGGTTATGGGTGGACTTGGATACTCGAAAAATGGTCGTGGCTCAAGAATCGAGCAGATCAGTCGGGATGTGAGAGTCATGGTGGTCGGTGGTGGGAGTGAGGAGATTTTGTCTGACTTGGCTGTCAATCAGGAGATCAAGACCATGAAGAAGCAGAGTAAGCTATAGAGGCTTAGAGATTATTCTCAATGAACGCTTCATTGTGTTTTGCTCTATATTGTCCTCGTGTACTAAAAAAAACACTACTGTAAAACCTGCATATGACGAGCCTCTTATGATACGAATCCCCCTATTCTACGAATTCGTATCCCATCACCCTAATTAAATTGCTAGATTCTTTCAATATACCGCTTATTCCGCATATTAGACCCACCTTTACCACTATGATCAAATCATAAATCCTGCTAAGATGCTAAATCTTAGATTCAGCACGTGCCTAATGTTGGACTATCGTACTATTAGAGGCCTGGCGGTGGCCTAAAAGCATTATTATCTTCTCTAGGCAGTAGTAGAAGCCTAATTAAGGCAAGATAAGATGGTATTATGGCGATGACGGTCAAAAATCGACGTTAGGGTGATACTCGGGCGATATTGATAAAATAGGGGTGTCCTCTCTCATAAGAATGATATAACGAATCGCTCTCTGGTGAAAGTCTCGTCATCGTATAAAGCTTTTACAGCATAAGGAGGTTTTATATGTCCCTCCCTTGGACGGTGTTCACTCCCCTGGCAGAGTTGCTCATGGAGACGTGGTTAGTGCTTTACTTTCGTCAATCTACGAAGATGTTTTATCGAAGAAGTACCGAATTCACTTGAATTTACTCATTGTTTCCTAGAATTCCTTTTTTAAACAACGGAACAAAGTATCTTCCCCTCCTCTACTGCATCCCCCTTCTTCCAGTTAGTCTCGAATTTCCCCGACGCAGACACAGCAATGCTAACCTCCATCTTCATGCTTTCAATCACCATGACTGATTGTCCAGACTCAACCTCATCGCCATTATTTTTCAGGATGGACAGGACTTTGCACGGCATTGGTGCCATGATTGTATTTTGCTCGGGGTCATTCTTCTCTTTAGCCACAGACCGAATACTTTCCGCAAATGACAGGAGCGTATCACGCTTGAACTCAATAAATGTACCCAGCATAGGGAGATGGCAGAAAACTCGTTGACCTCTGTCAATCTCTCCTGCCAGAGTGTGTGGTCTTGCAGAAGGGAGAGTTACATGTGCTAGAATCTTGGTTCCGTTGATCGAGACCTGCAGAGTGGATGTAAGCCATGATTCCACGACAGCAGGATTTCCTTCTGCTGGGCGCCATGAATCAATGTTGAGTTTGTAAGTCTTTGAATCCATGGCTTTTCCACTGCGCAATGCCTGACTGATCTCGTTATACTGGGCAGAGACTTGTGTGGCTGTTACTGCCGATGTTTCCTGAGAAGACTTCGAGTCTTCAATCTCAAATAGGTAGGCCTCTCCATTGTTCTTCGGGATGTTTCTGTCTTGTGGCTTCCAGATACACATTTGCTTAATAGAGGAAACGTCTCCCTGTTTTCCCCCAGGCCAGTCGACATTCGTCACAATTTCGCAGTGGGCACTAACGGGATCATAGCGCTGATTGCGGAATTGTTTGCGGACACTGCCAAACGGTTTCTTTTGCAGTGTGGCCGGTATGAAGTTTGACAAGTTCCGAACAATCAATCCTGGAATGATAGAAAGCATTGTTTGTACTTCTGGCTTCTGAGTCCTTGGCGGTTGCAGCAGTTTATCGATGTTGGCAGGAATAAATGAAGTGGTATATGTAGGGTCGTGGAATGCCCGGTTCAATAGACAGGATTGCATGAAAAGTTGATTGGTTTTGACACCAACACAAGCAGTGTGTGCAAGAACCTTGGTCATTTTCTCGATGGCGAGTGCTCTTGTTGGCGCCCAGACGACGATTTTCGCGATCATGGAGTCAAAGTAGATTGAAACCGAAGAGCCGCTTTGGATTGCTGTTTCATATCGAACATCCCGGCCAGCGGCGAGTTCATCTGTTGCTGGGAGCCATAGATGAACTTTGCCGTGTTCTGGGAAGAAGTTCTTCTGTGGATCCTCAGCGCACAAGCGGCATTCTATGGCATGTCCTAGTTGGGAGATATTCCGCACAGCAGGTAGACTCCGTAGTTTTCCACCCGCAGCCGCAAAGAGCTGAAGTGCAACAAGATCAATGCCAGTAACCTCTTCTGTGATGGGATGCTCGACTTGAAGTCGAGCGTTGACTTCGAGAAAGTAAAAGTGACCGGTTTTCACATCCACCACAAATTCAACTGTACCAGCATTTTCATATCCGATCAGTTTGGCGATGCGGACTGCAGTCGCACTCATTCTTTTTCGTATGTCATCTGTGAGGAATGGACAGGGCGTCTCCTCGATGACTTTCTGGTGTCGTCGCTGGACAGAGCAGTCGCGATCAAAGAAAGAGACCACTTCACCGTGAGAATCACCCAGAATTTGAATCTCCACATGCTTGCTGCTTTCAATATATTTTTCTAAGATGCAATCACTCGATCCAAATGAGCGTTGAGCCTCAGACTGCGCTCGTTCAAGCTCCTCCTTCAGTTGACTAGCCTCCCGAACAATTCGCATTCCCTTTCCTCCTCCTCCTGCTGATGCTTTAAGCATGATTGGGAATCCAATTTCTTGAGCTGCTGCTCTCAAAGCCTCATCGTCCTGACTGGAACCTGAAAATCCAGGGATCAAAGGGACATCTGGTGCATTCTTGCTCAAGTATACTTTCGATGACCGCTTGTCACCTAGCGTGGACATAGCGCTGGCGCTGGGACCGATGAAAATGAGCCCTGCTTGACGGACTCCATTTGCAAATTCCGCATTCTCGCTCAAATAGCCATATCCCGGATGAATCGCTTGTGCACCTGTCAAAAGTGCGGTTTTCACGAGCAAGTTGATGTCAAGAAAGGGATTTCGTTCGCTTCGGTCAATGCTACCAATATTGATCGCTTCATCGGCATCTAAAACATGACGGGATGAGGAATCCCTTTGGAGTGTTAAGATTCTTACTTCCAAATGAATGTTTCAATACATACTCGTCAACATAAACCGCAACAGACAGAATGTTCAGTTTCCGACAAGTCCGGATGATTCGACAAGCAATTTCGCCGCGGTTGGCTATCAACACTTTCTGGATGATAGGTCGGCCATCGACCCCCAGCGGAGGCTCTGCGACAAATAGCGGTCTGCGAAGGAGTGAAGCATTGCTTCCGTCCTCGTGTCTGGGAGTACTCTCAACCCTAGTCATTTTGCTAGGTGATATTGTCCGCTGGTGATCAACGATTGTTTAAAAGTTGAGGTTATGGTCTCACAAGAGCGATAACTGTAAAGATGTCAACATATTCCAGGAAGCCGTCCATTCTATGTTTCATAACTTCCGACCATGGCTCTTCCTGGACGCCCCAAGAGGCCTTCTATGCTACTCCGAGGCATTCCGCTCGGTCCGGATTCCGCACCGACGTGGGGGTTAGAGGATCGGTCCGGAGCCAAAGTATCTCCTCGTCGATTTAGGGCCATAGCTGGACCGGATACACATCGTTGCTGTGCGGAGCTCAATTGTTACGAGCTAGTTAATTGCTATGTCCAGTCTTTTCACAAATTCAAGGTTTTTGCAACTACGTTGGAAGATTGTAGAACAACATTTGTAAAATTAGGATAGTTACTTAAATTCTCGCCAACTGACTATGAGCCTCTGCCCCCTTCACTCCCTGAAGTGTAACTGTCTCCAAGCACATGCCTAAAACGTCTCTTGTATCACGAGGGTCAATGATTCCATCATCAATAAGCATCGAGCTAGTTGAATAACACTCCGCATCCCGCTGAACTCGCTCTCTGAACTCCTGCACTTGCTTCTTCAGCTTTTCGGGGGATAGATTAATGCCCTTAGCCTTAGCACTTGCTTGCTGTACATTCTCCATAACACCCGATAGCTGGTCAGGACCCATAACACTACACCGACCGGTTGGCCATGTGAACAGGAAACGTGGTTTGTAGGATCGCCCACACATTGCATAGTTTCCAGCTCCGTAAGATGCACCCATAATTATGGATATATGTGGTACAGTCGAGCAGCTGACAGCTGAAACAAGTTGAGCGCCCATTTTGATAATACCGGCGTGCTCGGCTTTAGCGCCAACCATGAAGCCGGTGACGTTGTGAAGGAAAACGATAGGAGTATTTCTAGGTTGATCAGTTGCAGTCAATATTGATAAGAAGCATTGCCAAAATCCGTACTGTTGATTGCACATCCTGATGAACTGAGCAGCCTTTCCAGCTTCGTTCGGATTGATGACTGAAATCTGATTGGCCACGATGCCCACGGGGAAGCCTGATGTTTGTTAGCGATCGCTCTTTTCTCTTATCTGGACCTTTTTTCTTTTCATTCCAAAGCTCCTTCATTGATTTCTCACCCATGATATGAGCCCACGTAGTGATGATATTTGGACCGTATTTGGGCTTGAATACAGATAAGCGAGAATCGTCGACAATTCGCAGCAGAACCTCGCTCATATCAAAAGGCTTTCGGATATCCGGGTTGACAATTGACAACAGATCTTCGGCAGGATACCGAGGAGCAGTTGGCTCTATTATCCCTGCCCTAAACGGAGTCCGCATTTGAAGTGAGGCCACCCACTCGCGGGCCTTGTGGATAGCTTCGAATCTGGGCAATAAAGGTCAATATCAAATGTTGTCAGAGTGAAGGAGAATATAAACATACTCATCCGATGCAATTTGATCTGCCAACCCTGTGGTAACGGCATGAACCTTAGCACCACCTAACTCTTCCGCTCCGATAACCTCGCCCGTTGCCATTTTCACCAAGGGCGGACCACCAAGAAAGGCTTGCGCTTGGTTCTCGACAAAAATGGTATAGTCCGACAACGCCGGATGGTATGCACCACCTGCTGTGGATGAGCCAAATACAATAGCACATGACGGCTTTCCGTGCTGCGTGCGTACAGCAAGGTCTCGGAACAGCTGGCCTCCTTTGTGAAAGACTCGAAATTGCTGTGGCAGGAATACCCCGGCCTGTGCAATTGTGCCATTATTAATAAGAGCACATAATTGAGATAGAGTCCTTTACATACCGACTGAACGAGAGAAATGAGCGGCAGATCATTTTCGAATGCAATCTCCATCATGCGGTTCACTTTCAACACTGTATGGATGTTAAGCAATGACCTGTACTAATATGTGAACGGCGATCTTACCTGTCATCTCGTTCCAAGCACCTCCACTTTGAGTCGGAATATGGGACATGAGAAGACACGGTCGTCCACTATGATTGCTGGTTGTGAGAAAACAAAGTCAAAATCACAAGTCAATTTCCCCAACTCACCAAACATTCCCAATTCCCGAAATCAAATTGGCACATGGCGTTGAATCATTGTTTTCAAATCCAGCGAAGGCACCGAGTTCTAGAAATGGAGAGTCCTGGTCCAGTAATAGTGCAACTCGATCTCGCGCTGTGGTGAACCAGTCAGATCATCCATAAGGGGCAGACGTCAATGTACTTACGCAGCAGCTGGCCGCGGGTCTGATGTCTTTTCAGAGAGACTTCGTTTCCTTCGGCGGAGACTTGCTTCAATGCCTCCTCGAATCTTTTCAATACAGGCACCCAGCTATTTTTATTGGCTTGGAACAGTTCGCCCCGGAGGTCCAAGTTGGCTGTGAGCACTGGGAATGATGAGTCGGTCGGCATACTGAATAAAATTGAGAATAACTTAGGAAATATCTAAGAAGAGCGAAAGAATCATTTATTCCAGGGCTCTCACCATCCGTGTAAATTATGAGTCGTAGGTGCGGAGTGGGTAAAACATGACCGGTCCGAACCCCGGAAATCTCCCGAACTCAATGTCGCAGCCCCAAACGGTAAAGACCAGGTCTGGGGTATGACTTATTTGAATTAAAGAAGTAAAGCATTCTGTAACTGGAAGAATCACTCTGGTTTGTGTCGTCCGCATTCGAAATAGTCCTCAGTCCTGCATCTCTATGGTAAATTGGAATCCGCTACAATGAACCCCAATCCCAATATTTCCTTCGTCCAAGGCCTCAAGGAGCCCTCTCTGTGGCTCACAACTCTGGGCGCCTTCGTCGATGAGCAAGCTTCACACTTTGAAGACCGTCCAGCAGCCATCTTCCCATGGCAATCCGTCCGTCTCTCGTACCGACAGCTAGCAGATCGAAGCAAGATTCTTGCTAAGGCTATGCTGGAGATGGGTTTACGGAATGGAGACACTGTGGGAATCATGGCTGGGAATTGCTACGAGTATATTGAGGTATTTCTGGGCGGTAGCAGGATTGGGTGTCCTGTTGTGGTTTTGAACAATACCTATACGCCCGAGGAGTTGGTGAATGCTGTGAATAGGAGTTGTAAGTTCCATGTTCCCTTTTTTTTTTTTTTTTGCGTATTTTTGAAACCGGATGGACCAACTTACATGTTTGAAGCTTGCAAGTTGGTTTTCATGGCTTCCGATATTGGGACTCGAAGCTTGTCCAATCACATCAAGAATCTTCGCGAAGGACACTCGGAACCCCCTACACTACCGGACCTACGTCGCGTGGTGAACTTCGGAACGATGGGTATAGACGAAGCTGGGGTTGAAATGCAGACCTACAGCACATTTGTCTCTGGAGCCAATTCAGTCTTTATGACAGACTCGATGCTCAAACGCGCAGAAAGCTCCGTGAGTCCCGAGAACGTGTTAAATTTACAGTTCACTTCTGGTGAGACTTTTGAATACAACAATTTCCTAGACTCCGACTAAGTTGCTCCCTCATAGGAACCACCGGCTCCCCGAAAGCTGCCATGCTCACGCACGTGTAAGTTTGACGGCCCAGCGAGGACATACATGACAGTGTTGATTCTTGACCGACTAGAAACCTTTTGAACAACGGTAGATTCGTGGGTGACGCAATGCATCTTACCCCAGAGGATGTCATCTGCTGTCCACCTCCACTGTTCCACTGCTTCGGTCTCGTGTTAGGGTTCCTCTCCTCATTCACACATGGAAGCTCAATCGTCTTCCCATCTGACTTTTTCGACGTGAAAAAGGTCGTGGATGCAGTAATCAGCGAAGACGCAACAGTACTTTTGGGTGTTCCCACAATGTACGTTTCAGAGCTAGAAGTGATTTCAAAAACAGGACAGAAACCGCGTCGTCTAAGGACGGGTCTTGCATCTGGCTCTGCTGTGTCACAAGGCTTAATGCATGAGTTGAGAGAGAAGATGGGGGTTGAGAAGATGTTGATTGCGTATGGGATGACAGAGACGAGTCCGGTTACATTCATCACATCTATTGACGATGATGATGTGAAAAGGACTACAACTGTCGGGAGAGTTCTTCCTCACACAGCCGCAAAGGTCGTTGATAATGAAGGGAGGATTGTTGCTAGAGGTGAGAGGGGTGAGCTTTGTACTAGTGGGTTCGTTTTGCAGAAAGGGTACTGGGAAAACGAGGAAAAGACAAAAGAGGCTATGAGGCGGGATGAGAATGGTGTTTTGTGGATGCACACTGGTGATGAAGCCTTTCTTGATCAAGATGGCTACGCACATATTACTGGTCGTATCAAGGATCTTATCATTCGAGGTAAGACGTCGATAAATCCTGCTTATAGCTTCTTCGCTAACAAGACCCAGGCGGAGAAAATATCTTCCCGCGTGAGATCGAAGAACGACTCATGCTTCATCTTTCTATAAGTGAGGCTAGCGTTGTTGGCATTAAGGACGAGAAATATGGGGAAGTCGTCGGCGCCTTTTTGAAGGTCGTCGAAGGAGTCCCTAGAATTTCTGATGAGGAGGTGAAACAGTGGGTGAGTGAGAAGCTAGGTCGCCACAAAGCTCCTCAGTATACTTTTTGGATCGGGAAACAGGGTGTACGAGAAGATTTCCCAAAAACCGGGAGTGGAAAACATCAGAAGCACATTATGCGAGATATTGGAAACCGGTTGGTTGGAAGTAGAATTGTCAAGGCAAAGCTTTAGACGAAGGCTCTTCATTCAACGCTGCCCCGTCTACAGCCATTCGAATACAATTTGCTTTATTCATACATCCTGCCAGTTCGAAATTTCGGAGTAGACTCCAGTACGTGACCTTAAAAAAAGGCTTCGGGTATATCGAAACAGCCTCGTAGAACTCGTCTTCTAACCTATGATCAAGCCTGTCGATTTCTGTGGATATCTCATGTTGAATTCTAGCTAGTCGTTGACGCACAGGCTGATATTGGACACCTAGAGGTGACTATTTCCTGTATTCTTCTCAGTCTCCTCAATGCCAATCGGCCGAATCTTTCGGTCCCCTACCGGTCCGGTCCGGAGAATCGTAACGTAGTTTGGCTTCCCGCAATGTGGAGTGTGGAAGTTTGCGGGGAAACTCATCGGTCCGAAAGGACCAGGACCAGGGTTCCAACTGCGCTGTGTAGTATCACGTCAGCCTGAGTCAGATAACTTAGCCGAGGTCTACTAAATTATGTCAAAGCTATCTTTGAGTAAGAAAAAATTTCAAAGCGTACGAGATACAACAAACACCTCTCATACCGGCGTCCAACATGACCTTGCAGAGCACTCCTCCGACTGTCCGAATTGTGGAAGTAGGGCCAAGGGATGGACTGCAGAATATCCGCGAGCCCATTTCTACTCCCATTAAACTGGAATTGATTCGCCGGCTTGAAGAGACTGGTCTTGATACCATTGAGTTGACATCGGTGGTTTCGCCTAAGGCTATTCCTCAATTGGCGGATTGTCGCGAAGTACTTGGGAGTCCTCAGGTAAAGCACCTGGTTAGCAAGTCTCACTTGAGGCTACCTGTTCTGGTGCCGAATGTGAAGGGGTTGAACATTGCTATTCAACATGGCGTGAAAGAAATCGCTGTCTTCATTAGTGCGACTGAAGGGTTCAGCAAGGCAAATATCAACTGCACTGTTGAACAGGCTATCGAAAGAGCGAGGCATGTAGCTTCGCTGGCGTTGAAATCCAACCTCTCTGTGAGAGGGTAAGTCAACTTATCTATCGTCTCCGTGCTCCCAATTTGACTAGAGACAGTTATGTATCTTGCATCTTCGCAGACCCATATGACGGTCCCACATCTCCAGCATCCGTCCTCCACTGTGTAAGAAAACTCCTTGACGCGGGATGCTACGAAGTCAGTCTGGGTGATACACTCGGCATCGGCTCACCAGCAAATGTCCGCAGCCTGATAAAATACCTGGTCCGCGAGGGCATCGCTCTTGACAAAATTGCGGGCCATTTCCACGATACATACGGGCAAGCAGTGGCAAATGTCTGGGAAGCATACAATTGCGGGCTTCGAGTCTTTGACAGCAGTGTCGCAGGTCTGGGTGGATGCCCATTCGCACCT
Organism: Penicillium arizonense; assembly: GCF_001773325.1. Taxonomy (NCBI): domain Eukaryota; kingdom Fungi; phylum Ascomycota; class Eurotiomycetes; order Eurotiales; family Aspergillaceae; genus Penicillium; species Penicillium arizonense. The sequence continues at coordinate 333,097 of NW_019173290.1, read as the reverse complement.
GGTGCCAGTGGAAATGTCGCATCTGAGGACCTAGTATATATGTTCCACAATGCAGGGATCAGCACCGGTGTTGATCTACCGAAATTGGTCGAGACTGGGATCTGGATCTCAGAAACCATTTCAAAGCCCCATTCCAGTCGAGTCGGCACGGCACTCTCCATAAAGAGCAAAGCAGCCACATCGGCGGCTGCAAGTATGATAAAGAAATCATCGAAAGACGCCCCTCTCCAATGGAACATGTTCTCTGAAACTGAAGGGCTCCAGCTCTTCCGATCAGGGGTGAATCTAAAATTAGTCCTCAACCGTCCGAAAAACGGCAACGCTTTGACAGCATCGATGATCTCAGACCTCACATCCGCCATTACAGCCGCAAGTCAACATCCTCAAACATCACGAATAATAATAACAGCAGCGGGGAAATTCTTCTGCACGGGAATGGATCTCGGAAAGGAGAGTACACCCGTTGCACAGGGCGACGCCACAAGCAAGGCCCAATTCGAGAGACTGACGAGTTTATTCGAGGCTCTCGACCAGTCTCCCAAAGTAACTATCGCTTGTATGAATGGGCCTGCATTTGGTGGTGGTGTCGGGCTTGCCTTTGCCTGTGATATTCGACTAGCTGTGCGAAACGCGGCAGTAACATTGAGTGAGGCGAAATTGGGTCTTTGTCCAGCGACGATATCGAAGTATGTCATTCGAGAATGGGGTATTTCGTTTGCGCGCGAGGCGATGTTATCGGCACGTCCTGTTACTACTGACGAGTTGAAGACCAAGGGGCTTGTTTCTGATGTTGCTGATACTCCGGAGCAGCTGGGTACTCGGTTGGATGAGTTACTGGCGCAGTTAAAGGTTGCATCTCCTGATGCGTCGCGAATGTCAAAGGAGCTTGTGAGACTTGCGTGGGCTCATGCCGGTACTGAAAAGCAGGCGCATGGAATTCGGCGATTGTTTGAGGAGATGATGGGTGCTAATGCAGATGGAGCGTATGGGGTGAAAGAATTTCAGGCAGGGAGGAGGGTAGATTGGGATGCATTTACATTGGGGTTGTCGAAGCCCAAGTTGTAAGGATATAGTGTGAGTGATTGATTTGATGTTAGTGGGATTTCAACCAATACGAGGTATACGATATGGAATTACAAGACATAGTAAATATAGTGAAGCACCGTGTTCCCTAAAAAGGTAGCTTCTTCAATATGGCCTGCTGTACACTTTAGAAACACTCGATGAATCAATGAGATCTCATCTTAATCAAGTAAGACGAGTAGAGCGAAGACCATAGCGGAAAAGAAATGCAAATGCGCCGTGTGAACGAAAAAGGAGACGATCAGATAGTTAAAGCAAGAATGCCCGAGAATTTTACAGGAAAATGAAGTCAACACCGACCTGGAGACCAGCGGCGGCGTTGGTGCTAGTGCCGAAGGCGGAACTCCTGGTGAAAGTACCGGTAGCGTTGGAGCCGGAGCCGGAGCCGAAGCCAGCCTCAGCATTGCCGGAGGAGGCAGTACCAGCGGCCTGGCTACCCTCGCCGCTGAAACCAAACCCCTTGCCAGCATCCTGGGTCAGGTACTTCTTGTCAGGGATAGGGATGGTTGAATGACCATCGGGCCTAGCCATAGCGACAGTAGCGAGTCAACTCAAATAACAAGGTGGAGCTTAGGTATGGATCCGCCCAATCCGCCCTTACATATCGGTCTTTTTGTGACCGCATATTATTCATTTATGGTGCCTGGCTGTAACTCTCGGCTACTGTGGCAGCCCATGATCTTGCCGGAGGGGCCGTTGGAAGGGATTCGATTTGTGTCCGCAAAACGTGCACCTCTTCGTGGAGTTTCCCATTTTTACCATGTAGGACCTTCTGGTCATGTTTGACTTCGAGAAATTTGGTCTTGGTGGATTCAATGAGTGTAGTTTGATGGGCGATGATGTTTTTTCAGGGCATAAATGAGCTGTCGGACTTTCCGAGTGGTCACACGGCCTGGTGCCTTACGCAGGGAGTGTGGCATCACCACTTCGCGCATAGTTTTGTATGTGATCACGGATGTGTTGACCTTCACTCTGGGCCCAAAGTCCTAAACCGAAAAGCTGGTGGCTGTTTCTTGGGACTTAGTAGGAAGGGACTTGGGAGCGCCTCCAAGGGTCGGTCTGCCATTAGTCCGGGGTTAGTTCTCGCTCGGTACATAACCAGAATCGGCTACTTTGCCTTTACATTTCACCTGTGGATCAAGTCAGGTCAGGTATATGAATTCGTTATCACTATTCAAACACAATTTACGCATGTACGCTTTGTATCAATTCAAATCCGAAGCAGATAAATTGCATTCTCAAAATTGAAAGAGGACCTCAAATAGCACAGACTAAATTAGAATATTCCAGAGCTCTCAACAGGTGCTCAGACTCGTTTTTCCAGCTACTATAAGGACCAAAGAAAACGGAATTCAAGCTTGTCATCTGTTCCTATAAGTGTCCAAGAAGACACTCATCACACCCATGGCTTCCACTTGCTCTCTTCTGAATCCAGACGCTTCTTGCCACCTCAAACCCAGTTCCGGTTCCAGTTGCTCAGTTTCTTGATTAAAATCCATCGTAATAGCGAAAATTAGCCCGTGGATGCAGTATTCTCAAGGAACAGAGCTCAACCCTTCCGCCGAAACCCATCTAGACATCCCCTTCGGATGTTTTCTTATCACTGAAGCCCTTTATAATGGTGGACAAATCTCCCACAGGTAGCCGGAAGGGAAAGTCCTGCTAGCAGTATGAGGGAAAGGAATATGTACCAGCCCATAAGACTAACTGCCAGTAGCAAACCGGCGCCGACGTGCTGATAGGTGGCAGCAGCAGCAGCACGACCACTTGCCAGTGCAAAAAAAGCAGCTGCAAGGCAACAAACTGGGGTGAGTGCGTCAGTCGTGCTTTCTTTGTAAGATCAGAATGTTCTTTTACCTGATGGGGTTAGCGTCAGGAACACCATAAAAAAGACTAGATTTGTGCGGATGCTCGCGATAGTGAAGAAGGCTACAACGATGGCCAAGGTCACTAGGAAGAACCCAAAGGTAGCGAAGAAAGCAGGCTCAACGAGTCCTTCAGCTGGTACTTTGAGATCCGGAGAATACACGGCAGATGCTCCGGTGGTAGGATCGATTGCGGTACCAAACGCCAGCCAAAAGCCACCAAATAGGAAAAAAACAACGGCCGGGAAGGTATTCCCTGATAGGCGATCGAAATTAGCGACATGCAGACCTAGGATATGGTATATGAGCGAAGCTTACCTAAAATCCATTCCCCGATTGCTCCAAGAAACTGAGTAACTCCACCGACATACAGGTATGCTCCTCTAATCAATGGTCAGGATTGGACGTATATATGGAAACGTGAACCTACAGATTGGCGGCTCCAAGCCCGCCTGCACCTTGCCATCCAAGTAAGGTCATCGACAATGATGTCGAGCACATGAGAAAGCCTCCTAAAGCGATCGGTGTTGGGTTGCCAAATGTCTGCCGGAGATGACCTTTGACACGGTTCTGAGGGGCCAAATACAGCTGTTCAAACAGCTCCGCTGGTAATTGAACGCTCCCAGCAGTGCGCATCCGCTGGAGAAAGTCATTATTGTCCTCGATATATCCTTGCTCAGCGGCTTCCAAGGCTGACTTCTGATTTTGAGACATTATTGATGGTTATTGAGGGCGCGAAAGATTATGACGGATATTTAGTTGAGAGATGAAGGGCGCTGGAGGCTATCTTTAAAACATATATTGCAGCTTTGGCAAGAACGGTGGGCGTCCTTGTAGATCAGCTGTGGGTGCGGTATAGCCCCTGACCTTGACCCCAGATCCGGTCCGAAATCTGTGCGGGGGACCCGAAATGTGGGGGATCCCAAGTGCACAGATGAGCTCGGCCCAGACTTCAGAGCTTATATGACCCATTCTCGTGGCTACAACATATACATGCACGAGAAATAGACGTGTATGGGGTCTACCTTTTTCTCTGACCTATGTGGACACACGCAAGTAACAAGGTATGGCACTGGATAAGTTACAAGAAATATATATATATATATATATTTTTTTTTGGCGCGCGAAATCTTCAGTTATCCATCTAATGTTGTGATTGTTACAAATAGAGTCGTTTATGTGCGTTTGAGCATGCTTTATTTACCACAGAGTTTCTCATTCGCTTGATATGAGCGCGTACCCTCGCCCAATTCTAACTTAAAATCAGGTGCGAAGATCCTTATTGATAGAGGCTGTTATGTTGCTTTAGGAAGCTTTGTAAAGCCCCACTTCCACATTTCGACGACTAAAGAGATCCCGAAACTATATCGGACCGAACCCCACACAACTCTAACAACTTTAGCCTATCCGCGCGGACCGACGCCATTGTTACTGTCAGAACATGACTGCAAGGGAGCCTTGTCAGCCGTGATCAAACGATAGAAAATCGATCGACAAACTAATCTACGATCGAATTACCTCATCGTGATGGCGGCCACTTTACGTGAAGCGAGTGTTCAGGGTTGGTATTTACATCAAATATGTCAATATTCATCATAAGAAGTTTTGGTCTTGCCCCTGGCTGGGTTATTTGATGTACTAGACAAGTTGGATGAAAAATAAAGACTATCGCAGACGTCGTTTTGAAACCACTTGTGAACCGGAAAACTTACGCCGACTACGTGAGGTATTTTTATGCTTCGCTTATTGGTGGCTCTGTTAACACTAAACCTTTCCAGGCCTTGGATTCGTACAGCTCGGTCAATGCAAGCGGCTATCATTTTTCGCTCACCACTGCATCCCCTGCTGGTACGTGTCGTTCCTCCAGGCTTCTTAACAATGTTAACCCAAATTCCAGGCCCTGCCAACTACAAAAGAGAGCATCTTGCCTAGATGGATCAGTACCTTGACTTTTGGAACCTAATAACCTATGATTACGCGGGAAGCTGGGACACCGTTGCCGGTCGCAACGCCAACGTCCACGCATCCAACAGCAAGCTAGCCAGCACTCCCTTCGACACGGACCAAGCAATCGACTATTATACCTCGCACGGAGTAGCCTCTTATAAGATTGTCTTAGGTATGCCTCTATATGGCCGGGCCTTCGCTAACACTAACGGCCCTGGCCAACCTTATAGCGGCGTTGGTGTTGGTAGCTGGGAAAAAATGTGTGGGACTATAATGCCCTGCCTCAGCCCGGTTGTGCGGTCACAAATCTAGACTAGGCAGCTGCTAGCTACTGCTACAACTCGGGCTCGCGCTTGTATGTTCATACGGCAGGGCTCACAGATATCTCAACTCTCTGGAGCCGTAAATGCCAAATATTGATAGAAAAAAGGAGGATTGCCCTGTATCGAGATTTCGGTGGGTCATTATTCTCACTGTAAAAGCCGAAGCTAGGGTCAGCTTTCAGCTGTAGCATTACCCCTTGCCTGATTGGGCCCAAAACTGTCAAACGTGCGTGGTGGCAGCTTCTGTGGACTCCTAATCCCCTGTGTGGAAAATCAATACAATAATTTGTATCGTTGCTTGTTCATGTATGATCATGACAGAGTGTGAGTTTGCTCCCTAGGGGAGCTAGATGGAGATTATGTAAGAGCGATAAGGGACATTGAATCGATTCCGCAATTTGGGTCTATGCACTTTAAGTTGCTTAAAGGATGATAAACTAGCTACCCGTGGTGCTGCTTCAATGTGGCTTGATTTAAAAAGCCCGATCATATTGCTCACGTGAATAAGCTTCCTTTGCTTTAAGTTGGCTTCTGAATATTGTCTTGGAGATGTTGCTCTAAAGCGGAAACTGTTACAAAGCACCAATGATATTATTGAGCAAATTTAATATACAAAGTAGATCACTTTGTCCGAATGAGAGATACGTCGAACGCAACAGTAACATTAACTCAGCTTCAATTCAGCAAAAATGGCATTATTCTGGGAGGACTGGTTGGTATATATCTATTTTGTGGTGACATCACTTTTGAGACAAATCTGAGAAAGGTGGGGATTCCTAGGAGTTCACCTTATGTCTTAAAGTAAATAGTTAGCTGGAACAGAATACCCTAAAGGCCTTAGGAGTATCGTAATGCACTCTAGTATTCTAGTAGGCGCTCCCGGCGGGCCACGTGCTCGGATTTATTCAGTGAGCAAAAAGCGGCAAGGCCTGAGCACTAATACGGAAAGATAACGCCAAGAAGTGGCAGAGGAAATCAAGTACATAGGGAACTCCGATAAGTATAGGTAGCATGCCAAGGTGGGTCCGACAAAGGTTTCCTCTTTGGGATTAGCGTATGGCGGGCAAGTATGAGCTTCAGCGACGTGATAATGGCGGGTTTCACCAATCACGGCTTAAGCAGGGTTGTTCTTCGAGAATGTTTGTACTGTATTATCAAAGTCTAGTTCTGTGCTATAAATTCCCCCCGCTCACCCACCTGTTCCTTCTTCCATCTTCCATTCAAACACCATCACAGACTATTCAGTGACAACCACCCTCAAAGATTTTTACTTGTACAAAGATATCAAGCCTTAAGACATTATGGGAGACTATACACCAGATGTGGCAGGCACGGGGGTGCCAACACTTGCCGGAAAGCAAGTCGAGACCGCCGATGTCAAACCCCCAAGCGGGGTTCTATACCATCAACTCCGCAGAGAACCCTTGAACATCGTCGGTGGAAGAGGCAGTTATCTCATCACTGATACCGGTCTGGAAATCCTAGATGCGACATGCGGCGCAGCAGTCTCCTGCCTGGGCCACAGTGACGAACGAGTACACGAAGCAATCCTGGAACAGCTCAAGAAGATCCCTTACTGCTATTCCATGTACTTCACCAACAGCGCTGCAGAGAGTCTGTCAAAATTCCTGGTAGACTCCACTGGAGGCAAGATGTCTCGTGCTTATATTGTGAGCTCGGGTAAGGACTATCCCTACACTCGAACAAGTACTGTTGCTTACATCTCTGGCTTAATACAGGTACCGAGGCTGTTGAGGCTGCCGTCAAAATGTCTATCCAGTATTTCACAGAGTTACCGGTTCCTCAACCCCAGCGTGTGAATATTATATCTCGAAAGTCGTCCTACCACGGCAATACACTTGGGTCTCTTGCTGTTGGACATCATGCGGCCCGAAGGAGGATTTATGAGAGCCTTCTGTCAAAGAATGTGCACCATATTTCACAATGTTACCCGTACAGAGGGATGAAGACCAATGAAAGCGTTGAAGACTACGTTGTGAGATTGGCTCGAGAGTTGGAAGACGAATTCCAAAGACTTGGTCCTGATACAGTCTGCGCTTTCGTGGCAGAGACTATGACCGGAGCCGTCCGTATACCTTATTCTCACCCTGTTGCCTACGTTCACTAACCTGTTTAAATAGACACTCGGCTGTGTGCCCCCCTTGCCAGGCTATCTCAAAGCAATGAAAGCAGTCTGCGAGAAACATGGTGCCCTCATGATCCTGGACGAGGTTATGTCCGGCATGGGCCGCACGGGAACGCTCCATGCCTGGGAACAGGAAGATGTCGTTCCAGACCTTCAAACTATCGCCAAAGGTCTAGGTGCAGGGTATGCGCCTATTGCTGGTCTGCTCATTAACAAGCACGTCGTCGACACATTAAGCAATGGAACGGGTGCTTTCGTTCACAGCCAGACATACCAAGGTCACCCTGTTTCCTGTGCGGCAGCGTATAGGGTACAGCAAATCATTAAAGAGGACAATCTGTTACCGAATGTTCGTGCGATGGGCGAGTATCTGGGTCAGATTCTTCATAAGCGTTTGGATGGCCATCCTCGTGTTGGTGATATTCGCGGCCGGGGTCTATTCTGGGCTGTAAGTTCTTTCTCTGGCCATTTCTCTTGTGGTTGTTACTGACCCGTTCTTAGATGGAGTTCGTCCAGGATAAGGCGACGAAGGAGCCGTATCCGCCATCCAAGGCGCTTTCTTGGACTTTGCACACCACAGGCCTTAAGCCTGAATATTCGATTTCTCTGATGCCTGGAAGTGGTGGCATTGATGGTGTTAATGGTGATCATATTATTCTGGCGCCACCCTATAACACTACTCGTGCTGAGATTGACTTGATGGTGGATCGGACTGTCCGGGTCATTAAGGAGGTTCTGGGAGAATAGGGTATTAAATTTGGCTTCACTGTATCTGATTGAAGGCTTGTTATCGGACACTCGCTATATCCTACATAGGGACTTAATCAATAAGGTTAGTCCAATATAATATGTTCGTGAACTGAAGAATCATGGCTTCCAGTATACGAATGTTCAATCTAATATTACACTAGAGTCGCATATAGGTTTAAATCACATAAGAACACAACATAGTAATGTACAAAGACAGATGCGATGTATACTACGACATCCTTGATTGGTCGGCTGTTAGCATGTGACCGGCCTATGTAGGCTGGAGATAAGGGCGCGGGGAGGGGAAACCCACTAACACTTCATACTCCTTGACACTTACGGATGTCCTAGGCAATTATTGTTGAACAATCTAATGATTGAGATGCCACGAGGCGAGACATTCTCACGATCGCGAACCGGTATCTGGACTTATTACAGCGCGAAGAGCACGCACTAATATATACTTGCTAGGATGTCTACAATGCCGAAAGAAACACAATAAATGCGATGAACAACAGCCAAAATGTTCGTTCTGCGCAGTCCGAGAATTAGACTGCAAATATCCATCCAATATAAAATGGATTCAACGAACACAGCCTACATTGTCAAGACATAAACCTCGTCGCAGAGACATCCGAACCGCAGAACTAGAATCACTAGCTCGTTCTCCGGCGTTGTTCGCAGACACATGCTTCGAATCCACCGAAGAAAAGTCTGCATGGGAATACTGTATGTGCCTGCATTTAAGCAAAATCGAGTATCAGGCCTGATCAAGATGATCCACCAGACGTGAGGCTCGTCTCATCGAATGTCCCTGCGCTAGACGGACCAGACAACCCTTACCGACAACTCTCCATCCCAGCTCTATCATCCCCCATTCTGCTCGAGACGATCATCTGCATAGCAACAGAGCATATGCTAAATTTCGGATTAACAAGCGTCGATCTTGCAGCCCGACGTCAGCAACGAATGCTAAGAACCCTGGGACAAAACCTGATCAACATAGATGCAGAAATCAATAGCAACCCGGCAACCATTCCGTCAGCCAACAAACCCGAAAGAGAAGCCCTTCTCACAGCCGTCGTCCTACAAGGGATTGTGGTCGCACAAACAGCGGATGGTGTCCTGGAGCCCCATGTCAAATGCGCATTTTGGCTCATGCAAGCACTGGGTTACTTCGCAGAAATACCACAGAACCCCATCGCACGCCTGATAGTCCAACGCTTCGGCATGGTCGACCTAATGCTAGCAATATCCCGACAGCGTAGACCATACGCACCGCAAACCTTCATCCTTAATCAACCAAACCAAAACCACTGGGATACAACCGAGCCATCATTCCATAAAATGACAGGATGTCCACAGCCACTAATGTGCCTCCTGGTCCGAATATCACACCTGGCATGCGACATGAGCGAAAATCTAGAAACAGAAGCGGGCACTGAAGCCACCATCCTCGCCGAGGCATTCAAACTAGACAGCGAACTCCGTGCATGGGGCTCCGAATACATGTACAACGGCGAGATCCCAGCGCCGTGTGAACGTACACCCTTGGACATCCTAAGCGAATGTTTCTACTGGACGGCGCATCTTTTACTTGCGCGCCGCGTCTTCCGAGACCAGACCTGCTCGCTGCGGGTACAGCATCTGGTACATATATGTTTTGGGTTGATGGATCATCTCTCGACGGGGTGTGGACCTGATTCGTCTTTGCCGCAGCCGTTTTACCTTGCGGCGAGGGAGGCTGTATCACCCGAGGATCGGACCTGGGTTCGGCGGAAGCATGAGTCTATGACAGCGTACTATCGGGAGCAGCAGCGGAATTCGGCTATGGGGCTTATTGAACGGATATGGGAGGTTACTGATTCGCTACGGGAGGCTGAGGGTGGGGCTGTGAGATCTACTGTTGATAGGTATGTTCAAGCGCTTGATAGAGGGTCTTGTTTCTTTATCTTTTGAGGACTTATCCGAGACAATAATGTTTTTTTATGCATACAACAGGGGTCATAAATTATTGGACGGACTCCACACGAAAGCCTCAAAGAGAGTTTACCGTCTCATGCATTGCTTTTGTCCTACTTTGGCCTCTCTTTTGTCACCCCTTTTTGTACATTTTCGAGTGCCTCGGGTTACTTCATATAGTTTATTTATAGATGCGCGTGTGAAAAGACTTATGGCCTATGACTATAATCGGGATTGACTTGTGTCGACGGATGACAGGGGTACCCGGTTGGTGATCCCGGTAGCTTGCATGTCAATAATGGCGGATAAAGTCGTTTTTGAGCCGGATGATTACTGCATGCAGTAGCCAAAGCAAAATAAAGTGAAGCACCAGTAGACCGAAATGGCTGGAACGAGGCGTGATCCTGGAAGGTATACGCAATCGCCACCAGCAACTAGTCGATATATAGGGTTTACACAGATGCGCCCACAATTGTTCTCCTGAGTGCAGAACTCGGAATACACGGAAGACGCACGGCCGTTCATAGTTCAAGCCAAGACGAGACAAATTCAAGTCTTGGTCTGGACCTGTCAAGTCTTCTCAGCCAATCATAATCAACGCTGAGGCGGGTACCTGAATGTTTCGCCTCTGGTGGTCCACGGAACTGCACGTGTAACTCCAAGCTTATTGGCTGAGTCCACTGGATCAGCCCCTGGAAGTGTGTGGCGCCCAGGGGAAAATGTGTTGGGAAAGACTCTGCAAGCATTGGCTAGGTTGCCGTGGCTGTCATGGCTGTAACAGGTAGGATATGTTTCGAGTGTCGCTCTTGTTTCCCCTTCGATATGCAGATTGCCCCCGATCGAGCGACGATAAACAGTGCCGGTGTTTCAGATTCCCCGCGGATCTCACGTGGATGCCGTTCGGCGGCATTTAACGACGATCAAGCGATGACCTGTTTCCCTTTGGTTCGACGCCACGGTTCCCATGACAGGTTTTCCCCTGGAGGTCGCACCGATGCAGGACACACAGTCGAGTAAGGAGAGTGCGCTGTACCCCTCAGACAATGGAGGCTCAGGCTGTGCCCTCATTGATCGAAACCGCCGTGACTGTGTGTGGGCACCTGCAGGCTCTGACGCAGGGGCCAAAACCCAGGACCATTGTCTATTCAGTCCACACAGTCGCTTTCCACCCAAAGGAAAACAGCACGATGACCTCTGGTACAGAGCGTAGAATCCACCATAAAAGAAAATAGGCAATTCGAGACCCTGAGAAAACAATGGGGCCTCGCTTGTGCCCCACGAGGTGCCAATAGTGTAGCGCCCTTCGACCCAAACACCCGTAGAGAAGTTTGGTCCGGTTCTCCATGCGTAGTCAGCATCTCCTGATCCTCCTCTCGCTGGGTTCATCGCATCTCTTACTCTTCTCCATTCCACCCATTCTTTTCTTTTCCGCTAGGTCGTTCGTTTCATTCTTTCACGGCGTCCGTACCGCTCTTTACAACTCTTTCTTTTCCCCCGCGAACGGCTTTTCCCCCGTTCCCGCCCGTTGATCGATTCAACCAGGCATTGCGATCTCTCTGACTTCATCAATAATTGATCGAGGTCTAGGATTATTCCTCTGCCCTTCCTTATCAGCTGCTTTGGCCAGCCTTTTATTTATTCCCTCGTTTGCTGGACGCCTCTGCGACGCGCCCTTACCCAACCACCTCCCAGTCTCTGACGTGGACGCCCTCGAACGCGATTTCCCTACGCCAGAACATCCATTCATTTTACACCACCACTTGAACTCTCGCGCCTGAGGCTGCTTCGAGAGGAATACGTCTTGGAAGTCCTTCCACCCTGTTTCGTACATCCATCCCATCACTTGTCGGCCGGATCGTCACACTTCCCACCTTTTCTTTCCGAAAAAACACTATATACGCATCCAAAAAAAAGCATATTCACATTGACTACGAGTTTGAATTTGTGCCCTGATATATTTCTTACGTGGCACTTTCCGTTATGTCTTCGTTGACAGACATGAATTACCCGCCGAGCGCAAATGCACCCATGGCATCCTCATCCTCGCCTCCTGCCTCCACGCCCTCTCCTTCAACTTCGAGTGCCACCACGGCCCATTCGTCTGCCGCGCGCCGACCTCCGCGCAAGAGCACTTTGACTCAACAGCAAAAGAACAACAAACGCCAACGGGCTACCCAGGATCAACTTGTCACTCTGGAAGTGGAATTCAACAAGAACCCTACCCCCACTGCGTCTACCAGAGAGCGCATCGCCTCAGACATTAACATGACCGAGCGATCCGTTCAAATCTGGTTCCAGAATCGGTAGGCCTATCCTCGAAATCAATTGTCTAATTTCAGGTCGCTAACCCAAGACAGTCGCGCTAAAATCAAGATGCTGGCGAAAAAGAGCATCGAGACCGGTGAAGGATGCGATTCGATCCCTGAGTCAATGCGACACTATCTCGCGATGCAATTCGACCCGAACAAGTCCGGTGCAAGAGATCCCTTTGGACGTGCGGGCGCATACAGTGCGTCTAACATGTACACAAACGATGCCAACCCCTCTGGCAAAGTTGGTATGTAATCGGTTTGAACTCGGCGCTTTTCATCTGCTGACATTCTCAGTGATTTCTCACTTTACTTGCCGTTCCTTGACCGTCGGAAGTTGGCGGCGCATTGGACAGAACGCCATGGACTTGGTCGTTTTCTACTCCCCCGATAAGGCTTGCATGACATACTACATCAACAACGATGCCGCCGGATATAAGATCGAGTACCCTTTCTCATACATCAAGAACATCACTTTAGAAACCGGTGATCCCTCTCCTGGTCCGAACGGGGCACCCCCTCGGCCAGGTGGTCTTGTTGTGGAACTAAACCGCCCACCGCACTTCTACATGGACTCATCCAACTCTGGAGGCTTCTACCAGTGTGGTGATTTCACCGAGGAACAGCAAGCTAGCCAGATCATGGTGCATCACCTAGGAGGCCACCCCAAGGTCTTGAGCGTTCAGCTTGCCAAGCTGGTGTCGTTGGAATCCTTCCAGAACCGTCTGGCTTATAACAACAACAGCTTTGCTGTGCCTGCTGCGCCAGCTGCCATGTCCCCACCTTTCATCCAGCGCCCGGCCTCTCAACCCAACCAGTTTGCCGCTCCCACTTACATGAACATGTACCAGGACAGCAACCACCTGGGCTTCAATATGCCTGCGGCCCGTGGCCACAAGCGTCAACGAAGCCGTTCAGTGCCTGCTGCCGTTGACATCTCGACTTTCCAGGGTCCCATGGGTTCCTTCCATGTGCCGCCACCACCTCCGCCTCCCTTTAACCACACCGAGGCTGGTATCTACGCGCCAGTCCCGCAGTCCGTACACCATCTTCCCACCGACTTGCGCATCGACACCCAAGGATATGGACTGGACTTCCGGACTAATCCTATGTCTGCTACCACCACTGGCTCGCCCTCTGAATTCGCTAGTCCAATGTTCAGCAACGCTGGCCAGGGCGAGTCAACACCAGTCGCTAGCATGGCTCCTCAGTTCAATGTCCCCTATGTCTCAGGAGGCTCTACCGATGCCTCGACCATGGGCTCCCACGCAGCTTCTCCCTACTCCAGCGTGAGCCCTGCGGACCCATTGATTGCTAACCACTCGCCGCCACTGTCCAACATGTCGCACGGTTCGTCCGACATGTACAGCTTCTCGCATGATCAGCAGTCTGGCTTCGATGATGGACTTTCAATGAACGATATGTACTCGAAGCACCAGGTTAACTTTGGCATTTCTCATGAAAACTCTAGCTTCGAGCTGCCTGTGCATGGCCTCTCTGCCCACCCCTCTCCAGGCATGGGTGACTACTCCCACGACATGACCAACTTGGACGAGATCAACTCACAGGGCATGCCAACCGGGTCATGAAAGTGTCGGGGCTTTTAAGTTTGTGTATCTCCTTTGTCTCTTGATGTTTCACGGCCTTTTTTGGAGTCCATGCGGCGCTTATGCTTGTGAATGGGTTCTTTTTGTTTCAACTTTGGAGAGGTTTCTTAATTGGCCATTGCGGTCAGCCGTGGCAAGTCCTTGGGTTTGGCAAAGTAAAGAGCCCAGCCCAAAGATATTGTCCCTGACTATCCTTTGGTCAATTCTCGTCTCGCTGGCGATGGCTAGGGAAGCGATTTTTGGTTCTGTTTCTTGCGTGACATACCCTTGTGTCTTGTGTTATTAATACCCTTTCAATTCTGGGGCCGGTCCTGAAGCGATTTTTGTGCTTTACTTTTACTTCTCTATTCCCGGCTGTCCCGGTCGAATTCAGATTTCTTCTTTGTCTCCCGGTCATTTTCCTTCTCCCTTTTCATTTGATTTACTGACCGTGGTTTTTCTTCACCTTTTTCTTTACGTGGTTATGCCAACAGACCGACTTGGACGGCGACTCCATTCCCCTCAACTTTTTCATTTCCTTTTTGTTCTTTTTTGACCTTCTTGTGGTTACGGCCATTCTCCTTATCATGGGTCTGGAGTCGGTTTTGCACATGAGCTTGTCCCGTCGGTGCCTGTTTGGTTCTGACAACCAGCCAGCGCTACTCCCGCGGCTTGCACGGAGTTGTAATATCTTCTGTGCAGAGCTCTCGATATAGGATGATGCTGGTCTGGTGGTATACGAGTGTGGGGGATTGACACTAGGCTCTGAATCAATTCATTTTGTTTCGCAATGTTTCTCATAGACTGTACACGGGAGACTATAGCCCGAGTGGCTCGTATCATGTTACTATTATACAAGGGTATCTCGATCTCGAATATAGCTCCCCAGTTCAGCTCTCCCATACCACACACATTCAGTCCAACATATGTCCAACCCAACCCCAAATCTCATATCTCAAATCTCCTTCTTACTCTCCTCCCATCCCCTAGGCACAGGCGCCGTATACCCCCACCCCCTCAAAGCTCCCTCAATCCAAACCTCCATCTTCTCCAGTACATTCCTGGCAGGCTTCCCAACCTCCCCAACCTCAAATACCCCCTCCTTACACCAAACACTCCAAGACCCCATCATCCCGGCCATAAGCACATCAGTCCCCAACCGATCACCAACAACAGCAATCTCGCCGGCGTCCTTCACAACCCCCCGATCCCGAAACCAAGCAACAACCTCCTCCCCACAGAATGGCTTCTTGTCCGCGCCGGCTGGCAATCTGAACACGGGGATTTGGAGATGCTCCAGCTGCGCTTCTAGTTCGCGCACTTCGTTGTCGAAGGTTGCGTGGCTGCCGGCGCGGTTGGAGACTATCAGGATTGAGTGTGGGTTTTTGGTCTGGTTGAACGGGGATGTTGGGGAGGTGCGGAGGGTTGTTAGTTTGTTCAGGATTTGCGGTGGGAAGGTTGTTGTTTTTGCGGGGCAGAGGGTGTTGTCTTTGTCTAGGACTAGGGCGCGGATTGTTGGTGTGGGTAGTGCGGTTGTCGGGGCTGAGGTTGAGGTTGATAGTGGTTGTTTGAGGAGGTGGGGGCCAAGGTTCTCTGGGAGGTGGGTAATTGTCGGGATTGTTAGGTGTGGGAGGAATTGGGTTGGTTGTTTGAGGAGGGTTTGCACGGCGTAATTGAAGCCGCGGAGGTTGGAGTTTGGCGAACCGGCCATTGTAAGGTTTTGTTCGGAGGATGGGTCGAGTGAGGCTGTAGACTGTTGTATAAAGAGGGAGGTGGTTTGTAGGGTCGTTGTGGGGGCTATAAACACATATTGTGGTGGAAGTAGAGGAATATAAGTTGTTGGTGAAGTTGATGCGTGACCCAAAGCGGAAAGGACGAGCTTAGCCGCAAAACTCACCTTCCGCCAACCTCGAACCTCCTCCATCGTCCCACCATCCCCAACACCTCATTGACCTGCTCTGTCCACTTTCAGTTGTTTAGGACAGCTGCCGCCGAATATTGTCGTCCTCGCAAAACCTCTTTCGAACCCCCCGCCGCACATTCTCCATCAAAATGGGCAAGCTCACCAGCACGATCGGCATCCCAATTAAGCTCCTCAATGAAGCGCAGGTGCGTTAAATCCCCCGAATCGCTGTCGAATTACTTGTCGAAGGAACATAACATGGGATTCAAGGACAAGAGCGACAGCATGGATAGCGCGAGACAGAGCGCTGACTTCAATTTTCAAATAGGGCCATGTCGTGACGCTCGAGATCACATCCGGTGTTGTTTACCGGGGGAAGCTTTTGGAAGGTGCGTGATCTCAGGTATTCAGGGTGTTTCCAGTCCGATTTCCAGATTGGAGCCTCGGGCTGCGAAACAGCTCCTTGGATGTCCATGTCCATGTCCCCCTCAGCGCGGATCGACTCATTACTGACATCTTTCTTGATTAGCCGAGGACAACATGAACGTCCAGCTCAAGGATATCACTGTCACCGCTCGCGACGGTCGTGTCTCGCATCTCGACCAGGTCTACATCCGCGGCAGCCATGTGCGATTCTTCATCGTGCCAGACATGCTGAGGTACGTTCATGCTATACCCTTTGCTTCGCAGTCTCTTTACCGCCATATTGCCATATTGCCATACTGGAAACTGCGCATTGATTCAAGTTACTGACTGCTTATAGGAACGCTCCTATGTTCCGTTCACGAGGCCAGCGCGGGCGCGGTGTCGGTTTGGCGCGTGGTAAGGCCACAGTGCAGCGCGCGCGCGGCCAGCGCCGGGGTTAAGTGTTTGGAGAGCGCAGTTTCAAGACCTCACCGATACAGTGGTTGGCGTTTTTCTTTGTTGTTTTCTTGGTTAGGGGAATTTTTTCTCAGGCTTCTTCGGTCTTGCTGAGTCTTAAAATACTGGCATTTCTCCTTGTGGGATTTTCGTCATATCACAATTCAATTTATGAATCAATACCCGATACTATCTCATTCTACCGTATCAAGGCTTGGGAGCAGTATGAGGACGACCTCTCTGAAGGGCATACATAGTCTTCGCCAAGCGATAGCTACTTTATGCCCTCATGTATTGTCAATTAAAGTCAAAGAACGACAATATGAGTGAAACGAGTGCTCGTACTCGCACGAGTACTCGTTTCACGAACATACGAAGCCGCTTCATAATATATGTACGTGTAGTTGATAACCTGACGACAGCTTATCCACTCCGCAACTTTTCTTCCGATGCGGGGGACACTCACCTCTTCAACACCAATTCCCCTAATGGACTAAACCAGCTTCGATGCACCACGAAACAAACCTCAATCCAACAACCAGACCCTAGCAGAGTCTCCCGCGATGACCTCTCCACCCCCAACAAACCCGGCAACAAGCGCAAAGTCCAACCCAAACGTCAAGACAATCTCTAACCCTCGCCGCCTCCTAATCCTCTCGCCAACCTCCCAATCCATCTC
The DNA here is from genome assembly GCF_001773325.1 of Penicillium arizonense. Classification (NCBI taxonomy): domain Eukaryota; kingdom Fungi; phylum Ascomycota; class Eurotiomycetes; order Eurotiales; family Aspergillaceae; genus Penicillium; species Penicillium arizonense. Next base: position 315,683 of record NW_019173290.1, on the reverse strand, counting down.
AATAATCCCTCCCCTCCTAACCTCCCTAACCGGCACACCCATACAAAACCCACCGCTACAAAACACAAAATCAACCCCGCCTGATGATGCATCACCGAACCCCGAAACATCACCACCAACCACAACCACAACCACAACTACATTCGCCGGCTACACAACCCACGCCCCCCTATCCCTCTCAACGAAATACTACACAGCCGAGATCCCACTCTGGGTAGATGAAATCCCTCTCGAAACCACACCCCAAACCTCCGAACCAGCAACAGAAACACCAACACAAACAGCAGAACAATGGAAAACAGAATTCCTAAGTCCAGAAGCTGAAATCGTCCGCGATGCAGTCGGCGCATTAGTCGTATGCGTACATACTCCGCACAAATCAAGCTCACCGGCTCCGAATCCGAATCCAGATGCAGATGCGCAAGCAGACGCAGACCCGGCTAATCGTCCTGATGTCCGCGCCCTGCTTACGTTAATGCGGAATATTGGAGCTGTTAAGGAGCGGATTGATGAGGAGAGGGGTGGGGTTGGGGATGTTCCTGGTGTGTTTGTTTTAGTTGGGAAGAAGAGTGTATCATCTGGACCTGGGTCTGGGAACCGCGATGCAGATGAATTAGCTCTTGGTGTTGATGATGGCGATCTTGGCGGTGAAGATGTAACCCCGTTCTCGGTTGGGTGGTGGGAGGATCAGTTTTATGATATTGGGTTGTTGGGGTGGGAGGTTGTTGAGTGGGATCCTAAGGGGGAGGAAGGGGAGACGAGGAATATGTATGGAGGTGAGTTACTTTACCGGACCTTTTTTGGGTGTTGTTTGGTTGATGGCTTTTGCTTTTGCTAACACTGTATCTGATTAGAGCGAGAGGGCATGCCTCGTATCAAGGAGGTTCTTGAAACGCATGACTGGTCTGCATCTGGTGGATCGGGCGGTCTTGGGTTTGATGGAGAACATGACCCAGATATGGACTCTGACGATGATCTCCAGGATCAATTGTTAGGTCTTTCATCTGGGCAGACTCGTGGGTTTGGGGATGAAGTCCATGAGTTGGAGCGCGAGATGTTTGGTTTGCGGATGGCTATTGAGCGGGGTGGGGGCGATGGTTTTGAAAATGAGGAGGAGGGCGGGAATGGGGATGATGAGCTTGATGTTGAGTCTATGGAGGCATTGATGATGCGCATGCAGGCTATTAAAGGTGAGTTTATGTCTTGAGTTGATGTTGTGGTTTTGTTGGAGACCATGCTGACATGTTCCTTATCTAGATATGAGCTCTGAATTGCCTGAGGATCAGCGCAAGCGATTTGCAGCTAAGGCTGTGCAGGATATCATGCGCGATCTATGATTATGGTGGTATTAGCTGGACTGCGAGGTCCATACCCTGCGAATTGCTAGACTGTAGAATAATCATGTTGCAATTATCTGAACTAATTAACGCAATTGGGCCGTCTTTATGTACTGTGGGCCATCAATTGGTTGACATCGACTCTTTTGATACAGGGACCTCCTCTGCCTCACACAAGTATGGAAGGGCATGATACAGGTCTTCTCCTTCATAACAATCACTCAGAACACTCGTTCCCCCCTTTTATATTAAACTGTTGATTTTGCTGACAAAACCACAAGTCGATTGTGTTGTTTAATCAACACGTTTCTTACCGCGCATGACCTTGCGGCGCTGAGCAATCATGTGTGTGTACAGAATGTAAGAGCCTATAAGACAGTCAGTGATGAGCGACAGTAGAGCTAATCAAGGACAGCGCAACATACCAGGAATATAGATCGCAAGAATAGCACTCAAAGCCATGCGGAAAAGAGGGTGAATCTCTCCAGCAGGCCCAAGGGCCTTAATAATGAGAGTGCACTCGCTAGAGATGCCAATGGGGTAGAGAACATAGAAAGTGTTATACCTATATCAATCAAACAATCAGTAAACCGTAACTCGCGCCACCAAACCACAATAGGGAAAAAAAAAAAAAACATACCGCAACCACGTCCACCAAGTAGGAACCGCATTCCCAGAAAGCGTAATAGCAAAAAACCCATAACGAATGACTTCGGTAATGCCCCAAGCAGCAACACAACCCAGATAGGCATAATCACCCAGCTGAGTACTGCGCGCACCAACAATCTCCCCACCAAACTGCGCCATAATGCCCCAAACCAGCAACAGCCGACTAGCAACCTGCATAGCAGTCGTCATAACCGGTGCGCGCACAAGTCCAACCAGGCTATGCACCACCTCCAGCAGGGCCAGTGACTGTGTGGCTAGGAGCAAGGGCGAGAAGGTTAGGTTGAAGATGTTCGGGATGCGGTTTGTTGACACATGGGCCGGGAGGAGGGTGGCCGTGTACACCAGGCAGGTGCCCCAAGTTAGGAGGTTCAGGGCATTGTAGGTGAATAGGTAGGCTCTTGTTAGGCCTGTGGGCGAGGAACGGGGGTTTGGTGTGGCCATTGTTACTGGTTTGCTGTGTTGTTGATTTGGTTGGGAGTTGGGACCTCAGGTGTCAACCTGGACCTCGGGAACGGGTTAGAGGTTATGTAAGCATTCTGGAAGATCGAAAGTGGACCTCAGGAGAAAAGTGTAACTTTGGGTGTTTGGCTTTCATCGGGTGTTTGACATAAAGGTATTTGATGTTTGATCTCTGATGTTGATCTCTGTATCTGGGCTTGGCGGTTCCCTCGTTAGAGCGTGAGACCGCTGGACAGTCACCGTTCGCTAAGAGGTCAGCCACATCCATTAGACTATATGGCTTTTGTTCATTCGTGCCGAGTTAGTCCGTGACAGGGATGTTGTAGCCGGGTACATTGACCCAAATGTCAACAGTCTTTGCCGAAGGGATATGTTCGATCCACATCCCTGCGGAGGACTACGGCTAATCTGGTTAGGCGCGTGAGGTAATTGACTACATGAGCCGATACCCAAGCGGAAGCCTCCCTTTAGGGGCGTTCTTGGCTGAGATGCCGGATGCTGACTTGGTAGCCCCGTAGTGTGTGCATGTGTGCATGTACCACTGCACGATCTAGTCCAAACTATCGTTGGGGGCGTCTGTCACCTCGTATTGCGTGACGGGGATTACATATACTGCACAGGTGTGTCTGACTTGACTGGTTTTGGGGTGTTGTCCGAGACTGATATCGGGGTTGTGGTCTGTTCCTCGCACTTGCATTGATTGTACCGAGATAGGCACGCACTTGGGGCCAAGATAGGAATGTGCTTAGATATACATGTACAGGGTTGTGGGTGCCCCCACCCCCACGTGAGTCAAGAGCCAACAGACAACATGTTCGTGCTCCATTGTCTCGCTTTTGATACTAAATTTGGTGTTCTTCCACGGTGAAGTGTAGGCTCCAGACTACGGAGTATAGCCGCAAGTGGAGCGACACACCTACTCGTGTCTTGAAACTAAGACATGTTACACCCAGAGAGTATATATAAGCTGATACCTTGGTATCCCTATCCATATGCCTGTACTCCGTATAACATAGTTATTCTCTTGGAGTATATGATGACGTAGGGTAAACAGTAATTGCCGTTACGGGCGATGACATCAGAGGCTGTCAAATCTCCACTCTAATGATGTCATGGCTATGTTAGCCAGGTCTGATTGGTGAAAAAAGGGTTTTAACCAACCACTTCGCGTGCAAACCAGCAAAAGGCACGAAGATGCACAAATGCCCCGTTTCTATATAAGTAAAAGAGATGGCTGCGATGTGGGCATTTTTTATCTAGCATTGAGTCCAGCCTCCCGCCAGCCACGGGAGCAACCAAAAAGGAAAACGCAAATCACCTGCCATTGGTAATACCTCAGCAGACGACCACCCCCTTTCTCGACAAAGGATCCGTGGAGCCTTCAGCTCTACGTCAGATGCGGTTCACCCATGCAACACACACACATTTCTTGGAAACGGTCCTCGGGGGCCCAGACCTGATCGGTTCCTTATAGTTCCTCATGATTACGTGCTAAAAATTTTGCGAAGATATCTATCTTGTCTCTGAGGTTGAGCGGGAGTTCAGCTGGTGGATCTCTAGGGAGAAAAGCTTTACTGTTTGACCTCCGTACAGTACACAGAGTCATCGTACGTGTGACAGGGCTACAGTGACGTTCCTGGGGTCGGCTATGATGTCGTCCCGTATAAGCAATTTACGGTCAAAATGTGTTCCTACCCTCTTCACCATAGACCATAGGTGGGCAATTCATTTTTATTCTCTCAGGTCTGTGACTATGAAGATCGTGAAGCTGAGATAATAAAGATAGATAAAAATGATGAGAATATAGAAAAATGCTAAGTTATAAAATACTCTCAAGTTGCCGATTGCATACCCACCTAACGTTCTCCGCCCCTCCGTTTCTCTCTTTTCCCCTCTCAACTTCTTCCACCCCCCTTTCTTCCTGTCCTTCTTTTTCTTTTCTTTGGAGCTTCATCTGCTCAATCCAAAAATAAGGTAGGATTTTCAACTTAGCTTTCTGCGCTTTTTCCCCCCGCCCGCCCTCCCCCTCTCCCCTGCTCTGGGACCCTGGCTTTTTCCGCGCTAGTGGCTATATATGCGAATGTTCGGGGCTCATATACCACACACTTAATCTCCCCCCACCTCCTCTGATTGCTTCCCCTGTACTTCCCGGCTTGCGCTCACAGTAAGCGACTACCCTGCTGTCAGCCATACTTCGATCTCTCTGGCTGTGCCCCTCTTCCCTTGATCATAGACCCCTCCACCCTCCCCGCAAAAACCCTTACTACCTGCGTGCCTGGATTTGTAACACCCTGGCCTTGTAAGACAACATATGCGAGTGCTGATATTTGCGATTTCGACGTATCATCATTGGATCTAACTGACACGGATTTGCAGATCCGCCTATCCCACCTGGATTGGGCAACAGATCGGAAACACGACACAAGCGTTCCTTCCGTGATCGGCGTGTGCCACGTTCCTCCTTCGTCTCTCTATATTCTCACACAACACACACATCATGGCGCCAGCCGATACCAAGAAGACCGAGGCGGTAAGTGCTGCTGGTTTATTTTAAGTTGTGCTTCATGGACTGACGAGACTAGGCCAAGCAGGGCCCGCCCAAGCTGTCTGATTACAAGGAGATCCTCGACGAGAGCACATTCGAACAGATCCTTGAGATGGATGATGACGAGGAAGACCGCGATTTCAGCAAGAGCATCGTCTATGGATTCTTCGAGCAGGCTGAAAACACCTTCAAGAAAATGCAGAAGCAACTGTGAGTTGCCCGTCTCGTCATTTTCAGTGGATAATGGCTAATACCAAATAGAGACGAGAAGAACCTTAGCGAACTCTCCGCTCTTGGTCACTTCCTCAAGGGTTCGTCTGCCACACTCGGTCTGGTCAAGGTCAAGGATGGCTGCGAGAAGATCCAGCACTTCGGCGCCAGCAAGGACGAGACAGGCAGCATCGATGAACCGGATAACGAGGTCTCTCTCAAGGCGATCAAGAAGACCCTGGACGACGTCAAGACCGCATACCGCAAGGTCGAGAAGCTTCTGCGCCGATACTATGGTGAGGAAGTGAAGGACGAAGAAGAAAAGAAGCCCGAAGAGAATAAGGAGGAGAAGAAGGAGGAGGAGGAGAAGAAGGAACAGAAGGAAGAGAAAAAGGAGGAAAAGCCCAAGGAAGAGCCCAAGAAAGAGACCAAGCAAGCTTCAGCTTCGAAATAGGTCATGGTCACGGTCATGCGGGCTGGTTGATATACCACCCCCTTTTTCTTTTTAGCGACGGATGGAGCATGGCACACGGCTTTTCCTTTTCATCATCTTTACCCTACCCTCTTCCACTCCCTTTGCCATTACCTTTACCCCTTACCTCGCCCTATCATTCCCTTTCCTGTTCCCTCCTATCCTTTTTGAACCTGGCTTTTTCTGGCTTTCTTGACGTACATAACCAATTCCCCGCCATCTTTTTCCTTTCTCCTGGCAAACGGGTGTGGAACGGATATTCCTGGTCTGTCTGTCACGTAGGTGCAGGCGCGAGAATCGTGACGATTCCGAGGAGTCTTGGACAGTACCGAGATATGGAAATCCGAATGACTCTGTCTCGCTCTGCTTCGTTGAATTGGTAGGCAGTGTGTAGTCATGGTTTATAGATTGTAAATTGCAAGGAGAACGAATTGAGGAAAACGGTTTCCGGCCACCCACCTGGGCAGAACTGAAAGAAAGCCGCATGCGAGCAGAAACAAAAGACAAAGTTCAAATGTAAAAGTCCGGGAAAGTAAGCCCCTTTATACTTTTATACATATACATTACAGCCGATCCTGAATTAATCTAAACCAAGCCCTGGACCCGGGTGGCGCCCTAAAAAGCTTCCTTCAGCCACTTACTTTTGCGTGGGCCTGCCCAGATAAGCTTGATTCAACTTGTTCCTGGCAAGCCCGATCTGGGAGTGATGCCCGACCTAATCGAAGCTTATTTTCGATCGATGGTGTTTGGGGCTGGTTATTGGTTGTCTGTTAGGTTGGTTTTAGTTCACTTGGGCTTGTTTGGGTTTGGTGGTTTTTGTAGGTTGCATCATTTCGCACTCAATTTATTTCTTGTGTATTTGGATGCGATTGGATTTTCTTATTGGGTGTATTTATTTTCGTTGGTTTCTTTTCTTATGCTCGTGTGGTAAGAGTCTTGTTGTGCGGGGAGGGGTAGTTGCATGGCTCTTTCTGGTGTCAGGTAGGTTGTATACTTATATATACGTATAGAGCTCTATTGCTGTATCTGCGCCTGTAGTCGCATTTGCATAAGGAGAGAGAGTTGTGGGCGGATACTGAGTTATACGTGTATAGGTAGAGCATTGAGCTAGGATGGAGGTGCAGCGCCGGTTACATTCAGATGCACTCTCGCATTTTGACAACCTAACGTCTTATGTCTACTTCGGGTGTTACTATCTTCATATGTGGAAGTCCTTATGGCTAAACGCATCCAGTAATGACCTATTGTTCGTAATCAGTGAACAATATAGAGGGCAAACAATCCAACGAGGTGGCTGGCCCGTTCAATAGACCAGTCTCTCAACGGTTGTGAAAGCTTGCAAATGTAGCCCCGGAGGTATGCATCGTCCAGATAGTGTGCCTTGACTGGCTCGCACCTCTTGTACAAATGTCAACTTTGCTGTAGCAGGTGAAAGGAAAGACAACAATGAAAAGCCTGACAGCTCAGAGATTGAAAAGTCGATACATCATCAACCCCTTCACGTCCCTTTTAATTTCTAATAAACTGAAATTAGTTTTATCCCTAGCCAGGCTGACTAGCTTCGCGCCACCGTCAAATTTTAGATCTCGAAAGGCAATCCGTCACACGGCAACTCAATATGATAGACCGAAACCTTCATCAAAGTGTCTAGATCTGTCTTTGACTCGCCAACCTTAATCACTAACTTAACACCAAACGAGGCTTGATACATTGCATTGCTCAGAATGTATCACAAACAGAACTAGAATCGAGTCAAGCTGTACGTACTCTACGTCCTGTACTCCCAAATTCCCCGCAACGGAAGCAAGTACGCGCCAGTAGGCAATGTCCCAATGTTAAAACCCGAGACGCAATAACTGCACCGTTTGGGGTCTCGGTCTGTCGAGACTATCAAATTGCATCCTGGCCTGGTCTAGTCTGGCTGGTCACACAGCAGACTCGAAGGGCGTTTTTTCCCTGCGGGATGCCGGGAGGCCAATCCGGCGGATAGATACAGGGGACCAGTTCATCTTTAATTCCCGCTATCAGGGGTTAGATATTCCGCGGGTGCTGGGTTGGTCTCAGAGAGCCTCGATACTGCTATATGCACAATATGACCTCTCGGGCTCAAGCTCTCTGCACACGTCTGCACAGTATCCGGCGCACGTCCTCGGCTATATCTGCATGTTCCCATTTTATTACAATCACACTGGGTCCTCTCTTCTCTCTATCGTCCCCCTCATGGAAGCGTACAGGTGCGTGGCAACGAGACCAGCCACCAGAGCTACCGTACTGTAGAGATACTTGCACACCTCCCGAGACTTGACTCCCCAGCTGTAATACGGATCTGGGCGTGTACATTTCCACCCCCAAAGATAAACCTCGAAACCTCCCTCTTCATGCATGCAAGCATACATATATCTCCTACCCGTCTGTCTCGGATAGCAGATTCGAACCCAAAAAAAAGTGCCTTTAGTAGGTACCTAACCTGCCCATCGCCATCCGCTCTCAGTCCTCGACTCCAGGTTTGGATCCAAGATGACTCTGTTTGTGACTGTCTTGCTTGTCTTCGACGGTAATCTTTCGACTGGTAGAAAGTGGCAATGTAAAATAGACTTCGTACTACGAAGTACTAATTCAAGTACCATCTTACCTTTTCGGTTTCTCTCTCTTCAGATTGCTCACTTGTTTGTCTGTCTCGCTATCCTCAGTCCCGACCCCTAACCATTTTACTCTCCTTGACCGTCCCACCGCGACTCATGGGTTCAAGCTGCCCCAACAAATTCCCTATTCACCCAGCCAGTTGTGGAGGTGTATCACCCACCCGGGGCTTGCACTCTGCACTGCAGTCAGCGGCTTGCGGTTTGCAGTGTGCAGTTTGACCTAGTCAGGGGTTGTATATCAACGGGCGGGCAGTGATTATACACGTGCATTGTACAACCCCGAAAACGCAACGTAAATGCAGCATAACGTCTACTGCCGAAGAAATAATCCGTAGGCGCCAGAAAGGCGAACAAGGCGAGGAAACAGCCAACGATCTTACTGGTCTCCCTGCCTAGCCCTATGTGTCAACTACCTACCATACTGCACAGTCTACACTATCCCCCATCAATTACCTTAGCCATGCATGCAACATACACGCACATATCCAAAGGAAAGAGTAATCAGCGCATGTCTTAGCCTCGGACACATCTTAGCCTAGCCTTCTAGCAGCTAACAGCTAGCTAGTCCTGGGAATAGAACCCCGGTCCTCTTACTCGTGCTCATACTCATGCTCGCGCTCGAGCACTTGTCCTATCCTCATCCTCGTCTATCTGATTGCCGGCTCCTCATTCCCCGCTTGTCTGATTGTCTCTGTCTCGCGCCTGGCCGTTCGCTGGCTCTGCCTCGTTCCGCGCTTTGGATCTGATTGCACCGGCTCATGGACGGCTTCGGATTTGTGCAATTAGTTTGGATTGGTTAAGGCTCCCAACGGCTGTTGGGAAGGGATGGGGAGGGTGGTTGGTAGGTAGGTATTTGCTTCGTGGATGGACGGAGGGAGTCTGTTTGGACTTCCTTGGTCGTTGATATAAAGTCTTGAGTTTGGCTCTGGTTATGAGGGTTCGTTCTTCAGCTTTGTGGCTTTTCTTCTCTTGGATCTTGCTTGCAACTTACACTGAGTCCGGATTTACACTCTACCTTTTGAGGCAATCTCCCAGACTCTCGTCCCCATTCTATCAAGATCAAGATCAAGGAATCCATCCATCAACCAAAACAATGCCCGTCGGACCCCGAGTCTCCAAAGAAGAATTCATGCACGCACTGGGTCTAAACCCCCAAGATGCCCACCACGAGCAATACTACCGCGCCATGCGCGTAAGTAATCCAATCACCTCCCACCTTCTCCCTCTAATCATATCCAATCCATTCCATTCCAATCTAACACTAAGCTCCCTTCCTCAGGACGAAGCAATAATGGTCTACAACCGCATGAACCAAGACACCTCCAATCTCCTCGACAATATCCGCGCAGACCCAAACACACGCCCGCCGTTCTTCTGGCACCACATCCGACCAGACCGACAGCGCTGGGCGATTCTCGAGATCTGGCGCAACGCAGCACCGCTTACGAGGCCGTTGTTTGATCGTGGAATTACCAATGGCGAGTATGGACCCAATTGGGTTGCTGGGTGGTTGTTGTATAGCGTTTTTCGATCGCGGGATGTGAGGAATAATCGGAATCGGAGGAAGGGGGAGGCTGGGCCTGCTGGGGGTGCGGTTGAGTCTAGTATGTACATGTATTCGTTTTGTTATTTTGGTATCCTTGAGTGGGTGTTGTTGCTGACTTTCGTGCGCTTTTCCTGTAGATAGGCGCTCTAGGCAGGTTGAGGAGACGGCGCCGAAGAAGTATTATGATCCTGTGCGGAACGGGACTTTGTGATTTATTTTTTCTTTGCTTTTTGTTCTTGGTTTGTGTATTATTTTTTCTTTGTCATATCCAGTCTGTCTAATATCTATTGTTGCAATAATGAACCGATATGAAACGAGATCTTTGGTACAACGAACAAGTCTGTGTAGACTAAGAGATGATGAGAGAAGACAAGAAGAGAGACAAGATGATCAGTCGTCGTCCTTGTCACGCTTGTCATCAGACTCGTGCTGTTTGTTGTTCTTCTGTCTGCGCTCAGACTTGAGAACTTCTGTCACGCGCCGATCTTGTTCATCGGCACGCTCATTCCATTCGGCATCATACTCAGCAGCGATATTCTTGATCTCCCGACGAAGTGAGTTACCCTCGTCAATCAAAGACTCCCACAACTGCAAGTCCACCTTGTGCAGTTGATACAGCTTCTTCTGTCTGGCACTGATCGTAAAATCTAGTGCTGACTTGTAAGAAATCTCACGGTTGTGATACAAGAACCACAGATAACCTCCCATCAAGGTAGACAAACTGACCAAGTAGGTCACCGGCTCCATGGTATCCCATCCCAAATCAGTTTCAAACGTCAACTTGTACACCGTGAACCACCAGACGGAAAGAATTCCAAATCCACCAATTGCAACGCGCTGAGCCCCCCGATGCGCCAAAGCATCGCATGTCTCTTTAATTTCCGCCAACGTTTGTATCCGCCGCGAGAGCTTACGCAGCCGCATGCGCAGGTAGTACGTGCGTTCATTGAATGATGGTACTGCAACCCGGATCTGGCCAAGACCCGCTGGTGCACCTTCAATAGTAACGATGAACTCGCCCGCTCTAGCTGCGTCGCGGATGAAATCGCCTACTTCGGTGGCCTGAGACCAGCGGACGAACCGGTCTAGTTCGCCGTCCTCTGAGCCTTCCGAATCCGTATTTCGCGGGTAGCTGTAAGTTTCTGCATCTTCATCCTGAGTACGACGACGATGGAAGACTGGCTTGCTGCCGAGTGGCTTACTGCCGCCGACACCGTCGTTTCCTGGGACGAAATCTTTGATATTGATGCTGTCGGGGTGGTGTGCATCAACGTCAATATCATCTTCAATTCTCTTTTTAGGTTTAATCGCGTTGTCTTCGTGCTGAAGTGCGATGAAGGATACTGCTGGTGGTCGGAGTTTGTCTGTTTGTCCTTTGATTGGGGGGAGTTCGGACTGGATCAGGCGTTCTAGGTAGGATAGAGGTTGTTGTGGGTGGACGAGAATAGCTATCGGTTCGATCTCTGTCGATAAATGAGTTGACTGGCCAATTCAATCGCAGGTGACTTTAGCTTACCTTTTTCATGGCCGGGATTGCCAACGATTGTTAACGGAATGATCAACTTGAAGAGCCGCGATGGCGTCGTCAACATTTTACCTATCTCCAGTCAGCATTGATAACCCCCAGTGAACCCATTGCATCCATGCCTTTGGTCATCCTTTCAGGCCATTCCTCCCCCTGCATCACAGACTGCTCACCCTTGCCATCCTCACTGGTAATATAATGCTGAGGCCGGGCCTCCTGATTCCCTTCTTGCACCTCAAATTTCTCCAAAAGCTCTTCCGTCTTCTGATTGTCACCAGAGACTTCCGAATGGTCTGCTTGACTGAAACTCCTGAACTGGCTCCACCCAAGACGATTAGAGGGAACTGCAACGCATTGCGTATTTTTGGCAGGTGATACCCCAGAGATTTGGAAACCACGATCTCTCCTTGAAATCAAATGAATATGCCGTGTTGATAATCCAGGCCCTTTCCCAGTGCAAGCGTTCCACCCCGCTGAGCTCAATCTCCTCAACGAGGCATATGGGATCCCGCGTGATATTCGCCCCGTAGCTGTGGCTGCCGACACGATAGGGGCGCAGTGTCGTGCCGGGAAATGCATTTTGCAACGGGAGAGTTGTTATGCTACTCCAGTGGCTTATCGTATGTGCTTTTGTCGGATTGGAAGGAAACGACGGGGTATAGTCTGGGGAAACGGTAGTAGTAAAGAGGCGCAGCAAGCTCAAGACATGACGAAGCGGCGTTTCGTGTGCACGTGGAGAACAATTATGATGTATGGCGCTAAATGATAGTCCAAGCTATCGACTAGTCAAGATGAATCAGGTACACCTGGGCATGCTACAACAGCTACTTCCTTGGAAAGTCGCCTGACGTCACTGTGGCACAGATGTCAACGTCTGTTGCTTGTGGCTGATGCTGTGGCGGTGTCGGGTTCTCGACATGAACAACGCTTACTATTGGCCAGATCGCGACTGTGCAAATATTATCCAGTTCATGCAGCGTTTGGTCTTCACGCTCGTTGCGGTGAGTACCTGACCTATTCTTGCTTCTCGAGTGCTACAAGAAAATCTAAATTTTTCCAAGTGTTTCGGCCTTTTAAAACTCATGCATGTTAAGGAATTTGTTACAGCTCAGATCATGTAAATTAGAGACCTACATTATAGCTCAATCTATTGCTTTTATTTTGCGGTTCCATCTGCGATCAACTTTTCAACTAACTCTAGTTTAATTTCGATCTATGGAGGGTAGGGGGGTGATGCTCCGAGGTTATGTATATTCACTGGTCGTCGGATATGCAGGTAAGTTCAAAATGCAAATGAGTCTTTCAGATAGGTTATAAACCCAAGACAAGCAGATATATATCCCCATTTTCCCTTCAAGGGATATCCCCGATATGAGATTTTTGAGTGTTGATGGGCTTCTCGATACCCGCCGCTTATACTTGAGAGTCGTATTCAAACCTGACTTGGGAGCCCATACCATGATGAAGCATATTGTTGATTATTTTAGGTTAGTACACAGTATACAGATGCTATAGACCATTAAAGTTACTCTGGATCAAAATTTCAAGTACATCCCTAGTAATCAAATAGTAGCAATAGTATGTCTAAGAGCTTTGTCCATAGCCCTAACAGAGAGAGAGACAGAGAGAAAGAAAGAAAGAAGAACTTATGTAGTTGTAGCAGTATAATATCTGGAACATATCCGATTGGATGGAAGTCATCTAGCTCGCTAAAGATGGTATCCGGCACCACTCATAAGTTAATATCAGTATGCAAGAGAAAAGTCGACATTGATCATAAACTCATCGCTAACCCCCGCAGCCACAAATAAAAAGCACAATTGGGAGATTAATCTCAATCCACCATCTAGATAAGCATCATTAGCCTGGGCGTATTAATCATCAATGGCTATAGTAATAGTCACAGCCACAGCCAAGTACTCATCAACAAGAATAGCAGTGCAGCTTTTCCATCTATATAACCAAGAACAATCACAATCACAATCACATCATACCAAAAAGGTGGTCATAAGAATCATAAAATCATAATCCACAGTCACCACCACCATCACCATCCCTATCCCATAATCATCTCATCTCCCCAACCCTGATGGGACTACTCCCCCCACTCTGACTACCACAAATCGACCCACCACCCGAAGACCCAGAGCCGGACCCATCAATATCATGATCATGATCAAACCCCCTCCCATGCTTCCTGCCAGTCCCGATAGCAACCGGAATCCCCTGCACCACCCCGCCATGGTCATGGCCGGCCGGGTACATACCGTCATTCACAGAGAAATTGCGGCAAATCAGGTACGCGCGCATAGCGGCGCTTTCGCGCGCTAGTGTTTCGGATGCGTACACGGTGTCTGTTTGGTATTCGCGGTTGTTGACGCGTACTACGCATGTGTATCCGCTTGTGTTTGTGTAGGAGTTGTAGGTTGGTTCGGGCCAGTGGCGGCGGCGGCAGAGGCCTGTTTTTTGTTAGTTTTTATTTTGTTTATTTGTTTGATGTGCATGTGCATTTGCATTGCGTTGGAGTACACAAATGCAATAGAATAGAATAATGTTGGACATGTGTGTACGGTACTTACTCGTCAAGTAGAGGATATAGTACATCTTGAAATTTGGGACGGGATAATTGGGGCGAGGTGAGGCGGGGAGATTGGATAGGACACGATTGTGCGTAACCGCTGTTGACTCTATGGCGAATCGAATCGAATCGGGATAGGTATGTTACTCGGACTGCATTGGATAGATTGGGGTCTGCTGCGAGCACGGGATGCTAGCGTTGAAACTGAGGCTGAGGCCGAGACTGAAACTGGGACCGAAACCGAGGATGCCGGATAGGAGGAAGATGCAGTAGTATGCGATCGGGATGCCCAACTGTCTAGCTGGAGCTGTGAACTTGACTTGACTTGACTTGACTTGACTGGACTGGACTGGACTGGATTGGATTGGATTGGATTAGGTGGGAGTGCGTTTGCTGGCTGGCAGCAGTGGGGGATGTGTGTGTTGGCACTGGTGTACACAGTGTACTTTGGCACAAGCACACTGATAGCAGATAGCAAGTGGGCTGATTGAATTGAAGAAGGGAAAAGACGAGGAAGAGATTGGAAACTAAAATAAAAGCTTGACAGGGACGAAGATGCCACACCCATATACTATACTCTGTACAGATTACACCGAACCAAACCCCCGTACCGGAAAAAAATAAGAGGAAATTTTAATGAGGGGGAGAGGCAATTGCTTCCATATAGTTAATTTACTGGAAAACGGGTGGGGCAATTGGCATTGTAAAGTCATAGTATGAGTTGTCCAGTGTACACAGCAGGTACACACATATAGTTACGGAGAAAAGGGAAACGGTTGCAATTGCGACAGCGCACAAAAGAAGCGACAGTCGAAGCTGCAGACGACCTGAAGAAGGAAAAGATAGGACCAATTAAAGCAAAAGTCAAAAACCAATTTAATTCCCACCGTGGAAACACTTGCAAACTTCGAGTACTGCGGGCATGAGGGTATAGTATAGACTACGGAATTGTCAATGTCAGTACAAAGTAAAGACAATGAACAACATATAGACCCAGGCACAAAAGCAGACTAAAACGCAGCAAGAAGGTAGAAAATATAAACTAAAAGCTCAAGGAACTGTACAGTTTACCCAAGTCCTGTTTCGTGGCCCGTTCGGCGGATTTAAGACTGATGCGTTGGCACGTCTCTTCACCAGTAGATTCGAACCGAAGAGAGAGAGAGAGAACCGAGGGACAGGGGTGAGAAGAATCCCCAATTCGCCGATCGATAGACTCGGAGACTAAAATGGGACCTAGAAAGATGCGCTGCAATGGCTGCAGAAAAGTGACGTTTATCTACTGTTCTGTTAATGCCCGGGACAATACTAGGAGGGCTATGGCCTCGGCGTTCTGTGCACAAAGTAGCGTTGTTGTTTTGCCCCGCAGTAGACGCATTAGAGAAAGTAAATTTGCCGCCCCTTGATATACATATGGAGACGCGCACTTTTCTTCAGGCGGTGATTGGCGAGGGGGAATGTTGTGCAGAAGGGAGACAAGAGTTAAGAGGGAAATGCAGAGAGTTACTCGACAGGCATCGGATGCAGTGATGAGCTGGCATATGTGGGAGGGCGTTGAGTTTTATTTGATTACTTTTGCCCTCTTGGGCCTCGTGCATGTGGCAAACATTAGAATAGATCTGAATATCATTCTTGCAAGAATGGAACGGAAATAGAATTGACTGCTATGACGATACGTGGGCTCTTTCTCGGACTCCCAGTCGTATATCCCTTGCGTCTTCTTCGTATTCCCCATGTGACTTATCCGCGTGGCTCCCATGTTACTATGATCGCGGGGCTTGCAATTTCTAGGATGACCAGGTCATGCATGGATAGGTTCGCCCAGAGCTCCTATTTACCAATGTTGCGATCTACCACATTCACCTGGGTTTCCTCCGTGGCGCATGGCCCCGTGTCTTCTTGTTTCGGGTGATAATCCGTTTCAGGTCAGACATTGAAAGGCTGGGCTTCGGACCAGAGCCGCATTTTCTCCGCTGCCTTGTGTGGGATCACATACAGGGGATGCAAGGGTTCCAGCCGATCGGATTTGTCAAAGACACTGTCCTCGGCGCGAGATGGCGTAGACTTCCAGGAGAATGCTGATGCAAACCCCCCGCTGGAGACACTCGAGTCTGTGCGGTAGTGGTTATGTTGGGTTGCGCTCAAGCCTGCCAGAACGTAGCAGGTATGGTATGAATCGACGTGTCTGGGGTTTGGTCAGCTACACCTACGGGAATTCTGCGATGGAGAAGGGGCTCCATACTTGCCCGGTTTGTCACGAAGACCTCCGGTGTGGCCTTGACAGCATCCAAGGATGTATCTTGTCAGACCTTCGCGACTGAATAGACTGCCAACTGGCGTTTCGGCGTTGCCCGGCTTTCCGTTCAAGGCCGACTCGAGCAACGGCCAGCATCCTCCGACCCAATGGCTGTAGCACCCGTCTACTAGCTTGTTTGTGCGTCCCGAAAGACCGCCCTCTGGGGCCGACTGACGGGCAGAAAGCCAAGATACCAGCATTGGAATGTCCATATGTCTTAAAGGCTATTAGTATCCGATCAAAGCATCCCGCCAGTAGCACTAACCTGTGGAATATCTCCTCTGGGGGCCCCATGATAGATAGACATGCCAACGCACAGAAAGCATAAGCGCCATGGGCCTCTGACCCAGGGCTTCCAGAGATTCCCCCTTCAAAGGTTTGGCCTAGAGTGATGTCAGCACTTTATCAACCAAGTTGATCCATCGACTCTTACATCGTGAGAGATACTGGGGTAGACCATGAGTCAACGTCTCCAGACCCGCCAGCCGCGCTTGAGAATCCGGAGGCAGCGTCAGTGGCAGGTCCAGTAGCGAGATGATCGTCATAGCGCAATACGCGCCTCTGCAATGACATGTCAGAGCCACGGATCCAGCACGGGGGACATATGAGCTGCATCTGCATGGGGCTTACCGCACATCTTCCTCCCCGCCTTCGCAAACACGAAAGCCCCCATCGGCCTGCTTCAAGCGGCCCAGCCATTGCCACCTGAAAACCCGGGTCAGAACGCACATCACGCACATGCAGGAATCTGCCGGCGAAGAGAACAACTCACATCGCGTGTCGATCGACCAATCCAAAGGCCTCCTGGCCTCCTACCATCGCCAGCGACAGCACGGCCGCATAACTTCCTGCCAGATGAGATATCTGACCATGGCCACCACCGAAGCCACCGGTGGAGTTCTGCATAGGCCGAAGCGTAGCAAGCACCCTGTATTGCACATGTTAGAGAAAGCCATTTATACTGTCGTAAATAGTCGATCCTTTCCCCCTTTGAGGTCCTCCATGTCCTCCAGGTCCTCCCCCGAGAGGCTTTATGTGACAGAAAAAAGCAATGGAAGCGGGAAGGCAGGCGAAAAAGCAAGGTACACTCACCGTTCGCGGAATCGACTCGCATCCTCGCCCAGCATGGCAAAGCTCGCCAGTGCCCAGTACACCATCCACGGGCGGCTAGCGTCCATAGCTACAAAGCCCGCGGGATAGTCCTCTAGGGAGTCATAGAGGTATCCGACATGATCGTCGCGGAGGAGTGCCGGCACCCCGCTAGCATTGAAAGGGCCTTTCTGACTACTGTGAATTCCCTTGAGAAAGGGCAAGCATTTCTCAAGCGTTGCATTCTGCAGATCAATTGTTTCTGTGATGAGCGGGTCACGGATGGCCGGCGGCTGCGTGAACAGGGCCGGGATCCCCGGGCGCGGTTTTTCGGTCATTGTTTTTCCTGCGCGTGTGGTGGGCTGGACTGTTTGAGTGCGCTGGAATCGAACTTTTCGTTTCCCCGGCATCAAGGGGGAGTCGAAGTTTTGTATTTGTTGAAAGAGAGGTGTTGCTATTGTTCTTACATGAATGTGTAGAGTTAAGATTGTTCATTGTTCTCCCGCGGGGTTTTTTTCCCACTTCCTTCCACTTACTTCACTACAATTCTGCTCAACTTCACTTTTACATACATGGGTTTGGATAGTATGCGACTATTTTGTTTCACTTCGGCATATTTTCTCTTACTGAATCTTCCGAATCAGGTTTAGGTCATAAAAAAAGGCAAAAAAAAAAAAAGAAAAAAAGAAGCCAAGCCACCAAAAGGGTTGAGTTCTCGTGGGCCAAATCATAGAGGCTATTGCTCCGTGAAGATGTCCTGCATAGGCCAATCGCCATGATGTGATGGATCCAATTTTCTGTTTTCTTATGCTTCTCCCTTGCATTGAAGTGACCTGTCGACTCTAGGGTTCGTGACGGTTAGGCTAACTGAACGGTTAACATAGCGTGGCTATCCTTGGTCTTCTATCCTTGGCTATACCTAGGTATGGAAATCAGGGAAGTAGGACATCCTCAACACTGCGCGGTCAGCATCCAGAACTGGCCCACTAGCCAACTGATGCGGTATGGCGTTACGCGCTATACGAATTCTCTCTGTGATTGGGTCTGATTAGGAATGAAGCGTATAACATGATCCGACTGTCAGATCGTGCTCATCCTATTGCCACGGCTGATCTGTATTAGCACTAGCGACTAGTGATGTGGCTCATTTTTCGTGCTCCCCACTGATCTCCCGTCCCGACTTGTTCCCGTGTCTTACCATAGATTGGAGATAAATATGGGTAAACATAGCAAGATAGAGCCCCAGTCTAATAGTGTAGTACAATGTATAATGGTACGTAGTACATAGACTAGAGTTGGCTACAAGAGCATATGAAGTATGTAGAAGGCAGGCAACCCAATTAGGCAAAAGTTCAATAGATCTCCGAGATCATGGGACCGAGACCACCTCACCAACCACCCACTCTCGCCAATCTCTCCAATCTCTCCAATCTCAAATCCCTGTCCTCAATGCCAAGTGTCCCCCTCAACACTATCTTAGTGTCGTGGAAGCAAGATATTTCCACATCCTCTCTCCACTCCCCACAGTCCCCTAGCGCATTTCTTCCTCACCGCTGCTTCGTCCCCCCCACCGCCTCACTTTCTCTCTTCTTGCCTGTGTGACTCTTCTGAAGAAGGTCCTCTCATCCAGGCTGGTCCTTTATTTCCTCCCCTTCAACTTCACCTATCAGTCATGTCCAATGTCGATATATCAAGCGATGGCCTTATTGGGGTCGATTACGACTCCAGAGGCTATCTACAACACTGGCCAGTAGTAGATCAGCCCCCACGGTCCGAAGAAGGCCACGGTCTCTCGCCTTTGCAAACCAGCGGTCACCCTCTAGAACAGTCGGTGACCCAGGATCCGAATCTCATGGTCGATTGGCACTTTCAACCGCTACAACACACCCCTCACCAGCAACACCTTCCATATTCACCCGAAGACCCGTCAGCGCCGCAATTTACCACGAGTTATGGCATGCCCATGCAGTCTTCCCCGGTGGATCTCATGACTGGCCAGGGCCAGATGAACGCCGGCTTGCTCGATGGTCCTTATCTACCCATGTCAGCACCGGTTGATATGGTGCCATTCACGTATCAGGACTTTCAAGCGGATCTGATGGCGTTCCCCAACGGACCTCCGGACTTCTCATATGCCCCGCACCCCGTGCTCGAGAGCAGCTCCCCCACGGATACATATCTGGAAGTCCGCTCCCTGACCAGTTCCAGCAGCGACAACGGTTGGAGTACTGTGGACCATCGCCGCTCTCTCGACTTTGGCTTCCCTGAACAAGGTGTTTTCGTCAATCCCACTCAGACACTGCACGACCGCAGCCTTTCAGAGTCTTCATATTCCACCTCATACGGCAGCTTTGTGGATATTGCGAATCCGATCGGCTCCCCAGGCTCCGAGAACAACATGGACTTACCCTGTTATAACCATGGCCATGGCCACAGTCACAGCCATAGTCACAGCCATAGTCATAGTCACAGCCACAGCAGCTCGATCGGCATGCCTCACCCTTCCCCGACCAGCAGCGCCGTCGTTCGTCGTGAGCAATCCTCGTCAGGCTCTCGTTCGCCATCCGCCGTCAGCCCCAGTGGAATGGTGCGGCCGATTCCAGTTCCGATCAAGAAGTCCACATCGCCCGCCCGCTCATCGGGATCTTCCCAGGCATCGTCGGCCTCGCCACCAAGCCGGAAACCATCCCGCAAGAGCCCCATTGCCGCCAAAACATCCGAGACCAAGGTCCGCAAGCAGTCCCAGACCGGTAAGCCTGAGACTGAAAAGCGGGTCGGCAAGAGAAAGGGCCCTCTCAAGCCCGACCAGCGCAAGCAAGCCAGCGAGATCCGGAAGTTGCGTGCTTGTCTGCGTTGCAAGTTCCTCAAGAAGACTTGTGACAAGGGCGAGCCGTGTGCAGGATGCCAGCCATCCCACGCCCGGTTATGGCAGGTGCCATGTACTCGCATTGATATCAAGGAGATTGGGTATTTCATGAAGGACTGGAAGGCCGATTACGAGCGCCATATTTCCATGGGATTCTCGGTCGGCAATATCAAGGGATTCTCCGACCAGGAGCGCACGCTGTTCATCACTCACGGGTATGGCCAGATCCTGCCGATCAACGCCCGCGAGGTGTATGTGCGAGATGAGCAGTGCTTCACCGTCGACTGGATCGAGTCGATGCAGCGTGATCCGACACAGTACGAGGTCGAGACTGCGAAGCTCTCCGCTGGTATGGAGGGTATCTCGCATGCCATGCTATCTGACTATCTCGACCGTCACATCGACGGCAACGGTACCTTTGAGAAGTTTGTCGATGACTACTTCGAGGGCACACCGTTCCTGACACAGATGCTCAAGACTGCTTTCCGCTTCTACTTCCGCACCAAGCTACCTGTCATCCGCAAGGCGCTGAAACTAATCGTTGCCTACAATCTTACCCTCCATGTTACCATGGTTGAGGGTATCGGCGAGGAGGAAGGTTTCGTGGGCAAGATTGAGGACAAGTCCTCCAAGTTCTCTGGCAAGACCATGGCTCCCGTCATGATCAATTTCCAGATCAAGTGTGCCATGGCTAGCATGTGGCGTGAGCTGCAGAAGGATGTGCTGGAGGAGCTTTCAGCACTCTATTCGAGCGTGTACAGTGGAGACAAGCTGAAGAACTGGCCCACGATTTTCATTCTGGCCTCCATTTTGCTGGCAGTTTGGGAGGAGATGCAGTTCGACAGCCACTACCGCACACCGGTAAGTTCGAATCCGAAACGAGAATAATGCACAGCCATACTAACCATGAGTAGGACCATGCTGCCGTAGACAAATTCTGTACCGACATGGAGACCACCCCGGTGGGAGTCATTGTCGGACTCTTCCAGGCTATCTCCCAGAAGCTGCCTCCCTTCACCGAATGGGACTCGCAAAAGCACCACCAACTCCTCTACTCCAACCCCGATGTCTGTAACACGATGACAGAAGTGCGCCAACACGTCGAGCAGCATGGTAAGAACCACCCCCTTCCCACTCTGTGGATTCTTGACTAACCCACATTCCAGAGAGCTACCTCCGCAGCCGCTCCGGCTCCAAATTCAACCGGGGCGATTTCGACTGCCTATCAAATAAGTTTGTGTCGCGACTGGTGATTCGCGCCAACTAAATGACCCGATGCGCAAACGCGTTATGATGATGATATTTACACGACTATTGTTTCCAGCAGCGAGTACAGTTCCGCGATTTCGTTTTTGATTTGCTCAATGACACGAACTGGATGAGAAAATATGCCAACTTGGTCGTGACGATGCGCGAGCGCATACGTTTCCACTCTTTTAACGATGACTCCGACGGACACCTCCTAGTGAGGTGGCCCTCTTGCTTGTATTGTGGTTCCCAGGGTGAACCGACTTTCATTAGCTCTTTTTTTCAGCCTTGTTTTGGTCTTGTCTCATTTACTCATTTTATTTTATTTTTCCTGTCTCCTTGGTCATTGTCAATTTTTTCACACATTTTTTTTAACTTGTTACTTTGCTCTTGTCTTTGGTGTATACCTTTCTTCGCATAGCTTTGTCTCCAGCGATGAACGAGGATCAATCACGACTGTCATGACCGTGTACGGCCGAAGGTGTTTTTTTGTTTTGTTTTCATTGTGGCACCTGGCACCCGCCACTGACGCAACAATCAAAGTTTACCAGGCTCTGAAGGTGAAGAACGGGGTGTTGCAGACTGTCCCAATTGTCACGACCTTTGGATCCGGGAAGAGGCGTCGTCGGACCAGTGTGGATTTTCCAAGCGTTTGTTTATATATTGCTTATTGAATGGGCTTCGGGCCATATACTCCGTGAAATCTCTTTAAATTCAACCTTAGTGTAAGGGTAAGTGTTGACTACTGAAGTATAACGAGGCGGTGTAACCGGATCCGGGATATCATCTGACCTGAGCTAAGTTTGGAAGCGGGTACAGGGTACCCGAGGCGCAGAGGCAGTTGCCGCATACAGCCCCGTACCAAGTACCTTCTGGCATTAGCGTAGGCCCACCCCCTCTTTTTGCGATAAGCAACGTCATCACCCCTTGGAACATTGCGGTAAGTGAAAGAAATAGCTACAGTACTCCGTTGTGGTATGGCAGAAGTATAATATATCGATTAATAAGCTATTTTCTAGAATGTTTACCCGACAGGTTGAAATTTTCGGTGGTGGCGTCAACGATAGGCAGGAGTGATAGGCTGTTCCCAGGCACCCTCTTGACTCACATCCGGCATCTTCTGGCACAAGCCACTGGCCATCTCGCGTCACTTTGCCTGACTAAGACGCTTCGCCCCCTCATCGATACATAAGCCGACTTTCCCCTCTCTTTTCCTTTCAACTCTCCGGTGCTCTTCTACTTTCCCACCTTCCCATACTCTTTCTACTGCGTTCACTGAATCTAATTTCAATCTTGCAACCATGCAGATCTTCGTCAAGACCCGTGAGTTCCCCTTGTCCCTGACCGACTTCACCCGGCTTCCCGGCTTTCCTACTTCCCTCGCCACCTGGCCGCCGGCTTCTTTGACAGTCTTGCTAACATTCTTTTGCCACTAGTGACCGGCAAGACCATCACTCTCGAGGTTGAGTCTTCCGACACCATCGACAATGTCAAGTCCAAGATTCAGGATAAGGAAGGCATTCCTCCTGACCAGCAGCGCCTGATTTTCGCAGGCAAGCAGCTTGAGGATGGCCGTACCCTGAGCGACTACAACATTCAGAAGGAGTCCACCCTTCACCTTGTCCTCCGCCTCCGTGGTGGTATGCAAATCTTCGTGAAGACCCTCACCGGAAAGACCATCACTCTTGAGGTTGAGTCTTCCGACACCATCGACAACGTCAAGTCCAAGATTCAGGATAAGGAGGGTATCCCTCCTGACCAGCAGCGTCTGATCTTCGCCGGAAAGCAGCTTGAGGATGGTCGCACTCTCTCCGACTACAACATCCAGAAGGAGTCCACCCTCCATCTCGTCCTCCGCCTCCGTGGTGGTATGCAAATCTTCGTGAAGACCCTCACCGGAAAGACCATCACTCTGGAAGTAGAGTCATCGGACACCATCGATAACGTCAAGTCAAAGATCCAGGATAAGGAGGGCATCCCCCCTGACCAGCAACGTCTCATCTTTGCTGGTAAGCAGCTGGAGGATGGCCGCACCCTGTCCGACTACAACATCCAAAAGGAATCCACTCTACACCTTGTCCTCCGTCTCCGAGGTGGTATGCAAATTTTCGTCAAGACACTCACTGGCAAGACCATCACGCTGGAAGTGGAATCATCTGACACCATCGACAACGTTAAGAGCAAGATCCAGGACAAGGAGGGTATTCCCCCAGATCAGCAGCGTCTTATCTTCGCCGGTAAGCAGCTGGAGGACGGGCGCACCCTCTCTGACTACAACATTCAGAAGGAGAGCACCCTGCACTTGGTGCTCCGTCTGCGTGGTGGTCAGTAGATGATGTACACGATGCTTCTTTGTTTCTCGACTACGATGGGTTCTACATGACCTGCATGGCGTTTGGTCGGTTTTTCGAAGCTGAGGCTTCCGTTTTTACTTTTTATCTTTGCCTTTCCTTCAATGTTCACGTTCACACCTCTGTTCTTATCCTTGATGTGATCACCTAGTTCTATCTACTAGTTATCCTATGAATTGTACCAAGCCTTACTTGCTGGTCTCTACTTTTTTTTTCTTGTGTTGAATATGGTAGATATATGCGTAGAATGTCAGTGTAGACTGCTTTACATTTTCAGCCTTGTATACATCATCCGCGTTGTGCTCTATCCACAGTAGGTGGAGACGTAGATCCCAAAGCAAAACCTATAGTGGGCACATCAAGGGGGCACATTAGACAACTTGCTACAATTCTGGCTCTTGCCACCTTACCTTCACAATTATCCAACAAACCTTCTACAATCATCTAAATTTTTCTTTTCTTTGCCTCTTTGCCACTCACCGGTGCTAGGAACCGGTGGCACCTCACCGCCCTCACCGCCTTCACTTCCCGACCTCAGGATATCCAAAGATTAGGTAAGCCCATCCTTATCAGCCGTTATCATCACTGTACTTTCAACATCTCGAACCTCCAGGCAATGTGATCCCATCACTCGGGATGCCCGCTTACTTCTATCATATAAATGTTCAGGTCCTCTCGCACAATCCAGATAGCCTGGCATCAGCGGGTTCCTCTCTGGCCTTGCACTCTGCAAGGGAAGCTTTCCAACCGTTCCAACGAAGCAAGTCTCCAAGCTCCAGTCGCTTGTCACCAATATCAGGGACAGGCGCTGGAGACAACCAGGCACTGAGCACACAGCAAACTCTCGCGCATCGCCAAAAACATCCCTCTACCCTCTCTTCACCTGTCACAACAACCCCACCGCGAACCAGTTCCTCCCGCTCTTCCCCGGACACCTTATCCTCCACCTCCTCCACTTCACCAAGCTCCAAACCCACACCTACACTCCTCAAAACCGACAAGCGCTTCGGCGCTGTCACAATAGAGTGCATTGACATGGTCACCCCACCAAAAGACACCGCAAAACGCAGCTCAAAGCGCAGCTCCGCCCAAGAACCGGAGAACCTAGTAGCAGCCGGAATCGGCACCGACATCCTCGGCGGACTGCGCACAAAAGGTCGCTACATCCCCCTCGACCAAAAAGTCACCGACAGCATCTGGGGAATTGTCCATCTCTACCGCGACACGCAGGAAACGCCCTACCTCGCCCGCGATGACGACTACCCCACCTACCTAAAGGGATCCGCGGCTGCAGCGCGGAACCCGGGCGAGCAGCAGGCTACGCTACGGGGACATTTGTCGGGAGTTGCTTCGCCGGGCGGTTCTGCTGCGGGCGCTACGGCGTATCCGTTCCCTGCGACTGCTTCTTCGTCTGCGTTGCATCCTGATGGGGATTGTACTACGCTGTGCATTCTCGCTGTGCCGTCTTATTTGTCGCCTCCTGACTTTCTGGGGTTCGTCGGAGAGGAGACTAGGGATGAGGTTAGTCATTTCCGAATGATTAGGACTGCGCGTGCGAATCGGTATATGGTTTTGATGAAGTTTCGGAGTGGGAGGAAGGCGGTTGAGTGGCAGAAGGAGTGGAATGGGAAGGTTTTTAATAGCATGGAGGTATGTCGCCATGTTGGATTCCTGCTATTGGAGAGAGGGTTTTATACTGACTGACTTTGCTAGCCTGAAACCTGCCATGTGGTGTTCGTTAAGACGGTTGAGATCCAGGTTGTGGAACCAGAATCCTCAGCTGCTTTCTCGCCGGATGAGCATGGTGCTCTGTTGTCACCCAATCTCTCGACTCCTACTCGGCCTCCCGTTTCTTCTGCTGGGCAGGCAACTCTCACTGGGAAACCTCTCGCACCGCCTACTCCCGCCCTGATCGAATTGCCCACATGTCCCGTTTGCCTAGAGCGAATGGATGAGACCACAGGATTACTTACAATCATCTGCCAACACGTCTTTCACTGCACCTGTCTGCAGAAATGGAAAGGCAGCGGTTGCCCTATCTGCCGGTACACACAGGACGACTTCCGCAAAAGCAACGCTGACGCTGAAACCGACGCTGAACCCCAAGAATGCGCAGTATGCCACGCGGACATGAACCTCTGGGCTTGTCTAATCTGCGGAACTGTCGGTTGCGGCCGCTATGACGGCGCCCACGCCTTCGAACATTACAAAGAAACAGCCCACGCCTTCTCAATGGATCTCACCACGCAACGAGTATGGGACTATGTAGGCGACGCCTACGTCCACCGCATCATCCAAAGCAAAACAGACGGCAAGCTCGTCGAACTCCCAGCAGCAGACCACAGCGCCCTCGACCCACCAGATTGGGGCGACGCCGTGCCCCGCGAGAAACTCGAGAACATGAGCGTCGAATACACCCACCTCTTAACCAGCCAACTCGAAAGCCAACGCGCCTACTTCGAAGAAGTCGTCGAGCGTGCCGTTGACAAAGCCTCCCAAGCCAGCGCCGCAGCAGCCGCAGCAGAAATCTCCGCTAGCACCGCCTCCTCCCAGCTCGAGGACCTCCAATCTAAATATGATACACTCTCGCTAGAAACGATCCCCTCGCTAGACCACGACCGTTCCCGCGCCGAGAAACGCGCCGACAAGTTCGAGGCTCTGGCTCGTATGTTTGAGAAGAATTGGCAGGAGGAGAAATCCATGAATGGAAATATGATGCAGCGGCTTGATCTTCTCACTGCAGAGGTTGAGGATCTGAAGGCTTCGAATGCCGATCTCGCAGAGCAGAATCGCGATCTTACTTTCTTTATTAGTGGGTCGCAGCGCTTGCAGGATCAGGGCGAGGAGGTTACTGAGGGTACGGTTAGTATTCCTGATCCTGCTAAGAAAAAGAAGGGGAAGGGGAAGGGTAAGAGATAGATCGATGCTTTGTTGAGTGTTTCTACTCCAAGCAGTATACCTCCTTTTTCTCTTTGTTTGTTTCTGAATGTGAGCGCTTTCTTGTTCGGAGTTAATGTGTTATGAGCAAAATTTGTACTTGTGCTTGGTCTGTTTTTCGGACAGGCTCGCCTTGTATTGTACATAGTATGTGTGTATAAGTACACTGGATGAGTTATAAGTTAAATGTCAATATCAATATCATATATCAATATCAATATCATATATCAATATCAATATCATATATCAATATCAATATCATATATCAATATCAAGAAGAGGTTCCATCTTCACAACACCCATAACAGCAAAACATATTCAAACAAGGTAAAATAAAACAAACAAATCAATTCTAATATACAATCCCTACAAAAATGCAAAATGCAATATACACCCAACACAAACACAATCAAACTCCCTTCCTAACAGCCCAAAAATAATTCCCCCAATCCTCACTCCCAGGAACCATCTTCCACCCAAAGCCAGGAACATAAACAGCACCCACACACTTCCAACTCATACCCTCTGCAACACCAGCCCCACCCCTCGAAACACCCGTGTCAGCAGCCCTCATCAAACCCTCCTGCAACCACCCCTTAACCTCAGGCGGGTTAACAAACTTGCTCCACTCATGCGTGCCACGCGGCACGACACCGATAGGCCACGGCGCTTCAGCGATGAGTTGGTTTAAAATGAACGATGGCACCGTGCGTGAAATTGTTGAGCCGATTAGCCAGCCGCCTGGCTTTAGGGCTCGTAGGCAGTTTGTTAGGAATGTGAGGGGGCTGGATGTTTTGGGGTCGATGTGTTCGAGGACTTCAAAGAGGGTTACGATGTCGTATTGGGGTGGGGTTGTGGTGGCGGTGGTGGTGGTTGTTGATTCGGGAGATTGAGTTGAGGCAAGTACATCCTCCAGCGTCGTGTTCAAGTACTTAAACTTCCCACTCCGCAAATGCGCATCAACGGTCGGATCCATGCGCGCATGCTCGCGCGCAATCTGGATTAGATTCGTCGACGGGTCAATGGCTGTCATTGAAGCGGCGCGCGTGGGTGTTGGCGCGGCGGTGTTCGGGTCCAGGGGGATCGTGCGAGCAAGCGATTCGGCGAAGATGCCGCCGCCGCAGCCGACGTCTAGGTAGTTGAAGGTTGCGGAGTTGGGGGTGGAGGGTGAGGGGGCTGTTTCGGTTGAGCCTTCGGCTAGGCAGGATGCGATGAACTCGTGTCGGAGGGGGTTCATTAGGTGCAGGATTCGGGAGGGGCCCATTGGGTCCCACCAGGAGCTGGCCAGCCCTGAGAAGTGGGAGAGTTCATCGGCTGAGACGGAGGATGTTGAGTGTTTGCGGATTGGGGTTGGGGTTTGCGTTGCCGGTTGGATGTTTGGGCGTGCGGAGAGGGTTGATTCCAGTGGTGAGGGTCTTGTGAGTGGTTGGATTGAGCGGAGGGCTCGGAGGGGAGTTGTCCTTGGTCGGAGGGAGGCCATTTCGGGTGTTGAGGTGTGGGTAGTGGAGGGTAATGGAGAATTAGCTCTAGAGGGTTGGGGCTCTGGGAGCTTTGGATGATGCGGAACCCGGGTTTGTTCTCTGTCAAGGATAATTAGTTTTTGCCATGTGCTGATTGGCAATAAGAGCAATTGAGTATATACCAGTTGAGCATTATATGGGCTGTTGCGAGCAATTGGGAAAGAAGTCGCATGAAGCTGATCGTCAAATTGGAGATTCGCCGATACCGAAACAAACATGCCAAGGCCGTTGACGGTCGAGTCACGTGGTAGAGAGGACTACATCAACAAACTACATCAAAATATATGCACTCTAATAGATGTGTACTAGAGTCAATGAATACCTAGGATAATTGTTCCTCAAATAGAGCTGTGAAACTTCAAAATGAAATAAATCAAATCATTTTAAGTGTGTTTATGGTAAAAGTGCCATCTCACGAACTTTATCTGACTTAAAAATCATACATCGAAGATAGAGTTTGATATTGGGAAAGTATTTCGTGCTTTTTTTCTATTCTGGTTTTATTTTTCTCGTAGGTTTCGATTTGAAGAAGGGCAGTTTCAAAAAAATTTGGGGAACAAAATGGCGGATTTCGTGCACATTTTACTGGT
The DNA here is from genome assembly GCF_001773325.1 of Penicillium arizonense. Lineage (NCBI taxonomy): Eukaryota > Fungi > Ascomycota > Eurotiomycetes > Eurotiales > Aspergillaceae > Penicillium > Penicillium arizonense. The sequence goes on along the minus strand of NW_019173290.1, from coordinate 286,806 downwards.
AAGAACGGTAAATCATGAACATTTTGACCCCAAATTTTTGGATTTTTTAACTTTTTGGGTGTCAAAAAAGTAATTTCTCGTAGGATTTTTTCAGATCAGAATGATTTTTCGTAGGTTAGTTTTATATCCCAGAGGTATTTCAGTGCTCCAGCTCACTCTCACCCAACCCCGTCGTCGACGAAAACAAATGTAGTCTACTCTTATCTACCATGATTGATGTCGAGTCTAATGCTTCAGGCTCTATGATAGCCTTGTTTCCTTCCTGAGGATATTTCCCTCCCTCTTCATCGGCTTCTGATAGTGCATCCAAGATTCATTCTCCTACTTCTTCGTAACTTGTTTACAACGACGTACTTGCAAGACCTTTATTGAATGATTCGTTTGCTCGTGTTCTCTGTATCCAATACCAATGATGCTCCATCCCAAATCTCCATCTATAAACTCCAGTGGTATCATATGCTGCAACCCGCATCCCAAATCAACAGAAGAGCGACAATCACCCCAACAGACAACTCTGGAAGCCAAGTTCCCGTGGCACCGACTCAATTTGGTCATGATCGACCTCATGCATCTCGCGGATGTCCTCTGAGCCAGCAGAATAATCCCAAACATGTTGGCCTGACCACGAAGCCAAGTGATCCGGCACTGCAGCACCGAGGATAGGCAGGAAGTTCCCCGTGTTGATGGTGCCATCTAGCCCCAGCACGGCTTTGCATCGCTCCAGTAATGTCGGCAAGAGGTATGAAGGCGAGCCACGAATCTGGGAAAGCGTGTGAAGTATTCCCCACAGCAACTCGTTCGGGTCGATTGTCGACTCGGCTAGTCGTTGGACGGCTTTTGATCCTAGAGATCCTGTAACATCTGCAACAGAAGCACCCATGTCGAAAAGTTTCTGTTCCTATGGCACAATCAGCATTTGAAGGGGTCTCAGTATCGGGAGTGACTTACCATTCCAATCCCATGTGCATCCACCGCCCCTTGCGATGCAGCACCGATCACACCCATCATGGCTTTGCCCACCATCACTGGGAGGTGGAATGGAAGCACTGCATCGTCGCAGGAGCCAGGTTGCGTGGCATGGCTCATGGACAATTTCCACATCATTGCTTGCAACCATTGCTGCGTGATCAAGATATCAACTTGCTGGATCTCAAGTACTCCATCCAATGAGATATTCTTGCATAGACCCGACTGGATTGCGGAAGTCGATGGTCTCTCCAAAATGCCATCTCCGCCTCCGGCCGATAGCCAATCGTATAGGTCTGGTGTGAGCTTTTCGAAGATGTTGATCAAGTTGATGAACCCATATGCTAAGATAGGATCTTCCGAGCCAAGCACCTGTGGCTTATGAATCGAGCTGCGCAGCATGACTGGTTTGGCTTGTTGAAGAGCATATCCCCTTCGCTCAGATTAGTATCAGTCCACGCCATCCACCATCTAATCCACTCACCTCTCCGTGACAAACAACAGCCAAAATATGCGTCGCCTTTCCTCGGCTTCTTCCACACTATAATCCGCAAATGTCGATTCACGATGTAGACCAAGCGTAAACGCCATCGAGGTAGCCTGACACAAATAATGCCAGGCATGATCCTGCCGATCCAGATTCCCATATGAGGCAAACAAAAAGAACGAAGTCAACAATGACTCCGTACTCAACTCCTCCACAACATCGCATTCGCGCCGCGCCCGCACGGCCTCAGCCAGGAGTTCTTCACCCGACATCAACGAATGACCATCCCCGATGCTCTGCAATCGAGCTGGATCTGGAACCGGTGTGGCGCCATCTAACTTTAACTGGATATGCGTCGCGGCACAGAGAGACGCCAGAAACGCATACCGCTTTGGCGACAGCCGTGCCGGCTGGTGGCTATCCAGACGCAGCTGCTCGTCGCGCACGACTGGCATGATCGGGAATAAATATTTCAGATAGACATTAACATGCGCGAGCAGAATCTGTGGCGAGAGACGTCTCGCATGTGGAAGTGCATATCCATTTGCCGATTCGACTGTTGAATCTGTCGATCCTGGCGATGAAACGAGTTCCGGTGGTAGATGTGAAAAATGATCGGAAAAGTCTTGGCTGGCGAATTGTGAATCGGCGATATTGAATGGTGAAATGGGAGACTCGAATCGGTACGGGACATCCTTCTCGGGATACACTTCGGGGGCGTCGCGGGCTGGATTGACGGGAGCCAGCGGGTAAAGCGTTCGGAATTTCGGTCCTTTGCGACGGAGGACATCGCTATAGGAACATGATAACAGGAGCCGTTGGCATTTATCGCAGGGTTGTTCGCGGGAACATTTTATTTTGCGGCGGCGGCAGTTGTCGCACGCTTGTTTCGGCTTGTCCATTTTTGAATTTGAAGGCTGATGTTAGAGAAGTGAAGATAGAAAACTCGACATTATAACTTAACAGAATAACAGAACCTGGGGAAGGGCGGGGTGGAAAATCCCCGCAAGGCCCCTGCACTTCTTCATATAAGAATCGTGAGATCAGGGGCAGTGTCGGCCCGAGTTCGCTTGCATGTTTCTGTCTGTTCCCTGCTGATTTGGTGGTCTACAAGGTCCGTGATTGACATCCTCGTTCTACTCCCTCTTCCTATTCCGACTGATCCGGTATACGGGTACATGTACACCAGGTACACTCTCAGATATACGCCCCTCGCCAGGTCGAGATCTGATGCCCTCATGAGCCAAGTCATCTATGCCTGACATCTCAGGGCTCCGACTGTAAGCCAAGTGGGTTGGGATGCGCGATTTTCCACCGCCGCTTAACCTGATTAATATGGAGTGGACACTAGCCTCGCTCCACGAGTGGCCTGTCATCCCTCTTCCAATCAACTTCTTCACGGCTTCTCACTAGACCCAGTATATTCTGGACCTGGCTCTGGCTCTGGATCTGGATCTGACTCTGGAAATGCCGGCAATATCTCTTTCCCTCGGGAAGCCGAGAGGCAGCAAAAAGGACATTCGCGGGATTCCCTACCCTTGGATCATGCCATATTCAATAATGAGTTTATTTGGCTTCTCTCATAGCTTCAGAAGAAGTAGGACTGGTCCCCAGATATCCAGAAAAAAAAAGCCGAGGTTCCAGCGAAAGTAGAGCTCCAGAGTTACTCCAGGTTTCTCGCATTTTGCTTCCCGGACGAGTGCTTATAAGCTTCTCCACTAGTGAGAAAAGACTCACCGCAGCTCGGCATTTCACCTATGATGCCCATTCCATCGTGTCCGAGAGCTTGTTGACTTGCCAGACGGACATTTATCGGGCAATTAACCAATCACAGGCCACAAATCTGGTGATCGACACTCTCTTCGCTGTGGATGTATGATTATCCCAATTATCGTCATTTTATGTCGTACTACTCACTTGCTTTGACTCTATTTTTGCCGACTGCTACGTTGGAAAAGTATTGTGGAACTATGACATTGTGGCACTTCAGAGCTTCAAAATTGGAGCCTTGGCCTCTTTGCGGCTATACAATATGGATGGCCTAATCAGACTGACAACGGCATTGGACTCTTCTCCAGAAGCATTACTAGTTTGCAATTAACTCATTCATACAGTGGGGTGTGCTTGACACCCCTTGAATGATGGCTTGGAACACGACTCGCAAAACGGTGAAAGAAGGGCGAAATTCTGATAGGGTACGATTTCCTCCAACTGTACATGGGCGATGTTAGTGTACAGACCTGGATTCCATTCTGATCTGCATTGATCAATGCCCTGTCCATACAGCTTTCCGGTTGCACTACATGCACTTCCCAACGCAAGGGACGATCTCCACATTGCCCAGCCCCAGCTTCAGTCGCCTCACCCCGCAAAAGCATTCAGCCACTCGGGAAGGGACGCGATTCGGCATATCCAGTTTCCCTACGTAACATCGGAGAATCAACGGAGATTCATTCTCATGCCGGTCTCGGGATGTCGGTCTAATTCTCGGGCAAACCTGCAACTGTTGTACCATAGTGCAGCGACCCGTGCTCCGAGCAACTATAAAAACGACCCAGGTTGGACATGCAGTGCTAAGCATCAGCCTTTCTTCTCAACAATTGACTCGGAAATCGGTTGCCATGGTTGGTTTATCGGATTTCATCGTGGGTGCTTGCCTTGTGCCGGCTGCCTACGGTGCTTTCTCTACATCTGCCTCCAAGGCTTCTTCCCATTCTGCTTCTACTTCTGCGTCCTCTACTTCGGCTGCTGCATACTCCCAGTTTAGTTTGCCTGCTAATGCGGATGCTGGTGCCAACCTGATTGCCAATATCGATGATCCTGATGCTATTAATGCCCAGTCGGCCTGTCCTGGGTATAAGGCATCCAATGTGAAGGAGTCTCCTAGGGGGTTGACCGCCACTCTGAAGTTGGCTGGCAAGGCATGCAATGCCTACGGTACGGATGTGGACTCGCTGGACTTGTCGATTGAGTACCTCGCCAATGATCGACTCAATGTTCAAATTGTCCCAACTTACATCGATTCGTCGAATGCCTCTTGGTTCTTGTTGGATGAGAATACCGTCCCTCGAGCCAAGTCGGATGAGCATGCTTCAAAGAAGGATAGCGATCTTGAGATCACTTGGTCTAATGAGCCTTCCTTCCAGTTCAAGGTTACCCGCAAAGCTACTGGTGATGCCATATTTGATACCACCGGCTCGCGCTTGGTGTTTGAGGATCAGTTTATTGAGTTTGTGACCTCCTTGCCCAAAGACTACAATCTTTACGGTATTGGAGAGCATCTTCAGCAGCTGCGCCTCTTGGACAACCTCACCTTGACTCTCTATGCGTCGGACCAGGGTGACCCAATCGACGAGTAAGTTGTATTTGAGGTAGACCTCTTTGTTCTTGACACTAATTATTCAATCAGCAATGTGTATGGGTCTCATCCTTTCTATCTCGACACCCGCTACTACGAGGTCAATGATAACGGCGACCATACCCTGGTTGCAAGTGCCAAGGCTGATCAGTCTAAAGACTATGTCTCCTACTCGCATGGTGTCTTTTCACGAAACGCTCATGGCCAGGAAGTAATCATGCAGCCCGAGGGATTCAAGTGGCGCACTCTGGGAGGGAGCATCGATCTCACCTTCTACTCGGGACCTACCCAGGCCGATGTCACCAAGAACTACCAACTGAGCACCATTGGACTGCCTGCATTGCAGCAGTACTTTACTCTTGGTTTCCACCAGTGTCGCTGGGGATACAAGAACTGGACGGCTCTTGAAACTGTCGTTTCAAACTTCGAGAAGTTTGAAATCCCGCTTGAGACTATCTGGTAATTTGGTTCATTCATCATTTTAGTAGGAGCAGTTTGCTAATCTATTCAGGAACGACATTGATTATATGCATGCCTACCGTGACTTCGAAAATGATAAGGACCGCTACTCCTACAGTGAGGGTGAAGAGTTCCTTAACAAGCTGCACAATAGTGGCCGTCATTACGTTCCTATTATCGACTCCGCCATCTACATACCGAATCCTAACAACGAATCTGATGCGTAAGTCTATTGTGTGCTCTCAATCAAACATCTTGCTGACAGTAGTCCAGCTACGAGACCTATACTCGCGGTCACAAGGGCAATGTCTTTTTGAAGAACCCCGATGGAAGTGAATACATTGGAGCTGTCTGGCCCGGATATACAGTTTTCCCTGACTGGCATAACCCTAACACAAGCGATTTCTGGACGAACGAGATTGTAGCTTACCAGAAGAAGATTGCACTCGACGGTATCTGGATTGATATGAGCGAAGTCTCTTCTTTCTGTACTGGTAGCTGCGGATCTGGCAATCTCAGCCTAAACCCCGTCCACGGTACCTCCTTGCCCGGAGAGCCTGGCAATGTGATCTACGACTACCCTGAAGGATTCGAATTGACGAACAAGACTGAGGCTGCTTCCGCGTCGTCAGCATCATCTAGCCAAGCTGCAGCCGCGACAAGTGGCTCTGAGCCGTCTTCCAGCGTCTCCTACTTGCGAACTACACCCACTGCTGGTGTGCGCAACATCAACTACCCGCCATATGTGCTCAACCACGACCAGACCGGTCATGACCTGGCCGTCCACGCCGTGTCTCCCAATGCCACTCATTCCGATGGGGTCCAGGAATACGACGTGCACAACCTCTTCGGCCACCAAATCCTCAACGCCACCTACAACGGTCTGAGAGCAGTCGACGATCAGAAGCGCCCCTTTATCATCGGCCGCTCAACATTCGCCGGCTCCGGCAAATGGGCCGGTCACTGGGGCGGCGACAACTACTCCAAGTGGGCCTATATGTTCTTCTCAATCCCACAAGCCCTCTCATTCTCCCTCTTCGGAATCCCAATGTTCGGCGTCGACACCTGCGGCTTCAGCGGCAACAGCGACGAAGAACTCTGCAACCGTTGGATGCAACTATCTGCCTTCTTCCCCTTCTACCGAAACCACAACACGCTCTCAGCGAACTCGCAGGAACCCTATGTCTGGGAATCCGTCATCGACGCCACAAAAACCGCCATGAATATCCGCTACGCCATCCTCCCTTACTTCTACACCCTCTTCCACGAAGCGCACACAACCGGTTCAACCGTCATGCGCGCGCTAGCCTGGGAATTCCCAACAGATCCATCCCTAGCCGCAGTCGACACCCAGTTCCTACTCGGTCCATCAATCATGGTCGTCCCAGCCCTAGCACCCCAAGTCACCACCGTCAAAGGTGTTTTCCCGGGCATCAAGCATGGCGAAATCTGGTACGACTGGTACACCCAAACCGCAGTCAACGCGGAACCAGGCGTAAATACTACCATCCCAGCCCCACTGGGCCACATCCCCGTCTTTGTGCGCGGTGGCAGTGTCCTGCCCATGCAAGAGCCCGCATTGACCACCAAGGAAGCGCGGAACACGCCATGGTCGCTCCTGACTGCGCTTTCTAGCAATGGTACCGCGGCCGGTGATTTGTATATCGATGATGGAGAGAGTGTTGAGCCTGATGCTACGCTGAATGTGGTTTTCAAGGCGCAGGCTTCGAGTTTGAGTGCTCGCGCTAAGGGGGACTGGAAGGAGTCGAATCCTCTGGCTAATGTTACTGTCCTGGGTGTGTCTGAGAAGCCTGGTTCTGTTACGCTTAACGGCAAGGCTGTCCCTGCTTCTTCTGTGCGGTACAATGCCACGGCGCATGTGTTGTCCGTTGGTGGGTTGGAGAAGTTTACGGAGGAGGGTGCTTTTAGTGAGAGCTGGGTGCTTAAGTGGTAGATGAAGAGGAGTATTGACTAATGTGTCTGCTGCAGTGGTGCTAAAACTGTGTCGCTCTTATATACTCTGTGGACCTCAATATCAATAGACTGCATATAGATTGCAACTCTGAGTCTATCTCTTTTACTATTACACTGTAGACTGTAGAATATAGGATCCATACAAGGGTCTTGCCTTAATTAACTGAGCAAGGCTAGTAAGAAACATTTCATATTCTGCCGATCGCATTGCCAAATCGCCCATGAACATCCATAGATTCCGATCCCCATCGAGATGCAATCATCAGTCTCGGACTGCATTGCAAAGTCGGCCTAAATATAGAGGACTCGTTTTCAGCCCCATAGATACATCCCCTCAGCGTAAGCGATACATAGTGAAAAAAAGAAAAAAGAAAAGAAAGAAAGACATAATAGGCCCTATCCGACATCGCACGAACCCAGCAAGGTAGAAAACCAGCTCCGACTAAAGCCCGACAAAAAGATCAACACCCGTGTCCCATTGCAACCCTATCTCCATCCGGCAACCCTGCAAATTTGGGGTCCAAGTCCAAGTCCTCTCTGCACGCTGATTCGACCGGCCGTGTCAGGGGTTTTCAATGCTGACAGGGATGTTTAATTTCCCACGGGCTGTAACGCGACTAATCATCCTTCATGACATGTGAATTTATAGACTCGTGTCCCGTACTCGTGAAAGAAACTATACTTGTGGAAAGGGCATGGAAGGATCGGGATTGTGGGTTCGTCTTATGGGCGCGCAATGCTTAGTGCTTAGATCTAATTAATTAGGAACTATCGTGGCTTTGTTTTCTGGATAATTTCGTTGCTTTTTCTTGTTTTGCCTTAAGTTTCTTTTCATATGATGTGTCTAGGGGCGGGAAGTTAAAGGGGATTTACACCCGCTGGCGATGTTAATTTGTTTGATTGGCTCTTGGGCGCTGTTGTGCTAGACTCGGAGATCAGTTTCTTCGTTAATTGGTTCTTTGGGGATTTTGTTCATTTGGTTTGTGGTTTCTGCTTGGGTTTTGTTATATAGAACTGTTTGCTGCGTCGTTTATTGTTTTGTTATCCCGTTAGCGTTATCTTACGCCCCTTTTTTCGTTGATTTTGGTGTCGACAGTCATACACTATGGTCCTTTTACGCTTGGCTTGGTTTGCCGGCTTGGTTGTCTCTGCTATTGCGGCTACTCCTGATCAATGGCGCTCGCAGTCGATATACTTCATGCTTACTGATCGCTTCGCTCGGACGGACGGTTCGACTACGGCGAGTTGTGATGCGAGTATGAGGGTATGACTTCCGGAGGTTGAATTAGAATGAACGGCTTGCTAACTTTTATTGAATAGAGATACTGCGGCGGAACCTGGAAGGGAATTGAGAACAAGGTAAGGGATACACACATTCGTCAACACTGTTACCAGAGCACTAACAGATTCATATAGCTCGACTACATCCAGGGAATGGGATTCACGGCTATTTGGATTACTCCTGTAACAGCCCAATTGCCCGAGGATACCAAGTATGGTGAAGCCTATCATGGCTACTGGCAGCAAGACATGTAAGTGGACTAAATAAATTTACGTGAATATGCAACATTACTGACAGAACTTAAGCTACGGTCTCAACTCACATTATGGCACGGCAGATGATCTCAAGGACCTCGCCTCAGCTCTGCATAAACGGGGAATGTATCTCATGGTTGATGTAGTAGCCAACCATATGGTTAGTCAACCCACGATCTGTGCAGCTCTCGATCTTTCTTTCTCGGTTTATATTGACTTCTATCTTTCAAGGGCTACGCTGGTTCTGGAGATTCAGTCAACTATGCCGTATTTGGCCCATTCAATGAGAAGAAATATTTCCACTCCTACTGCGAGGTCAACGATTACAGCAACCAAACCAACGTGCAAGACTGCTGGCTCGGTGATACGACTGTCTCACTACCTGATCTCGATACCGACAGTGAAGACGTCCAGAGTATTTGGTACAACTGGGTTGGGTCTTTGGTTTCTAACTACTCAAGTGAGCAGTCGTCTTCCCCATTCAATGACACAAATACTGATACTACCCAAGTCGACGGTCTCCGCGTCGACACAGTCAAACATGTCGAAAAGAGCTTCTGGCCCGGTTACAACAAAGCCGCTGGTGTGTACTGCATCGGAGAGGTCTTTGACGGCGACGCCCATTATACATGTCCTTACCAGGAAGTGATGGACGGGTTGCTCAACTACCCAATGTGAGATTCACTTTTCAGCTTCAATCATAAGCCCCTGTCTAATTGTTCAAAACCAGGTATTATCCTCTCCTCGCGGCCTTCAAATCCACAAGCGGAAGCATGAGTGATCTCTACAACATGATCAACACCGTCAAGTCAACGTGCGCCGACTCGACTCTGCTAGGGAATTTCGTAGAGAACCATGATAACCCGCGCTTTGCTTCGTAAGTGGAACTTGATCCATACTCCTGTTTCAATAGATGCTTATTTGAAAACAGCTACACTGATGACATGTCGCTCGCCAAGAATGCCGCTGCCTTCACCATCATGGCTGATGGTATCCCAATCATCTACGCCGGACAAGAACAACATTACAGCGGAGGCAGCGACCCGAACAACCGCGAGGCTACCTGGTTGTCCAAGTACAACACCAACAGTGAATTATACCAGCTCATTGCGAAGGCGAATGCTATTCGGAATCAGGCTATCTATAAGAGTGATAAGTATACCACTTACAAGGTATGGATTCAACACTCTTTAGTTTCTTCTTTTGATCTATATAGACTGACTGGACATTGCTCATAGAACTACCCGATTTATAAAGATGACACCACTTTAGCTATGCGCAAAGGCTACAGCGGCTCTCAGACCATCACTGTTCTCTCAAACCTTGGTGAGAGTGGAAGCTCGTATACGCTTTCGCTTCCTGACACAGAGTTCAAGGCTGGTGATAAGTTGGTGGAAATCATCACTTGTACTAGTGTGACTGTTGATAGCAGTGGGAAGGTTCCTGTTCCTATGGCGAAGGGACAGCCGAGGATTTTGTACCCTTCTTCGCTGATCCAGGGAGCGAGTTTGTGTGCTTAGGATAGGAGATAGGAATCAGTTCAAATTGACATGCACCATTTATTCTTTTTCTCGTTGAATAAATATAGGACCAATTGATATACTTTTGGTAATAATTGCGGACCATGCACCGGAAAACAAACCCTACATCCAGTTCCAAGAGACACACAAGTTCAAGACAATGCACTACCACCTCACCCACTCGAATAACATCTATGTCCAAGAGAAAAGAAGAAGAAGAAAAAGAAGAAAAAGCAAACCCGCTATCCATCGCCAATCCCAATCCAAAGCCAAATCCCATTCCCTATCGCAATCCAAATCCATATCCATATCCTAACCTCATAACATCATCACCAATCATGCAAAGCCCTAGGCACAAGACCAATGGGCAAAGCCCCACCAGTAACAGGAGCCGAATGATGCTGAAACAAAGCAGGCGGTTCAAACCCAGCCTGAGCAGCTCCATACCCAGGCATCAACTGATCAAGACACCCATACCCCTCAACAAGGTTATCCAAAACCTCCGCACCAGGCATTAGCTGCGACAGATCCATATTCCGTCCTTGGGGATGCGAATGCGAATGCGAATGATGCTGCGCAGACCCAGTACTAGGACCGGAACCATAAAACGGCACGCCCTTCTCATCAATCGGGGAAGAAGAAGGCAAAGAAGCATGCTCAGCAGCCGTGGCAACGACGGCCGTTGCTTCGGAATAGCGGCGCTGCACTTCGCCTACGATGCAGGCGATTCGGTAGGGCAGGTTGTCGCCGCTTGGGGCGAGGTGCAGGAGGAAGCCGCGGACTTGGCTGATTAGTGGGTCGGTGAGGTTGTAGTCGCATAGTGTTAAGGCTGCGTAGCCGACTATGAAGTAGACGTGGTCGATTAGGCTGGGCGCGGTGCTGAAGCGGGTTTGGAGGAATTTGGAGATTATTAGGCGGGCTGTGCCGCAGATTTCTGGGGTGAGGCGGTCGCTATCTGGTTGGAGGCGGGTTGCTGTTCTGTGTAGGAGGAGCTGGCAGAACCAGAGGTTTAGGTCGAGGGTTGAGTCTTCGTTGTTTGCTTGGGGGTTGTGTTAGGATGGTTGGGGATAGTCTGAGAGGGAGGGAGGATTTACTTAGGAGATGGGCCCATTCCATTTTCCAGCGCTCGATTTCTTCGTATTCGGCTTCGGCGAATTGGAGGCGGTGCTGGCTGTGTTGGAGCTTGAGGGCTATGCGATATAATTGGATTTCGGCTACTATTTTTCCGTCTTCAGGGGTGGCGGTTGCATGTTCTAGGATCCTGGGGCATTGGTCCATATGTTGCTGTTGGATGTTGACGGTGCGGCCGTTTGCGAGGGCCGAGCTATGGTTCATTGTTAGACTGGGTACTTTGGTTGGCAAGACGACGACATACTGTAATTGGGTTGCACAGAGCGTATTCCATAGACGCAGCTGGGCAAGTAGGTCATCGGGGTTGATACTATCTCTGGGGAGAGTATTGAGGAAGTTGAAGGAAATTAGGGCATGGTTGATTGAGATCCCGCTCAGCAACCAGTCATCCATCAGTCCTTCTTTATGAATCGCGGTAGAATATAGGCAAAGCAATGTCAATGCCTGCAGCATATCGCTTGTCAGGGGTGGGGGCTTCCACAGCATCTTAGCCACGGCATGTTGAACGTGGAGAGAGATATCGCGGACAGTATGCTGTGGTAAGCCAGGCAAATACCGCGCAGCAAGGAGACACGCAGTGTTGAATAAGAGTGTATTTGATCGCTGAATGCTGGACGAATGGCTTATTGAAACCCAATGGCCGAAATACTCCACAAATCTGAGACAATGTTAGCAGGAGCATGCGTCTGAGACAAAATGAAACGTACAGTTCAATCAACTTCAGGGAGAGCTTAGAGTCTACAATACCCTGAGTTACTATATCCCCAAGGATATCATCGTCGGAGGAGAAGTGGTCTCTCTCTCCAAAACATTCAGCTTGGAGGTCTCGAATGAGCTGAGCCGGCTTCAGGGGGTATAATGATGCCGACACGCTATCATTCGAGGCCTCGTCTATACTGCCGCTCCTCGCCTGCGAGTTTAATTTGCCGAACATGCTGGGGGCACGATCAACCATTTGCCGCATTAAATGGATCATCTCCCCCATGCCTCGTTCAAGAGAGACAAGCCGTTCCTCTATCGAGGGCACGGCAGTAGCATCGGACCAGGTTGATGCATTGTCCTGGAACCGCTCTGATGTCTCTGGGAGTTCACATTCGAGTCTTTAAACAAAGTAGTCAGTATATAAAGCAACTCCGGGAGTGGATTTTTGTTGTACAAAATTGCGGGCGCATTTGGGTGTGAGGGTAAGTATAAGGCGATCGCGAGGGCAAAAGTTGAACATGTGGCAGTTACAAGGGTGGCAAATGAAGAAAAAGGCCTCACAAACCTCAGGGATAGACAGCGGCGACAAGCATGACCACGCGGATCAACATCGCATCGGGTCTTGAGCTTGCGACAAGTATTACAAGCCGTCATGGATCGACGAATGCGCCCTTTGGGCCTCGCATCGTGACCAGCGACCGAGTCAATTCTGTTGCCTTCCTCAGGGGCAACGCTCTTGGTCTCCCAAGAGACGGTGTTATTTGAAGGGCCAGTTCGCGTCATTGCATTGGTTGAGTACAGCCTATTGGATCATTTATGTCGAAATAAGTGAGAAAGTGAGAAAAGATCAACAACTGGACCCTTCGGAAAGCCAAGTTTTAAAGCCTTGAAGATCATTTCTCTGCTATCAGGGAGATCCAAGCCTTATAAAAGCGGATCGCTGGTCCGAGAGAGCCTAGGAGCCAATTGCGACAAGTAAATGAGTACTGACGATATCGACTCCGCCTGCGCAGGTACGTTTGAACCCGTCTCTGGCGGACCTGGGGTAATCGAAAACGCATCCACCAATCCTGATATCTCTCGGCGGCTTCTAGAAAGGTGATGAGGGCCGGTGCTTACTGCAGACTTTCAGCACAGAGAGGGGTTGATAGACTAGTATTGGCTACAGAATATCCCCGACGAGAACCGTTGGAGAGGGGTTTAGAGTGTGTACAGTACATCTAGTATGTTAGTACGTTGCCTGTTTGGAGCTTGTTTGGAACTCTTTGTTATCTAAAATCGGCAATTCCTATCTGGCTTTGTTTGAGATATGCATTACATTGATTTGGCAATTGCATTGGTAAATGAGCATTGAGTGGAGAGGACTATAGAGGATCCAAAGTAGTGGAGGCAAGTCCGGATAATTGGCTAGCATGTGCTATTGTCTCAAAGAAGTGGCTATCAGGATTGGAGGGTTAAAGCAATGCGACACTGTAACTTTAGTTCCGGCTAACGACGGGTCTTTGGACGGCGAATGCATTAGTGTCTTTTTAGTCTTATCCATCTCCTTTTCAGTTTGCCTAGGAGGTTGGAAGCTTGCAGTCTCATGATCAGCTTCGTGTCAAATGCCTAAAAGAAAAAAAATAATAAAAAAATAAAAAGTAAGGTTAGTAGCATGGGCATATATATAAAGAATGAAGATATGAAGATAGATATCTGGTGGTCGGAATTAATTTTGACCCGGAGGTATGCGAGCCCTAGGCAGAATATTTTGCTAATCGCGCAACTCTAAGTGGTGATGCGGGAGAACATATACGACTCAGCCGAGGCCTGGTTTTTCCTGCTTCTCGGGGATCCACTTAGGGCCAATATAACTTCATGCAGAGGGGCTTAGCGCCTGCCTCTCCGAGTGTAGTGTTCTTTTCGCCCCTCGGAAAAAGCGGTCAGGATAGACCGGTTAATATATTTCTGGTTCTAACTCGAGGCTCTCTTGGCTTTCAGGAGAATTCTGGGGTAGGGACTGGTCCACATTCGTTGAGGATTGAACTAGTATGCACCCCTCCCGCTTGTTCGTTATCGTGACCCTGTATTGCGCTGTTTCATGCACGCTATCATCGCTTAATATAGTTATTGCGTAAACAGTCGACCTAGCATGGCGGTCCAAGCGGACGGAAAAAGCCGATCAAGCAATGCCCAGCGCCTCGGTGCATCTCGAACTTCCGGTGCTATGATATGAGGTCAATATATGAGCTTGGTCAGAGCTTGGATGGGGAAGAAATATCGAGCAACCTGGCCCGAGCTTAAACAACTATCTTTCAATGTTTATGCCTCGGGTTGGGGATCATAATAGACATCTCACAGGGGTGGGATGCTTCTGGAATATTTCCAAACGGGGACCACGTCGATTTCTTGCATGATGTGATAGCCCACGAAGCTTACCTTCCTATTCAGTCTAGACCTCAAGTCCCAGCACATCAGTGTAAGCCACACATCTCTCCAATCTTGCCGCCGGAGCGTCGACTCAAGCCAATCTACAGACCACACCGGTCTTCATTGGCTGACAGTAGGTTTTCTGGCTTTCTTTTTTGCTTCTCTGCATCTTCCCTGCAGGGTTGTCTGACAGCAGCTCCGCCAATGAACCGTTGCCATGAAGTCACACCACTAGAGAGATAGCTCGAGGCTTTTACGAGGATTCACCAACTAGGCAACTTATGACCTGGCGGCGGCTAACGAACGCAATTTGCTTTTTAATTTGACTGCCAGCAGATAATGATCATCCTGCATCAGACCACGTATGTCTCAAAGATAAGGCTCATTGTGACAGTTGACTGCTCATATTCCCGCTCGGGAAGATACCTAAACGGAGTATACCTGCGCGGCAAATTCCCCGCAATAGATTGGAGGATATTTGTCTAGCCCAAAGAGTGTAGACCCTGGTGTGATTTTAGAGTACTTATCACGATGCTAGATGCTTCCACAGTGGATCCCTCGGATTTAGTTAGTCCACTATAGGAATTGGCTCCTCCATGCGCATCCATGTGAACTTCCAATCTACTTTCATCTACTAAAAACGGCTTTTCATTGCAATGCTTTAACCCCTGTCTCTTTTCAAATGAGACATATAGGGTATGTTTCAGTCATTGGAGGAATGGTAGTTCCTCCACACTCCCGTCGGCAATGTTGCTAAAACAAGGAAGAACCGAGGTGAAGGTGATCTAACTACCGTGTCAGTATTGCCTCGTGAGACCATTATAGGGGAACGCACGTCATTACACCATGTGAACAGCTAACCTTGCCACAGCTGCTTGAACCAGGCTCCCCCTGGGTTTTACCAGAAACACCGCGTAGGCACTTGATACCGCGGAAAGGTATCTGAGAAAAACGGATCCGCGTATAGATTCCGGATCGTGCGGAACTATGTAGGGGCCATACGGGTGTTTATGCTCCATACCTCATTTTTTCATTGGGTAGGCAGGTCCAGGCCTTCCCAGACGTAGAGTTGATTATTCGTGAGTAGGTAAACCTGCGAGTGTGTTTGAAATAACTAAAACTTCATACAGCCTTAATATCCGACGCCACGCTCCAGTGGAACAAACCTTGGCATGCCAAGACCCATCTTTAGATGGATCGATCAGCCGTGTGAGAAAAGATGTTGTTAAGTATTGCTTACTTGAGATATGGACACGGCCAAATCATAGATATCAGTCTGCATATCGGTGCCATAGCGTCGATCATCCTTGATGGGTCGATCATGCTCGCACAGATTCATGCTGTGATGAGGTCCACTAGGCAATTTCATCTCCACTGGTTGTCTTACATCGCTTGACAACCGGATGCTGGGGCCCAAAAAGAATGTTTTGCCGAAATTGGACCCAAAGTCGCTTGACTGCCAGAAATTGGAAATTTGTCCACAGGGTTCCGGCTTTCCACCGGGGTCGGCATTTCTATACATCGGAGCTATTTCTCGATCTCTGGTGTATACCTTCCTCCCTTTTATCGCCTCGATCCTAATTTGAGAAATATTGCTCTTGCGATTGCATTGGTTCATGCTAAACTCCATTACTGTACTTTGAATGTTTGCGACTCAAATTTCGGACCCCATGTTATTCTATCTCGAAACAACTAGGGTGGAGAGGAGGTGCATTGAGCTAAGCCTGATCTCCACTGGAGTCTCTGGGCGCAAAATCAGACCCTGATCTCGCTCTTTTGTTCTGACCAGGACTGCAACCATGAGAGTTGGCAGTCTTAATGTTCTGCTGCACCTGCTCAAACAACCCGCTGCAAAGCTTCTCCTGATCGCGGGTTTTGTGTACCTCCTCGCCTTCCAGTACTGTCGAATCCGCTTCTGGCGTGACCCTCACTCGGCCTTTTTCGATATTCGCAATGTGTTCGAGTGGAAATACAGTCTTTTGCGCGAGCATCAAGCTCAGCATTTCACGTCTGTGTACAACGCCCCATCTGACAGCGGGGTCGACGACAAATTTGGCACTGATCACCCCCTAATGTGTGCCGCGCTAGCCACCGTAAAACGCGACAAGGACGATTACTTCGAGGCGACCGTGGGATCTTTGTTAGTTGATCTAGACCCTCGAGAACGACACGCCCTCCACCTATCGGTGCTGTTTGCAAATACCGATCCAACCCAACATCCCAGCTGGGATCAAAGATGGCTGGGGCGGCTAGTGGATTCAGTGTCCACATACAATGTCTCCGAAAAGCAGTTTCACCATTTGCAAGAGTTAGAAGGCCAGCATAACTTCTATGAAAAGGGTGTATAGTATGTTTCCGCTATACGGACAGCTGCTTGAGGATATGTTCTAACATGATTAGCGATTACATCTACCTACTCAACCAATGTCTCGAAACGGGTGCTCCATACATATTTATCCTCGAGGACGATGTCATACTTGCAGACGGCTGGTTTGTTAAAACCATGAACGGTCTACACCAATTGTCCCACGGACCGACTGCTCGCAACAATTCATGGATCTACCTTCGCCTCTTCTACACCGAAACCTCCCTTATGTGGTCGTCCTCGGATTTTTGGTACCGAAACATGCCTCTGGCATTCCTCTTGGTTATGGGATCTGGATGCGCTCTTTTGTTGACCATTCGGCGACACTGGCCTACCACACGTCCCACCCTTAACAATTGGACTATCGCGGCCGTGTGTTTGGTGGTTATTCCCGCATTTACGGGACTGTTATACATGATGGGTAAATACTCCCTGCTTCCTCTGGAAGGTGTAGTGGAGATGAATGGGCCAGGATGTTGCACGCAAGGGCTAGTATTCCCTCGCGAGCAAGTACCGGCCTTGATGGCTCGTCTGCAAGAAAAGAAAAGCGGGCAGACGGATAGCATGATTGAGGAGTATGCTGATCAGACTGGCTTAACGCGGTTGGCGCTAGCTCCACAGCAATTACAGCATGTCGGATTACGATCCAGTCGCGACAACCTTGAGGTCAATACTCAAAGCACCTGGGCTTTCTGGTTTGAGGAGAATGATGCTCGGAAGTTGAAGGCTGAGCATGAACGGCTCCTGGCTGCGAGTGATCATTATTGGCTTTTGGATTGATGCCTTCCATTGGGTGGTGGTTCACTTCCGTGGCATTTTCTATGTAACTAATTAACACAAGCCTTTATGATATTTCACGGACGATACCAACGGCTCGATACTATATGTTTCCGAATTATACCTACGTCAAGTCATAGATGTAGGACATTACCTATGGAGGTTACACTGCAATAAATCAGGCATTTACCACATGGCTACTGTACGCAGGACAGATATAGAAGTATCTGTCATTCTTCCAATACTTTCGCACTAAACCTGGGTCGACTTGTGCTTATATGTTAACGGTGCTTGCATTGGGTTTTCTCTGTGTGATGAAAATGAAATGCGCCCGCCGCATTAACCAGGCCGTCGTTGTTCAGATTGGTGATCAAGTCAGGACTATTTGGATAGTTCAATAACAAAACAAAAAGCAAAAAGTTATTGACCGACGCAGGGGTCGAACCTGCAATCTCTTGATTCGTAGTCAAGCGCCTTGCCATTGGGCCAGCCGGCCTACTTGTTGAAGAACCGAGGAAAATTGTGTCATATATTCCCTAACCGAGTTTAGCCCCACTTTTAGGGCTCCCAGCATAAAGTTAAGACCTATCAAGGGAGGT
This sequence comes from Penicillium arizonense, assembly GCF_001773325.1. NCBI lineage: Eukaryota > Fungi > Ascomycota > Eurotiomycetes > Eurotiales > Aspergillaceae > Penicillium > Penicillium arizonense. The sequence continues at coordinate 268,523 of NW_019173290.1, read as the reverse complement.
AATGTCCTTTATAACTCGTAGATTTGACTCGTAGCTGGGAAATTAATATTTATTTTTCCTTTGCGCAGTTTCTTTGTCGTTTCCATTGGAGGTGCATCGCATTGGACTATTTGAAAAAGCAATTACCGCCAATATATATAATGACACTCTCTGGCCTCTGGATATATGTATTTTCTTTTTCCTAACTGTGCTTTTTGCGGCTGAGGGGCTGCGCGATAGGATTGGCAATAGTAATGTATGGCACTGTGATTGATCTATGTGAGCGGCCGGACATATCCAGAGATGGGCTTTTCCTTCTGACAAACACACCAAGAACCTTCGGCGCATGATAGTACCAATATAAAACTAACCCGCCAAGGATCCCAGGAGACATGCAATAAGATAACGACCTTCGTGCGACGTGTGCTCGGATTGCTACTTGAAAAGCACCACCTAGCATCGTTAGGAAGTTGGGCGGCAGACTGCGACAGATCCATCTTGAAGACCATACCTGGATGGATTGTCCTGAATGCCACTATCAGCCTCAATATTACCAGGTCAGAACGAGTAGTCTAAATTTACTAAAAGCGCTTCCCTCCACTCGTATCACTTGCCGAAAGACGGAACACGCCGGTGATCGAGACCCAGGAGAGCTTGTTCGATACCACGTATGTCATTTCATGTTCTACGCTAGGCATGAGTTTAAAAGGACTTCCTCTGTCTGTGGGCAATGATTGCCCGCACCCTGGAGGGAACATCATGATTTCTAGCGCAACTATCTCCGACGAGCTCTGTGTTATACAGGTTGGTAGGATATTCCATAGTATTAGAGATATGCCATCAAAGTCTAAGGAAGAGGACCAAACAACACTTTCTACATTTAATATCGTGCGTAGGGCGATTACTCCGGCTCTAGGAAGACTCTATAATCAGGCCGAATTCTGTTTCTATACCAATGACTATCTCAAACCTTCATGTAATAGGGAAATGCGACTGTTAAGAGCTAACGCTTCTTGGGAGAAACGAGATTAAGCTCCTGTCATCCAAACAGGATACTAACATCGCTCATGTACAGCCTCATTGGAGAATTTACCCTGTCAGCATGATTAACTTCAAATCACACGAAAACAATAACGTTCAATACCAAGAACGATAGGCAATTATAAGCAAACATGTTAGGCTACAGAGTATCTAAAGAGTTCATCCCCTGCCGAGTATTATGCGCATGGATTTTATAGCCATATGATCTCCGTCACAATGTCTACTCCTTGGCGTGTGATATCGGGATTTGCGACATTCTACCTGAACTGTCATATGTATTGACAGCTAATTGTACACATATACCTGGTCTCATTTCATGCTCATATTTGCTTTTCTTTTTTCTCGCAGGATGAGACGTCACGCTGCATCTGAACGTGTGCATTAGCTTCCACTGTGCATATTTCATTCTTAATTCTTTCTCTACAGGCGCCAGTTGGTGAAGCATGACTAGCATGCACCAATATTCATGCAATATATATTGAGATACATGCCTACCGTTATCTGGAGACATGCAAATATATTTTTATTGATCTCTCATTTATTCTAAATTATAACTCAATGAGATAGAAACGTGCATGTAATGTAACACGAGCTCCTACCACACAACTTACAAACGATCGAAAGACGGTGAGTACCTAGACCTTCCGCATGGGGAACAAGCTCGGCTATCCCGCCTGGCGCCAGCCAGCCCGTATGCACACTAAAAAGAGTGGATACAACAAGGAAGAGAAAAGCTCCGGGCGAAGTTCCAGAAGAAGTGAATACCCGGTGTCAAGATGCCACGGTGGACAGACTAAGCGGCGCTATTGAATTCACTAAACAAGGGTCGAACGGTGGGTCCCGTCGATCACCCACCTGGGAGGGGTAATATGAGAAGATTCAATAGTTCCAAGCCGAACCTTCGGCAAAGGCCATTCCGAGCATAACTTTATAAAATTAGTAGTAATGTAACGCCAGTCTGCAGCCGGGCACGCCGTGGATGAAACTTTGGAACCTTGGGAGAGTAATCACTTTGAGATGCAAGGAAAGTTAAAAGAAAATCCTTGCGGGGAATCTTTGTCATATCATAATGTGTTCCTCCGCGTACTCCGAACATTTGAAATCATGATGCATGAGACTCTACCTTGTAATATGGGTGACAGACATGCCGCCTTGGATAGCAATATGCTCTCGGATACATGCCATTGTAGCGTAATAGTTGTCAAATTCATTGCAAAACATAATTCTAGACCAGACCAGAGATGCTCTAGATCTAGCTGCACGTATACAGTGGGCCCCTGGAATACTTGGAGAGTTTCTGGTAATATGGCCAGCAAACATTCCCTCCTTTGCACTTGCCAAGAGTGGGGGGAACGGGGTAAAAAAGCGAAGCCTTGGATAAGGGGAAACGAATTGATGGTTTTCAAGATGGATACCCATACCAAACCCTACTATAGGCACGTTAGGTCAAACTATAATACCTCAAACACAGTAGGTTTGACACCTAAATTTATACGGAGATCTAAACCGCCAATGACATCACACCAGAACGAGTCCCCATCGCGGGAACCCAAACCCGCCCTAAACCGGTGACGGCGAACTCATAATCGATCGACATACGTATGCCTACCCGAACAAGCCCCAACCTGACATGAGACAGGTCACAAACAAACCTTCCCAATCCAGAGTTGACAGCTCCGACTAAAGAAAACCTTCGCCAAGCTAGTAAAAAAGGGAAAAAAAAAAAAATCCACAAAAGCAAAAACAACCACAGCCACACATACAGTAAATGTACCAGCTGAGACAAGTGACAAGTGACAAGTGACACCTTGCGCCCGTGCCTTCAGACGTCATGTCATATTCCTGCCAACGCAGCAAGGCGAGTGGAGTGGCTTAGGCACGTATACACAACACCACAGCGCAGCGAAAGCGTCAGAGGCATCGGATGACATTTCCGCAATACAGTACACCGCTATATGATGGATCGGACGCGGGCATCGATGAGACGATGAAGTGTGCAGCGGGGGGGTTAACGGTCTGCAGTACGAGACATGCAAGTATGTAGATTGTGCAATAACGTCACACGGAGTTCTACTCCGCTCATCGCACATCTCCAAATCTTAAGTCCAAATCGTGCACCCCCCGCCTCGCTAGGGTCGCTAGAACCCTAGGTGCAGGTGCAGATGCAGGACAGGTCAGTTAGGGGATAGATTTATTTTTACTTCCACTGCAATTGTAACTGTGATCAGACACCTTGCATACATGTACACTAGGAAGCTGCATGCTGCACGCTGCACGCTGCACGACTTTTTTTTAATCTTTTCGGTGCAGAGTATGCGAGTTGCAGGCTGAGACTGGCCTGGGGGTGTGTTGACCAGTCGCAGGCGCTGGAAATACCGGGGTTGTGCTCGTGGCTTGCATAACCGCTTCCCCCTGTGTGGGACTTTGGGAGGGAGGGGGGTGAGGGTATTGTGCATTGTGCATGTACATGACCTGGTTTTTAGTCTTCTGGGTGGGTGGGATTTGATTTGATTTGATGGGTGGTTGGGATTTTGCTTTTTAATGGACGGTATATATACATGTATCAGGTTACTTGATTTGACAGATATTGGACTTGGAAATGGATACCGTGTGTCTGTGTGTACAACGTTGATGTGAAACCCCCTGACCATATGTATTCTGCACGGGTTCAAGAAATGATCTCCAATTTTGAGATCACTTATACTTACCAGTTTGAGGTGGGGAGATGAGGGGGATCAAACCCCGTAATTGCAACTTCACCCGGGGAAGGGGCGCGGTTTCCCAATTTACAGACAAAAGGAGAAAATAAAAAAAAAATAAAAAAGGTAAAAAAAAGGAATAGAGCCTGCTCCGTAAAATTGGCAAATTGGACTTCATATTTGGGATCCAATGAAAGCTTCCTGGAATCAGCCGTAGCTTCCGTTGACAGTGACAGGATTCGGGGCATGTCTCGGATCAGGGGGGTGCCGAAAGGAAGAAAAGGATAAAAGGAGGCCCGATTTATATGGTTCAGCGTATCACATCGCTCCGATGGACATTCCAAGGACCACATTAACTTAAGCAAATAAAGTCTAATGTACGAGAGGAGAACCTGTCAAAGGAAGAAAGATAGCCCCGAAAATACCCCGTCGGCAGATCTTTTCGAAAAATCAGATTGTGAAGAGTTCGCGTGAGCTAGAGAATATCTGTTCCACGGTTCACTTGGACTCCCATTGTGGATATGATGGACGTCCGGAAGAGGTGGGAAAGGAAAAAAAGTGGGAGGGTTAGGCTCCAATATGTTCAGACAAGCTGAAGTTTAGGGTGGACTCGCAGCTGTCACTTCACGTCATGTCTATCAGTATTTTATATGCCAAGGCAGGTGGTCCTCGATAATTTTGGACTATTCGACAACCTTAACCGCGCGGACCAAACTAAGCGCTGTCAAATTATCGAAGTTTAGAGTCTGGGACTCGACGTCATGACAGAAAGCAGAGAAAAGAAAAGAAAAGAAAAGGCAATCTCGATCTCCGAGATTTGAATCAATCAGAATAGCCAGAGATGACTAGTTTGTGGGTCGAGACAAAGATGATCATTTTATACACTCAAATCAAATTTGATGGGCACGCATCCGGGAACAGTGAACATCCCGATCCATGGTCCAGTTCCTCCGACATCAACTCAATAATTGGAAATGAGGTTCCCTTCTTCCCTTCTGCCGTGTTAAAGGCTCCATATACACCGACAGTAGCGTAGAAAAGTGGCAGATCACCCCTGTAGCATTAGGTAAAGACAGTCTCTACTCCCGATGTTCGACTCCGTGAAGATCATTAAAGTGGTGCCCCGTGCCGTAAGGTCAAACCCACGTTTCGTATAATGAGACGGATCGTCAAATGCCGACCCAGCTGTGGGACGGAACTGAAGGATCCGCATTAAGGTCAAGTTCGTATTAAAAAATAAAATAAAAAGTTAGAAAAAAGGATAGTCCGTATATTGGGCAACAAATTTCTGTCAAAAGGTCCTCTAAACACCTAGTAAATGCGAATATTCGAAATAAGGTCCCAATAACCAAAGGATTCCCAGTAATTCTCCATACCCTCCCGTTTGATTCCCAACAAAAGTAGTTCCCGCTTGGTATAACGCGACCAGAAAGGGTATCAAAAATGATGTCTGACCAAAGTCTCCGTACCGAACGGCAATGCGACATGTCCAATCTGTGACAGATGTGGATATAAAAGAAATGAAAAGAAAAGAGGCTAAAACATGAGGAGAAAAGGAAAATGCCAGTCTATCCTCAACCCCGTGAGTCGTAAAATGGTAAGGGAGAAACAACCGTCCCAGTCGTAAAATAAACGCTGACGTGGCGAATGCCGTGTAGAAAGAAGAAGTAAAAAAGGCCGTAATCTGTGATCAGTTCAGTGGTGAGGCGAGGCAAGTTGCTCAGAGCCATCAGCATCACTGAACGGAGACTGTCGCGACGAGTCAACATCGCCACTGCGCATTTGATTCCGCAGCGCAGGCAGCTGTCGTCGCCGAGCATTGATAAACCAGTTACTAATCTGCACGCGGAGAACCCATTAGCAACCCTTCCCAACAAAACAAACACAGACCCGCAAGGTCATATCTTACCTGGCTAATCGAAAGACCCGTCCTCGTCATGAACATCTGCTTATCCTCCTCACTAGGATAAGGGTGATCAAGATGCTCATGGAACCAAGCGCGCAGGATATCAGTCACAGGCTTCGGCAGGTTCCCCCGTCTGCGCTTCGTCTTCGGATCAATAGTATCACCCATAATACCAAAATTGGCCTGCTGCCCATGAGCCATCATCTGCGGCGATATCTGCTCCTCGTCGGAGTATCCCATAGCCGGATGCCCATACGGCGACCCGGGATGCATCATCGCTTGCTGGTAATGCTCTGCGCTGCGACGATCAGACAAGGGCACCGCCATGGGCCCGGGCCCGCCAGGCTGGCGATACTCCTGGCCGAAGGGGTCGGAGCGTGGAGGTGGAACTGGACCTCGCTCGGGATATCCTTTGCCACCACTGCCGCTGCTGACAGCACCCTGGGTGTTCATGTTTCGGCCCGGCATGGAGTCCAGGTCGCGGATTGGGGGGAGGATCGGGCTAGGTCCGCGTGTTGAGCTTTCCGATAGCCGCATGTGGTGGCCTGGGTCGGCCATATGGCGTGTGTGGTCGCCGCGGCTGACTGTGTATTCTCGGTGTGCGTCGTAGGGCATTTTTGAGGGGTGCGAGTTGTAGCCTGGGATTGATCGGGGATCGGCCATCTCGTGGCCTGATCCGGGGCGCTCCTGTTGGCGTGGCGGGGTGTAGTATGCAGATGTAGATTCGATTTCATCGTGGAGGTGAGCGGGGAGGAGCTGAATGAAGATTAATATTCAATATCGTCTGATATCTTGTGTTTTAGAAGTTTAGTCTTACCTCGCGGAACGAAGGGAGAGTTTGAGAGCCGGCCGGCGGCTGGCTTGTATACGAAATAGCCATATCGGGATCTTCGTCCTCACGGGACTGTGACATAGAGAGGGAAGAGGGAAAGAGAAGAGAGAAGAGAGAACTATACAAGATTAATGAGACTCATAAGAGAAGGGAGGGGAACATACCAGGGAAATCAGGCTTTTTTACATCAAGGGCTTATATGCAAGGTTGGGGAATCCAAATAATGCAGGGCCCGTACATTTTAAGGAAAAGCAGAGCCAAAATCCAATAATTAAAAATAATGTCCATGGAAAAGCAAGAACAGGGGGGGCCGAAAATGACGATCGTGGTGGGTACAAGTTCCGAGGCATGCATAGAGGTTCCTTAGTTGACAGAAGTCTCTTTTCCTGTCAGTCTAGGCGATCTTCTCCCCGGGATTTGGTTTGGGAATTTACTCTAAAATTGGGGTTTTTCAGTTTGAAACTCACATAAAACGCATCAAACATAAAACGAGATAAAACAATATAACATATCAAACACATACATAAGGAAGTATACCTCCCAACTAGAAAGACACAGTAAAGGTGGAAAAGATCGCCGAGTCCAAGTCCGAGGATGACGCTTCTCGATCGCAGATGGCCCGGAGCCTCTCATCGGGCACGGAGATCGATCGACCAAAGAGAAGCGAGAGAGGGGAGAATCCATGGCGGCCCATGGACAGGGATGGGCAGATCGCCTAGGGGTTCTTCACTCTCTCCACTCAAGTGGCGTTCCTTTTTTTGCTTTTTTGCTTTTCTTTTTCTTTTCCTTTTTACCTTTTTCTTTTTCTTTTTCTATTTTCTATTTCCTATTTTCTATTTTTCCTTCTTTTTGTTCTGTTCCTTTGGATCTGATCACAAACTATCCTATCTTGCTTTTTCCCTCTGCATGTGGCTTAGCCTGCATATGATATCTGAAGTACGGTGCAGATGGACACTGGATCTGAAGTGACTTGACTCTGCGCTAATGAGATCACTAAACACTAGGCCACACCCTAGGAACTAGTCACAACCTGACAATTCAATAATGGCGCAGTCGGAGATCCTAAGTGGACCCGTGTCGATGCAAGCTGAACAAGACTGTGATTCAAGCCAATCAGGCCAACGGAACAATGGAGTCGCTCTGACAGGATCCCGTGGAAGATACCTCTATTGGTCTCATCCTCCGTCTTAATCCATACATGTAGACACATTAATATTGAAAGAGGACTGGTTCACTTTGTAAAATTGCAACATCTATTATTGGTATAGCATTAATCTGACACCTATTGCCCGACCCTCAGTTGCCGTGACGTTTCGGAGACTGTCCGCCCGCCCCCAAGTGCCATCCCAAGGACCCAGGGCTCAAGGTTTAATGGCCAATTTGTCTCAACAGGGTAGTCAGCCCCGGGGGATTCTCAGATCTCCCCTTTTTGGAGAAATTAATTTATTTCCTATCCGTGGAACTCGGACCCAGCAAGCTGGTTCCCCCTGATTCGCCCTCCCAGATCTGATCTCAATTTGACACTAACCTGTCTAAAATAGTGTTACCTCAGGTCTGTCTATCCACATAGTCACAGGCCACACAGGCCACAAAAGCAAAGAGGCCAAATAAATATATTAATAATACAGTAGTATGTTAATCTACTTCTAGAACACATTCGCCCCCAAAGCACAAGTACAGTAATTGGAATTCAACCCGATCGTCATACATGCCATGCCCCAGTTTGGGCCCATTCTCAAGATCCGAGATCGTGCATAAAATGGAGGGATGCAGATCATCAGATCTCGCAGAAAAGAACTGCGATCGGCCCTCGAAGTGACTGGTCCAAAAGGGCAATGTTTGGGGAAATTTGGAGAATGGGGCTAGGGTTGGACTTATACGGAACAATTGATCTAGAACTGCGGAATACGTCGCCTCATGCACGATATTTGTCACGTCCCGGTACGTGGGAAACATGTCGGGAATATCCGTATGAATATTCATTTATTTCATTTATTCTCCCCATTTTTGAGTGTTTTGGGTAACCTTATTTTTTCCTGACATTTGAGCTTCTTTGTCTTACCGTACCTATAATTGTTGACCTGCCCTTTGCCAAGATTCCGTCTAGAATCAATAGTCTCCTTTCAATTCCATTTTACTGTACAGTGTTACCACAATCTCCTTCTTTCGGCCTTTGAATGCCTCCCGGTTTCTTCACCTTCTGCCCAAATGTCATGTCACTCTATCACCGGGGGAACCCCAAAGCCCAGAGAGCCAAGGTAGGGATGGAATCAAACTACATATACATGCAAACCCCGCCATGCACAAGGAACAGTACCATTGTACTGTCCCTCTAGCAAACCCTGTCGCGCATCGCATCTTCGTTATGTAGTATCACAGCAGCAAGCAAGGCAAGCGAGACACTCACAAAAAAAAAAAATGGTACAGCTGCATTGCAATCTCAACCAATCCAGCCCCCGCCGCATGTCCAATTTCCAGTTTCCTGGTTCTGCATCCTCGATAGGTCGGTGGAGCTCGCAGCCGGGCACGAAAATCTAGATAATCTGATTTGACTTCTTGTTTGCCTTTTTCCTCCTGACAGGGTATCCTGGCGTTCATCTCGTGGCATGAACGGTAGTTCATGCGCAACTCATGTAAGGCAACCAATCCGTCGCTAGGAATGGAGGGTGATATTTATGGCTGGGGTTGTTATTGGTTCGATGGGTTGTTATTTATTTATGCTTTCTTTTTTTTTCTTTTTTGTATACATGTATGCGCTGTACGCTGGACGTATGACGTGGGTGTTAGCTCTCCTGCTATTTGGGGTTAGACTGCGTCCGTGGAGTATATAGGTGCATATAGACTCTCAGGGGACCAGACAGCGTGGAAATGATTTGTGACTTGTGCGATGGTCCAGCGAATAGTCCAATGGAATGCCACGCGACTCGAGAGGCTGTTTCTTTGTCTTTGATGCCTAAACCCTAAAGCCGATGCGCGTCGTCAGGAAGTGGTCTTTGTTTCTTTTCAATTGGCTGCATATTGCAGATGTCACCTTGCTATCGAGGCCAAGATGTGGCTACAGTATCTGTAACGTCAGGATGGTACCCGTGCCCTGCTACTGCATGTTTATATGTGATCGACGTGACGGAATGTTTAGCCTAGCGTCCCCTGTAGAAGTGGCCACTGTCATGGTGTCTGTAGGTAGGCGGTGGCCTGTCATATTTGCTAGAATATTTATACCGTGAAATATCAGCTGGATCTACGCCTTTCCCGAGGCGTGATCTATTTTTTATTGCTTATTCCAAGCAGTCGACGAACGAAATCCTCTCTCTTTTTTATTGCTCTCTTTTTAGATCTTTCTTTTAGCCTCCTTTTTTAGCCTCTTTATATCTTTTTTGAAGATCTATCATAGCCAAAAAAGGACAATCCTTACATAGCTTCGTTACAAGGACCCTGATATGCCAACCTCAATTGATTTTAACCCATGGATGTTAAGAATGCTGCATTCATGGTTAATATGGTATATAGTAGCATGTAGAAATAATGCAGTCCCATTGTAAAATATGTTATATCACTCGAAGTAGATAAGAATAAGCAATCCTCAACCGTCAACCATGAAACGCCCTCTCTCATGATAAGAATAAAGAATGACAACGCAACGAAATAAATAGCAAAGAATAAGAATAACCCATAACCTCCGGTAAATAGCAATACCGCCCTCCATGGTATATGCATCCCTGCGCGTTGGAATAGATTCAAGCATCTAAGACCGCGCCGCCGAGTCAAGAGCGTTTTCATCGATGACTAACGGCGAGCCTCCATCGTCGCCGACTTCATCACTACTATCCAGGGTGAAAAAGAGAGGAGAACCCGCACGCCTGTCATTCGACTGAGAACTGGGAGCTGACCTGTTTGATGGGTGTGGACGAGGGGTGACGACACCCGTCGTGGTCATACGGAACACCTTCCCAGCCTCGTCACTCAGTCGAGGCCTGCGAACAACTTGATCACTTGAACCCTCGCTAGGCCGTTTCTTGCCTTTGTCCGTATTCTTGAAGGAGTTGGCCGCAGGAGGTGCCTTGTCAGTGGTGACAGGCTTTTTCGCCTTGTCCGACCTCAACGGGTCTGTTACTCTCCTAAACACAGCTAGGTCTGGGTTCTCTCCTGATTGAACGAATTGGATGAAGCTTGCGTATGCGATCTCCATCAGATCCGTACTGTCGAAGTCAGGATCGATGCTCGTGAGGAAAGTGGCGAATCCGGGCATGTTGATGGCCTGCATGAATTGCGGCAGTTGCTGCTTGGGTCCTAAGCCCGACCTCTGGGTCATCTTCAATTGGAAGATAGCCTGTTGAAACTGGCGCACGAACTCCAGGGCAGTGATTTCCGAGGGGTCATATTTCAGCTTGGTCCATTCGGACCAGCATCGTGAACCAGACATCAGTTTCTTCTCCGCAAACTGAGCCTCTAGCTTTTGGTAGGCCTCGTGGGTGTCGTAGATGTCTTTGACATGAGAGGCAGGTTCATCAGCCAGCGTTGAACCTAGATAAGCGCGGACCCGATAGCTGTCAGCCTTCCAGGCGGCGATGCGGGCCTTCTGCTTTGCTTGGTCCACTTTTGTCACCCCTTCGCCTGTCAGTGGAACGGGGCAACGGTATCTCCCAGTGAGGATTTCGAGGTAAACCGGCCTGATGTCTTTGAGGATCACGAAAAGACGTTCGGACCAGGACATCCAGTTCGATTTTCCCTTGAGCCTGGGCACAGAGCGGTTCAGCCGAAGCTGATCAGCAGCTCCCATAATTGCAAGGATATCGTCGATGTTTGTTGGTGGATAAAGCTGAGCAAGGATCGCGCAAAACTTCTTCCAGGATGCAATATCAGTATCGCTCATTGCGGGACCACATGTGGAGTAGAGCCGACTACTTGCAGTGAGACCTTAACCGTTGATAGCCACTGACGGGGCTTTTGGACACTCTTTTGGTCTCTTGCGGTGTCTTTTCGATGCCACCGAAAACAAGACAATTCCTGTAATGAGGGAAGATTAGTAAAATCCATGAGAAGGATGTAATTAGAAGCTGAATCGGCTCACGCGGACGGTAAATAGATGATCTGCGATGGCTGTCATGCAGACCGGAGAAGAGTCAAGAAGAAGCCGCTGCAGTGCAACGTGATGTAGTATAGGTACGTCTTCTCAGACTGACCAGATTGATGTTAGCGAAGAAGGGTATAGAGTAAACGAAGAAAAAGAAATCATGAGAGAAGAGCCGATAGGGTAACATAGGAAATGTTCAAAAGTATGAAGGAAGTAAGGAATGACGGACGGGAATACAAAAGGAGCAGGCTCTTGTACTCACGAGAAAGAAGGTTTCGTTGGACTAGACTTATGTCACGAAGAAGAAGAGTGAGTGTTAATTCTCTCGGATAATCCGATGGGTAGAAAAGGAAGAGACCTTTGATCGATAAAGGATGAAGAATTGTGAAGGAGGAAGGAGTGGTATCGATCAAGGAAGAAAGTGTGTTGAGGAAGGAAGAAATATGAAGAAGAAGAGGACGCATGCGTAAAGAAATACTTGAACTCACAAGGAAGAAGGCTGTTGTGAAGATGACTGGGTTAGTCTTCTCCGATGTACAGAGACCTGTCCAGGGATTGGGATGGTATGATAGGTTGGAGGGCAAGCAACCTTCGATGATTTAAGAGAGAGGAGGTGTTCTGGAATGAAGAAGAAATGCGAAGAAAGAAAGAAGGAAGAGGTGTGAAGAAAGAAGACGAGTCGAAGAAGGAATTGTACTTTAAGAGAGAGGAAACAAGAGCGTGGAAGAGCAATGGATTGTATGAGAACCGACGAAGGAAAAGAGTCCGAAGGAAGAAAGAAATATGAAGTCCAATTGATGAAGTTTGATGAGTGAGACCACCTTGTCCACGCCTAATCCGTCTATAGAATATGCTCAAAAGTGATCTCGAGGCACCTGAAACCCGAAACCGCAGAGTCACCGAGGTAAATTTTCAGAATACCAATCCGAGTGAAAGCACCTCGCCCACGTCTTGTTCGAAGTTAGGATAAGCAAGGTACCGGATTGTCGCAGAGGAACAAAGTCGTAACTAATGTGATCCTTTGAACATCTTGCCCTTCAGCGTGTGTGAGGAAGGGCTATATGCAAGATACTCCATCCAGCGGACGCTTCGCTTTCGATCAACTCGGTTGGCAGAATGGAATAGAGCCTAGTGTATAATATGCCCCCAAGGTTTTAGGAAATCTTCAATCTCTGTTGTTGACCTGGACAAGGCGGATAAGCCAGATGACACTGGTGCTATGTATATGAACAGTCACGCTGAGAGGAACGGCGGACACATGGAACGAGAATCCCTGTTGCCAAACCACCGAGATATAGCAGATAATTCAGGAACCGACATGATAAAGAAGAAATGTATCCATGTTCAACAACTGTATAAGAACGAGAAACGCAAACCCGAGAAATGAGAGAATAAGGAAAGCCATGCATGCAAAAATAAAGAAAAGACAAGAAAAACCAAGTCAAAATATGAGAACAGATAACCGCCCCGCTAAAGTACGACAAAATAAGAAGTCCATAGAAAGATGGAAAAGCCAGGATGATAGGGAAATACCCAGTCAGAGGTATCAGCCATACTGGATGGAGCTTGTCGAGAAAAAAAGAAAGCAAGAGGAAGGAAACTGCGGAGGGTATGCAGATGCAAAGAGAAATATGTACGAAGGACAAGCGACCAAAGAAAGATGTGCTTTTGCCCGACTTAGCGTTGCAGTGAATATGTAGCCATTTCATGGAGACATACGCCACGAAGAGACGACACGATAAAGGAAGCTCAATCACTCAAAATGGCTTACGCCATGCAATCAACCAGAATCGAGTTGATTACCAAGTTTCCTGCATAGTAAAAAAGTACCAGTCAGCACAGCCCCCCAGTAACCAGTCAGGCAACCATAACTTACAGCAATATATTGGCCAGCCTCCTTCTTGCGCTGCCAGAACATATCAGCCTCCTGGGCGTTCAGATTACCCTTGGCCATGGCGACTTCGACAAGCGCGGCTTCGACGCCCTCGCCCATACCCTTACCGCTACCACAGACGAAGACACGTCCATCGAGCGAGTTAATGACGAACCAGACCAGATCGGCCTGGTGGCGGACTTCCTCTTGCACATAGCGACTCTCGCCCTTGCGACTCTGTACAACAGTGCGCACCTTGTCCTCGTGGACACCCCATTCGCCGCTGTACAACTCGTCGAGTAGGGAATCGCGCACACCCTGCAACACCCAGACCTTGTTTGCGCAATTGGCGGATTGCAAACGGCGCTGGACGAAGCCGCGGAATGGGGCGATGCCGACGCCGGCGCCGATGAGGAGCATGGGTCCGTCGGACGCAAAGCGCGTGGCGAGCGGGTTGGCCATTAGGCCACGGAACATGGGGACGTGGAGGTCGAGTTTCTCGCCGCTGGCTTCGGCGGCGATGGCGCGGCGGGCGAGGGATTCCAGGTACCCGGATCCCACGCCTGTGCGGGTTCCGCCCCGCCAGTCGTCTGACTCGGCGACTGTGACTGCTACTTCTATCAGGCGGCGGCACTCTGAGCCCTTGTATTGGCAGGAGATCTGGGGGTCTTGGGAGAGGGAGTAGAAGCGTGGCATGAGGGTGTTGAGGACGGAGAGAAGGTGATCGAGGGGTGGTTGGGAGGAAGGGAAGGCGTGGAGGAGCTGCGAGAGGGAGACGAAGGAGCTGGTACGGAGATCGCAGAAGGCGCCTTGGCCTTGTGCCGAGGAGAGGTATTCAAGAATCTTTTTCTCGTTTGGCTCGCTGCTGTGTTCGGCGAGAAGGCGGAAGAGAGGCTTTGTCGGGGCGTAGGATTGGATATCGGAGCACCAGCTTAGGACTTCGCGGCGGGTTGTGATCAGTTCACGGGGCTTGTCGTCACCCCAGATCGTGGGCCAGCGGCCCTTGGTGGTGCGCATGAGGATCTTCTTATCGCGCATTGAGCGGGGCACACCGAGCAGGTTGAGTACATCTTCAACTTCCGAGTCCTTGTTCTTGGGACACACACCAATCGCGCCGCCTACTACGAAGTCGACCATCCCACTTTCGGCGGGGTAGTCTGTGACATCGATGTCGAAATGGTAGGTGCGCTTCTCCGCGCCGGGACCGGTCAACTCACGGGCGTGGAAGAGAGGGGCGCGGTACACTTGGTAAGGAGGATGCGGCTGCACGAACTCTGGAGGGTGGTCTGCGGGGCCGAATGCCACACTGGCGGCTGATGCGGGGACTGGCTTGAAGGATATTGTCTTCTCGGGGAGCGGGGCAATATTGGAGAGCTCGCTGTCCATAGTAAGGAGATCGAGATTCAGCCTGAGGCTATCGAAAGCCTTGTTATCGGAGGGTCCAATGATGGAATTGAAGCCCGAGATAGGACCATCTATACGGCGCAATGCTTGTCCCCGGCAACAACCCCCACCACAGCAGAGAGACTCAAGCTTCTGAGTACCTGCGGTGCCAACAGTTCCTAGCACCCGTCTCATATCGTCCGAGTTCTGGGAGATCAGGACGGTCGACGCCCGTCGTCGTTGGCGGGTGCCATCGACCTTGTCGGTTGCAAGTTCTTCATCGGATTGGGACTCGGGCGGTGTCAGAGGAGTAACGGGGGAATCAGAGCTACTCGATTCGGTGCTTTGAGAGGATTCAGGGGAGATGACATTGAAGTTGGTATCGGTCACAGAAAGAGCACGCACGCCTCGAGGCTCTTCGGGAATTGGGTTGTCTGGGTGAGAGGTGGAGGACACCGGGATATCCTGATAAGTGCCTCTGCGGGTGCGAGGCCCCGTGGAAGCATAGGTTGCTGATGGCATGACGAATTGGACTGCGTGGACTAGGAACAGTCAGATTGTGTGTTTGTGTGTCTCTTGATTGACTCGTAGCATACCCAAGGGGAACTGTGGAGGGGTGTTCTCAAGTGGCGACGGAGGCAAACCGGAGCGAAGGAAAATCAGGGTATAAAAGTCAAGACGATACAAACGTCATAAATTGAAGAACCCCTTTTCCTACGAATAATAAAGAGAGGAGAGTGGGATGAGGTTGGAAGCATGGACCCGAGGAATTCTTCGGGATCGCAGTTCCGCAGAAATAGGGATGCTTCGGTAAGGAATTATCAGATTCGCCACCGGGTATGTTACACGTTTCCGGCAATCAAACACGACTACGGGTAAAGAAGTAATAACTTAACATTAGTACTAATGGCGTGGTAATACGGACTCTACTACTGGATACGCTGTCTCCATTTGGGGTTATTGTATCCATCTCTCCAGATCGACAGTGCATAGAAAAAGTTGTAAAGCTATTACCGGCGTGAACGGAACCCGAGGCGACTTCCGGCTCCAGACAGGGTCCCCACGTCATAGACATGGCATGTTTACAGGGGAAAGCAATAAGGAAAAGTCAGGTCCGGGTGGGCTGACTGAAAAATAAAATGAAGAATGAGCATACAGAAAAAGGTAATAAAATAATAAAATAATAAAAAGGAAATTCACCTCGGCTATCAGATCAATCAGATAATACCTGTACCGTATCATATTACATAAGTGGAAACATTCGCATCTGATAACCCGTGACAGCTTCACATGATCTTTCTCTTTTCCCCCACTCTTTATTGTCTACACCTCCACTCTCTACTTCTACATCTATACTTTTATATCTGAATATACAATCATTACTTCTAGAGTTGTCTATACATGTACACCTCATCACCTAACCCCACTCTCCATCTCGAGATGGATCACTCTATAAACTCCCCCACTTTCCGAATCGCCGGGCATCATCCAGCAAGCCCCGTTGGCTACTAAGTCCCAAACCACCCACTAGCCCTATTCCCGCCCGATACAGGTACAGGTACTTTTGCCCGATCCCTCCACGCCAGTACGATCATTTCCCAACCACCGGGTCCAGAGTGGGTAACACAAGCCGTTCGATATCAATCAGTGGGGCGCATTGGATGTTCCGGCCTGTTCTAGAAAAAAGGATAGCCCGATCTTCGAAATCAGCCCCTGGGGCGCGTTTCCCAGACAGCTAGCCTCCCTCCTAGTCTCAGTCTCCCGTCCTCCTGGAATAGGGAGTCTTAGAGTCTTGGAGCCGTGGGGCGGCTGACTGCTTACTCTATTAACATTAACACATAGCTTGAAACACCCTTGAGCCTTGCTCGGAGGCTTTCTACAGGTAACATTCGGTGTGTCACTATACGCGTACATGTATGTGTGTGTGTATTGCGGCTTGGATTGATCCACTCTTGTCGCAGGTTGAGGATGCAAGGTTGTTTGTTTGGTTTCCCGTCTCAACGGTCCCATCTGATAACTTTGGCGGGGACTTGAGTTGAATATTGGGCATGAAAGTTTCCGAGACGTTTCTCAACCGAGTAACTATCAGCACAGGGGCTACTGTACATGCACTTGTCACGTCATATTGTGTCGGAGCTGGGACAACTACAGTGTGTATTTAGGAGTAAAACCTAGCGATGGTAACAATAATGATAATCTGAACATGATAATCTATATACATCTATACATCTCCTAAACCATCAACGTACAGTCCCCATGACAGGAGCATAAACCAAAATACATATACTTAACAGAAGAAAAAAAGAAAGCCCAGACCAAGCCCAAGCCCGCTGTAGCCGGGACCGCTTAAAGGTTTTCATCCCTCTTAACCAAAGCCACAGGCGGAATAAAATGATGTCTCCCCCTAGCCCAATAGTAAAGGGACGCCGATCCAATGATGCCAACATACATCGCCACGCTCCAGTTCATCGTCTCAACCGTCACATCAGTGGTCAAGGGAAAGAAAGAAAAAACAAACATCGGGCACAAAAACGCCAGGGCCCCAACATTGACCGCCAGACCGAATTTCCCCAGTGTCCAGCGGTGGTGTGGGAGTGACTCTCCGCGAATACGTTTGAGGAGTACGCAGCCAATAGAGACGATGTATGCTGAGAGCAGTGACGTTATAGTAAGTGATATAACGGCGTTGAGGGCGACTTGGGATCCGATGTTGATCATCGAGAGGAGGATCGTTACTACTAGTGACACCATGACCGAGTTGAGGGGGATGTTCCAGCCCGGTGTGACCTGATTGTTTGGTTGGCTTATTAATCTCTGTTCTTGTTTGTTGCACTATTGCGCTTTTGCACTGGGCTAACTTACATATGCGAAAAATGACGAAAAGGGTAGTCCCTCGTCGCGAGCGAACGACCACAGTTGTCGCGATGCGGTTGCCACTTCGGTGATTGTGCTGGCTGTTAGTGTTACAACTAACACGGCCGTCATCGCATTCGTAGCGGCTATACTACCGGTTGTGTTGTAGAAGATCTGAATGAATGGGAATCCGGTCGGGCTATCAAGGACTTTGTCGACTTCGCCTAGAGTAAAGCACAGCGTGACTAGCATGACGAAACCTAGCACCCCGTTAATGGCAACTGAGGACATCATAGCCTTGGGCAAAGTCTCTGATGCATCTTTGATTTCTTCGGCTGTCCAGTATCAGTGTCAGTAAGATACAACTTGTAAACAGAACCAACAGGTGAGCCTTACACATGTGCACGGCGCAGTCATAACCAAGCATCGACGTGATGGTAGTCGACAGGCCCACCAGTGTTGCCGTGCCCGAATTATCCCAGCCACCCCCGTTGTTGAACGTGGTGAAGACTGCGCGAACATTGTTCCGCGGTGCGAGAACCCACAGCGGGATGATGATAGCGAACAGGCCGACAACGTGGATAATCAAGATTAGTCCTTCCACGAAAGGTAGATTCTTGGCTAGGAATGTGTTGAATAGAATCGAGAATGTCGAGATAGCTATCACGAGCATTGTGCCATGCCATCTTTGGAAGTCATAGTCTGGCTGGTTCAAGACTATCAGACCTTGGATGATGGTGCCGGCGAGGTAGGCGATGGATACGATGGCACATTGCCATCCCATTGCAGAGAGCCAACCTGGGATACACTGTTAGCTAAAAGAGCTTCAGATAGATTGAGCTGTAGTACCTGTAATATAACTTAGGAACTTTTGTCCTCGTTTCGGTGCAAACTCGGAGACCCAGTGGTATTGTCCACCAGCAGTGGGTGCCCTAAAGGAGGTTGACATGTTGGCAAGGGAAATTCAACCAGCCAGGTCAAGGGGATGGACAACTTACATCGAGGCCATCTCAGCTATACTGGCATACACCAGTGAGAATCCAAGGGAGACACCAACAAACCCCCATATCAAACCCGCTGTACCGCCATCGGTCAAGCCAGCCGATAACAATCTATAAATGGAGTCAATATTTGCATGACCACATGGCACGGGTGGACATGAACGTACGTCAAGATCACCTCCCATGTGCAGATCAAGGTACATCCAAAACCAACAATGGAAACAAATCGAAAGTTTCTCTTGATAATGTCAGTAATGCTAAATCAGTAACTTGGAAAGGAAAGGTCTTACTCGTAAAACCTGTACTCGACCTAGAGCATTCATATCTCGCTGATCAGCCTTGGTGCCCATATACCGGGGCGCCACAAGGCCTTTCTGCGCATATTCTTCATCATTATCATTGTCGTAACCAGTCACCGCCTGCTGGGAGTCAGGCCTGGATCTGTTGAAAACAGTCATTTTGAACACAGCACCGATAAAACATCCAGTCCAGAGAACAAGACAAGACCGGATAGCGTCCCTCGCAGGAAAGGGAGATTTCCAGAATGAAAGAACAAAAGAACAACTAATATCTCCGCAGTCCTCAACTCAACGCCCGGAAGAATCAAGGATCAGAAGTATATAAGGCACCCGAACAGAATACCACCACAGATCCAAAAGGCAGGCGTAACCAAAAGGAGCAGGTATTAGGAGAGAGCCCAAAGCGTCGGGTTCATGACAGCCACTGCATTACAGGGTTTAGAGAGGAAGCGTGGTATTGGCGTGGGAGCAAGGCATGGCCTAGGAGGGATTCTCGCGCGCGAGAGAAACCATGTGGGAAAATCTGGACAGTAGACACGGCCAGTCCTGAGTGACACATCCTTTGTCTACAGTATCGAGCTGCGATTAGTCCAGCTAGGTGGTACTGCTAGATTCATTTTTTTTGGGCCGCTTGATGCTTATCCCTTGATGGTTCTGCCTGGAATGGGGCTATTGGGACCTTGCATCCCGAGGGACGTGCATTTGGTTTCGGACTTGATTTATTGGCTTGAGGTCCATATAATATTAGAGCCATCTCTTTTGTAATTCATGCTCTGTCCTATAATAGCCTCTTGTTTTGAAGATTGCTATCTAGACCGGGGATGCTCGAGTGTGATCGAACAAAACAAACCATTCGACCAGTCAATATCCACTGCCAGCACACAGCACTGCATTTCTGATGCATCGCGCCAGGCCAGCCTCTAATCTAGGGCGCAAATCCCTCCCTTGATGCTTATCCCCCAGATATTCCGCCACAAGCCACGCCCTAGACCAAGACTGTGGGTGTGCGGATATGCAACCCCTCGCTTTCTTCTGTTGAAAGCCACACAACCAACCTATCGGAGACCAGAAATTCAAATCCACGCCCCATTCCCCCAAGGGGCCTGCATGCTGATCTACAACCCTACCGCCCAACACGAAGCACTAACCGTCGATCATCGATAAGCGCCATGCTCTCGATGTGAGGGCGCAAGGCAATAATCATTGGATCCAGAGTGTGATCTCAGATTTTTCATATCATCTCAAAACTGGCGTCGTTGTGCTCCAATTAAAAACGAAAAAAGGGATAATTTGATCCAGATCCATACCTGCTACGCACCGCTGGTCTCAAGTCGACATTGCGCCCATCTTGCCTTATCATCCAGAAATATACTGAAGCCTGGAGACCACCCGTACACAAGCCTAGATCAGTTAGATCTTCGCCTGGATGGGCTATCGCCATATGGTCGCCCGACAGACTGTATCACAGCCCCATATCATACTAAATAAAGTAGGAGCTAGCAACACTAAATTGATTTGCTATGCTTATTGTCGCCTGCATACTCATACTCTTAATCGCCGCATGCCTCCACCGCAGTACATGTAAATGTAAAGTATACACCCGGAATCCCGAATCCCCAATCCCAATTCCAGTTTCAAAGTCGATCCCTTCTTTCTTTTCTCTTCTCATTCCACTATCTGGCCCACATGGGTCTCCGATCTGACGTCTGACGGTAAACCAGTTTATGTTTATACATGTGACTTCCATTCGTTTCATTTCACACACATCCTATATTCCCTCCACATGATTGGCACAAGCAGAAGGCATCCCTAGGTCCCATCGTCCCGGGTGTTCCTTCGCCTGCTCTGCTCTGCTCTTCCAGCTGCCCACCTCCCTGCCATGGGTGGCCCGTACGTGCCCTCCGGCCACTCGCCGCCCTTTGAGGTAGTCGATGAATTGCATCATGGCGCATGGTTGATTATCACCGCGGCGCTTGGACTGGTGATTTCTCTCGTTTGTTTTTTGATTCGGCTTTATGTGAGGCTTATGCTTATTCCGCCATTTGCGCGGGATGATTGGGTGTTGTTGGGTGCTACTGTAAGTTTTGAGGGATTTGGACTATCCCATGGTTTGATTGCTTGCGCTGTGGAAGCGATGCTGATTTCCTATGTTGGTTTTGATTAGGCTCTCGCAGTGGTGCAATCAAGTCTGGTATTCTATGCTTGTTCGCGTGGATTCGGGACATCGATTACTCTATTAATCGATGGTCGACTCAATCAGATCCAGGCAGTGAGTGCTCTTTCGTTCAAACGAGTATGTGGGGCCAAACTAAGCATTTAGTTAATTGCAACAAGCGATGTCTTCGCTCTGATCATTATCTACCTTTCCAAATGCTGCGTCGTGGCCATCTACCTCCGCCTCACGCCACAGAAGCCTCACAATCGAGCATCGTGGGCGACATTAGCTCTATGCACTGCATGGGTCATACCGGCTATATTCATAGTGCTGATCAACTGTGAATTGAATACACCTTGGCGAGGCGACGGTGGTCAATGCAAGAATCTGGTATATATAGACCTACCTACCTACCCAGGTATCCAATCCAACCAGCATCAAATACTAATACCTTGGTTGAAAACAGTTCAGAAGATGGCAATTCATCGCCACAGTCGACGTAATAACGGAACTACTCCTCTTCATACTAGCAATAGTCCTCCTAAAAGGCCTATTCATGTCCGTCCGACGCAAACTAGGAATCGGCTTCGCTTTTATATTCCGCTTTCCGTGAGTATCCATATCAATCCCTCGATCTAAACAACTCAGACTAATCTCGTTTTCAAAATCAAAATAGCCTTATAATATTCTCCCTAATCCACATCTTCTCCCTCAACGACGCCCTCAAAAATAAAGACACAACCCTCGCCTCTATCAGACCTGCTGTCTGGATGCAGGTCGAACTACACTACGCCCTAGTCGCATGCAGCGTCTTCTGTCTCAGACCGTTCATGGCAGCCGTTAGCACGAATTACGGTACGGCGGGTGACTCGACGTTGGAGAGTAGTGCGTCGAGATCAAGAGGAACGAAAGGGAGTTCTAAAGATGGGTCTGGATCTGGGACTGGGTCTGGTTCGAACTCGGCGTCAGCTACCAGGTCCAGATCGCATTCACGAGTTCAGCGCAAAAGAGCCGGGACTGCGTCGCGGTTTATGCCGCATCTGGGCGTGGATTTGAATCTGAAGACGAGTGGTTCTGGCCTTGGTTCTGGTTCTGGTTCTGGTTCTGGTTTGGGTATTCCCTCTTCGTCGAAGGATGTCCTCTGTCGCGATGGGAATCCACATGCACATGCACATGGATCGCCCAGAAAGAAACACCCCGTTATGAGTGGCGGATGTCCGAAACCAGGCTCTGCAACTGATACTTCACGCACACCAATCCGTCGATCTATGTTCCCCCTCAGTGCACCTCTTAACCAGAGTATCCCCAAGCCGGAGAAGGGGAAGAGGCATAACACGAGAAGTGGAGAGGGGAATGTCTTTCCAACGGACTCAGATTTGATTGAGCTTGTGCCGAGACCGCATGTTCGGCATGAGGGTCGTGGGGATGACCGAAGCGATGGCGAAGATCCGGATAGGATGGTTATTCATAAGGAGGTTCGGTATTCAATTCAATATGAAGATGATGAGGAGGTCGAGGCGAGGCAGTATGCGCAGGAGGTTTTAAGAAAGAATTGTGTTGATGTTTCTGCTTGTGTATAGTCTAGCATTGTATTTGGGATGTATTATTTGGATTAAATATATAATGCATAGATTAAGACTTCTTCTTGGCTTATTCTTTCGGGTTTATCCTGTAAAGTAGGCTGGTGCCATACTATATCTTGGCCTTAGATGAAATACAAATCCTGAATGCCCCATAACGCCGGTCCGCCCAATGGTTTGAGAATACGAAAAGCGTCAAGTATGAGAAGCGTTTGCCCGCTTGAAGGGATGCGCCTCGGTGCTCCTGTTGGAAACGATTAGCTCATTCTTACAAAAAGCAAAATATAACTTCTGCGCAGAGAAAAAGACATACAGAACATAATCATCCAGACTTATGTGATCTGGCTCCGAGAAGATGAGATAGAGATACTTCAAAGTCTCAGCCAACCAAAAGCTCTCCATCTTATCATTCTGTTTCGGTTTGCTCTCGCGCACATCATTGATAGAAGAATGACCAAAATTAGACCGAGTCGCCTTGTCAATGTTCTGGAACATGCGCCACGCAGTATCCAGAAGAGTCTTGTCTCCAGTAATCCGATACATGATGAAAACAGACTCGAGTGCCTCAGGTCTGAATATGAATGTCAGTGCGAAGATTTGGACAGAAATATGAAGACGACAATAAAACATACCGAAGGTTATACGATGCATCACGGATATCAGTAACACCGGGCGGCAGTCGATGAGCCTCGATCTGATCAGCGGCTCTCTCTCTGATTTCCTCGTTGTCGATAGATCGCGAAAGCACATCCTCATACCATTGCTCTTCATCCCAAGGGCAGTCATCGTGGTGTCGGCAGGGACTGACCTTGAACACCTCTGGCATGATGCCCGTTGGCATAACATCATACGCCCAGACGCAACCGTCCGTCAACCCCTTGGCGACATACATATCCTCAGGCCGGTTAAAAACCTTTGCTCCGATTGCCACAGTGCCGCCCATGAAACACTTGAGGTGGTCAGGCGAGTACTGGAAAGTCTTCGCGTTACCTCTCATGGCGATGATATTTGCAGCGAAGAGAATATGCTGATCCTCGTCTTTGGTCATTGCCCGGAAGAGCAGGTTCTCGTTGAATGTTTCGATGGCTTTTTCGTACATTCGGCGGTATTGGTCTGTCTGTGCTCCCAGTAAGATGTGTGCTTTAGGGAAGTACTCGTATGCGGAATCGGCACATCCGCCGATGGTGAATTCCGAGTCGTCGAATCCCATTTTGTCGGTGTTGATCCATGTTGGCCACATTCCGGGCAATCGGGTCTTGTCTTGTCCAATCTCGAGCTCGTTCATGATGCGCTGTACGGCGTCATAGTACTTGGGGTCTCCTGTCAATTGGGTTAGGCGGGTAAATTCCATTGTGAGGGAACCGATTTCCGCCAAACTGCTGCGAGGAGAAGGCTTGATTTCCTCTCCCTTGGCAGATCTGAGCACAGTTAATAAATGCCTTCTTTCATGTAGTGTGATCACCGAAGGATCACAGCGGGCTGGACTCGCCATGGGAATATCTTACTTCATCCACTCCCAGCGCATCTGGGGCATGCGATTATGCGTATCAAACGCATTGAAAATCATCTCACCCAGCTCCACGGCCTTTTTCAAGAGCACAGGATGCTTGCCATTCGTCAAATCGTGAGCAGCAATAAAGCCACCCATATACCGAATAATGATCTCGAAAACCGGGACTTGTTTACTAGCCGTAGTAGTAAAGTCGATTTCTTCCAGAGCCTCGAGAGCCAGCTCAAGCTCGTCATCCAGACCCATAATAATCAGCGCATCGAGGGAATCAACAAGTGTGGCGCCCCACCCATTAAAGGTATCCTGATACCCTCCGGTCCTGGGTTTCACTTCATCTCTCAGCCAGGCATATTCCTTATACCCATTCCAGGAATGCATGAATGCCTCCTTGATGGCCCTTTGCTTCTTGAGTCTTGATTTGCGCTCGCTGTTGGATTCTGGTGGGAAGTCATATTGGATGTGTGGGATGGAAGCTGGACTTGTTGGTAGCGGGATGAATTCTGTCACGGGGTAGTGCTCTGTGACTTTATTTAAGCGAATGGCATCTTTGCGGACAGTGGTGTCTTTTCTAGAGATCGGTTTTGGTAGACGGCGGTAATATGATGTAGAGGGTAGCCAGAAGAATAGGACATATGTCGCAGTAATTAGGAACAACGCTGTGGAAAAAGGTCGGGTTTTGCGCTTGTAATACATGGTGAATGAAAATGATGTAGGGAATGAAAATAAAGGAATGAAAAGAAACATGAAAGAGTGTGAGCGCGTTAATCAAGGTCGGCTGTAGCACATTCCACTACTGAGGGAATTCGTCCCCTGTACAGAGTAGATTGGGAGTCAAATGTAAACAGAGTGGGAGGACAGGAGACACTTTAAGGGTGACGCCATGTGGACGCACGTCACGGATTATGAGAGGTCTACATGTAGAAGGATAGACACGGCTGTGTAAGAGCTCCATTGATCGTCGGTGTTTTCGGAACTTTCATAGGCAAGATGTTGCATATACAAACAGTCATGATTGGCGGCGCATTAGAGAATGTAACCCCTTTGATTCAAAGGCAAGGGAGAAGTATCCTCAAACGCAGGTTTATTATTAGATGTCAAACTCGCCCGATCTCAGGTCTAGACTTGACAGCACTTTAAATCTGTGCTGGACTGTGCTAAGTTTTGATGCCTGCGACGCCACTGCTCCACTGCGGCCCCTGACCCCATCCATCGGGTAAGGGACTTTTTTGTTGATCATTCCGATTTCGAGGCTTGGTTTAGAAACATTCTCGTTGGCTGAAACATTAAATATATGAGTTTCACATATGATCTCAAGTCTAAGGAACGTGGATAAATTGACAGCATATCTTTTAGATCGTTCAATATCATAGACCTGAAAGATTTTAAGACCAAAGTGCTAGCTCTTTGTATATGACCAAGAGAAACTGGCCATCCTAAATCTGACTCCGATATATGACAAGCTCTTGAAAAATCTGGCTTACAAAACCAAACATAAGAAACAAGATGGAAGTGTAGTTGAAGGAAGCTCTCCCTCAGGCTGGGTTGCTATGTTTGCACTGTTTGCACCTCGATGTTTCTTCGGGGAGAGCTGGAGATCTTGAACCACTGGAGTTCTCTGTATAAACCAAGTCTATAATCGATTCAAGCACAGGTGAGTACCACACACCATATGATTTGCTTTCATACTGACCAGACTATAGACTGCAAAGCTCCTCAAATCGCATTTGTCTCTTTATCTGGACTTGGCCGGAGCAATCAATGGTCACATTCAGTCTATATTGACCATCACAACCTGACATCAACATATCTGCTCCCATAGCAGGACTAAAGGAGCTCGGAGACCCCTTAAAACCACCTTGGTCATCCTGGTCCTTGATATCACACGGTTTGACACCGACACCGCCGTGATTCTTTCTCCCTTCATCACCATTTATCTGCCAACTAAAGAAGACATCCAAAATGCCTATCACCGGGTAATCCCCCCACCCATTAAGACATAGATCCCTAGACTAACACCTCAAAGCGTCTACTTCATCCCCTCAATGCCAAATGCCTCAACGGCCCTACCAGCAGTAACAGAGCGTCTCCGCGCCGCCTTCACAGACGAAGAACTAACCCCAATCGGCCGCTGGGGCCTAGAACAAAAACTATTCCGCGATACACCGGGCCTCGTCCCAGCATCAGCAAATTCAAACAAAAAGCCCTCAAACCCGCGGTATATGCAATTCCTCTCACTAACCCACTACCCAACTCACGGCTTCATCTATACCTCCGAGCCAGCAGACCAGTCTGCAACTGCAACCGCCAATGCAACACCCGCCTCAGCACAGAGTCCAGCAGGCACACCAGCAACAGCCACCCCAAACCAAAGCCAAGCCCAAACCCAGACCCAAAATGGAATCACAAACCCAAACACAACACAAACACCCGACTCCCCCCAAATGATAATGACAACTGTCCCCTCATCCTCCTACACGTCCCTCTTCCAGCACTTCACCTACGCCTGCCAACCCTTCTGGTGCCACCGCCTGACAGTAACCGTCCCGAACGGGATAGTCTACGACGTAGGCGATTTCCGCGTGCGACTCGGCGACGTGCGGCAGACGTTCCCGACGGCGCGTGTGCGTGGGACTGTTGTTGAGATCGAATGGCGGGGTCCGTCTGTTGTTGAGTCTTTGCCTGTTAGCCAAGGCCAGGACGAGAATCACGGCGGTGGTGTTGGTGTTGATGATGGTTCTTCGCTGAATGATTCAGGTGTTGATTTCTCTTTTGATGCGATTGAGGAGTCGGATATTGAGGCGGAGTATTTGGCTACTGCGCAGCTTATTCGGGAGTTTTGGGGTAGGCTTGGGGTTGAGGCTAAGGAGGCTATTCTTGTCCCTGGGCTTGGGAAGGAGATTTTGGAGAGGTTGAGGAGGTTGAAGGGGGGTGAATTGTCGCGGAAGGAAGGTTTGTCTGGGTTTGGAATGGATGGGAGGATTGGTGAGGTTGTTGGTTCTGAGCGGTTTGAGGAGGATTTGGATCCTTCTGCTGGGACGGATGTTGCTAGGCAGTTTATGGAGGTTTTGCGGTTTAATCGGTAGATTGAATGTTGGAATGCAATATGTGCTTTGAATCTGGACTGGAATGGTCTACCAACAACTAGATATAAATGCACTCCAAGAACTGAGAGATGCCTGGCTACATATATACTATACCTTGGATATTGCTTTAGTTTTAGATAGACATGGAACAAGTAGAGAGAGAGAGAGAGAGCGATGATTCTTAATCTAGACACTATAGCTCAAAGCATCGCCCTGACTTCCGTCTGCAAAAGCACACGCTTGATCATGAATCGTCCAAGAAACTCAGTCTAACGAGAATAGACTACAGGAAACCGGTATTGGAAAATTGAGATGGGAAGATATAATCGAAGAGAAACATCGTTTGAAACCCGGACTTCAACTAGCATGGAAAAGGCACAAGGGAAATGCGTTATTTATTTTTGCATCATGAGCTGGACGAACTCGTTGTCTGTAAGAGGTCAAGGTTAGCATCTGGTGGGCAGTAACCGCTGGTAACTTCCAGGGTTGTCTCAACTGGTGAACATACAATCGATCCGGCCATCGCCATCCTGGTCCGCTTCGCGGATCATCTCGTCCACCTCGTCGTCAGTAAGCTTCTCACCGATGGAGGTCATGACGTGACGCAGCTCAGCGGCGGAGATGAAACCGTTGTTGTCGCGGTCGAATACCTTGAACGCTTCGCGAATCTCCTCCTCGGAATCTGTGTCCTTCATCTTACGGGCCATCATGGTCAAGAACTCTATCGGCGGGTCAATAGCCATCTCGTTTGGGGTCTAGGGGACACGGGAAAGTACCGGGGAAGTCAATGGTGCCGTTGTTGTCGGCGTCAACCTCGTTGATCATGTCCTGCAGCTCGGACTCGGAGGGGTTCTGGCCCAGAGAGCGCATGACGGTGCCAAGCTCCTTGGTGGTAATTTGTCCTGGAGGTGGAATTGGTCTTAGTATATTGTTTCTTTCAATTCGGGGACGGGAGACACTGCTGCCAGTTTAACTGGGTTGTCGGGCGAGGTCACACTTACCATCGCCATCCTTGTCCTATTTCGCAACAAAGCCGTCAGTATGTTGTCCAGCCTTCACACCTTCAATCCACGGGTGGAAACACTTACAAACAAGGAGAACGCCTCCTTGTACTCAGAGACTTGCTCTTCGGTCAGAGAATCGGCCTACGTGATGCGATGCGGCGTCAGCGAGGTTCCAACAGGCAGCATGCCCCGCAAGGTGGGGTGTTTATTTTTGAAGCAGGGCGATTTTAGGGACGAGAAAAGCCAGACATACCATGATGAAGATAGATAGCAAAAATGCAGAGAGAGGGAATTCGAGAAATGAGGGGTCAAACGGGGAAATGAAGAAGAGTTTAAGGGGGACAGCCTTACCAGACCAAAATAGCGTGCCTGAGGTGCCCAGTCAGCGTTGTTCACCCCAGGGCGGTGGGAACCTGACCCCCAGGGCTGAACTCAGCTGACGTTGCTTAGCTGTCAATGCTGTCTAGACTATCTCTAGTCTATTATTGTCTTAGTCTATTCTGTCATTATGGTCATTTATTATTTTGGACCTTGGAGGGCGGGTTCAAAGCTTGGTCTTGAGCTAGGTCTATATGTAGCTAGGTATGCCCCAAGCGTCTTCTACCGAAATAGTAATATCGACAGCGTGCATTATTAGCAGACTTTATTAGTTTATCTCTGACTGCGGGGCATATCAGGTGAATATATAGACATCTTATAAATAGAGACTATACAATAATCTATATACGAGCTTTAGATATTGGACTGTATGATTAAATATTTGCCCCATTACATACGTGGATACTAAAATCTGGGGCGTGCCACTAACACCGTGTACCTCATCATAGTTGAGTACACAACCACTGTACATAACAAGAGATAAGGGGTTTTACGACTGATATCCCGGTACATTTGAATAGAAGAAACAGTCGTTTCTCGTGCACCTGAGTCTGTACCAGATTACAGCGTCATACCAAAAATACAACTCTCTAGTATCGACAATACAAAATGTTACATAATTATTACCGGGCCTAACTTACAGCCTTTCAATGTTCCGACATCCTGCATGTGGAGAGCTCCTATCACCCCAGACGCACCCAGACACACCTTCAATCCCAGCGCAGACCATGATTTCTATAACAAACCAATAAACCCACCCAACCAGATCCCTGAAACACCCACACAATGTGGCGGGATCGCACCAACCTGTACGCAACCCCCCATACCCATACCCATACCCCATCCGGACCGCAGACGCAGACCAACCCGTCAGCGCAAGAGACAACCACAAAGCAACGAACCCAGACCACACAAAACTAAAACAAATACTGACACCTAACCCACACACACAGCTACCTCTCCTACCGCCAATCCCTAATCCACCACCCGGCCAAGAAACCCGCCTTCACCCCAACCAATGGCTTCGCCGACACACCCTCCAACCCCGAAGAAAACAGACGCCTAATCCCGGACACAGACGAAGATGGCGACATGGTAATCGAAATGGACCTCCTGCCACCGCGCTGGGTTGACGTGCAGGAAGAGGTCTCTGAGCTGTTAGCCGATATCGCCCAAAAATCATCCCAGCTGGATAAGCTGCACCAGAAACACCTGCTGCCGGGCTTTGGGGATGAGGATCTGCGGAGACAAGATGAGGGCGTTATCGAGCGCCTGACGCAGGATATCACCCGCGCGTTTCATGATTGCCAGCGCGCTATTCAGCGCATTGAGACTATGGTGCTGGATTCTAGGGCGCAGGGTAGTGTTAGCAGCGGGGAGGAGACTATGGCGAAGAATATTCAGATTTCGCTTGCGGCTAGGGTTCAGGAGGCTAGTGCGCGCTTTAGGAAGAAGCAAAGTACCTATCTGAGGAGTATGTTGTGCCTGATCCAATCCCCCAATCCCCCTCTGTGGTGCTTTTGATGGTGGGAGACAGGGCTAACCGTTGAACGTGTGATGAGCAGAATTACGAGACCTAGAGGGTATAGCGACGCCATTTGATGGCGCGCCCATGCAAGCTCAGAACCCATACACGGATCCGTCGATGATGGAGTCAGATGCGGATCGGTCCTTCTCGCAAACGATGTTGCAGCAGACCTCACAACGGAGTACGGGGACGAACGATGCCGCCATTGCACAGCGAGAGCGTGAGATCAACGATATCGCAAAGGGAATTATCGAGTTGTCGGATATCTTCCGCGAGCTGCAGAGCATGATCATCGATCAAGGGACCATGCTCGACCGTATAGATTACAACGTCGAGCGCATGGGCACTGAGGTTAGAGCCGCGGACAAGGAACTGAAAGTGGTATGTACATGTATTCCTTTCCTGTTGTTTCGTTCTATATACATGTACTCTTTTGGCTGTGACTAGAGACTGACTTACCTTCAGGCTACGGGCTACCAACGGCGAACTACCAAACGCAAGGTCATGATCTTGCTCCTGCTGCTTGTAGTAGGTATGATTATCGTTCTGGTGATAAAACCAAAGGGAGGCAGCTCTGCGCCACCACCGCCGCCTGAAGATGAATCCTCAAATAATATCCGTCGCTCTGTACTGGCTTCTGTGAACAGGGGGCGGGGACATCATTTGTCGACTCGATTTGCGCGAGATCGGTGGATGGATCCGGATATATTCCGATGATCTTGCAAATAGCATTGGTTAATAGTTAATGTAACCAAAGTGAGGATCATTTTGCACATAGATGTAGTGCCGTTGCGGCTTATAAGTTATTCCTTTTGGCTTATCATATCTATTATGAATCATGGGATTTCACTCAAGAGCGCCATCGAATAAATGTCGACTCATGAAACTGTCTTGGATTGAGCATTGCTTACGAGGACTATTTTAGAGTATCCTAGGAACAAGAGCGTTGGTTCTTCTTGCTCCTGGGAACGTCTCCAACTCTCCAACTTCACGAGGACTCCAGAAACCAAATATGTGTTTTAGATCATGGCTCCTTCATCCGTTTGGCGGTGGCTTCTTCGGTGAAATCTGGATAGTACTAGCGCTCTGGCCAGATCGGGTGGTAGTAGAACTTGTCCATGCCTAGTTCTTCGACATGGTTGTTGATCGAGGCGGATTCAGATGTGGATAGGGAACAGCACGGTGGATAACCGTATCTCACGTAGTAAACGAAGGGCAGGAGAAGAAAAAAAGGTAGTACATTATGGACAGCCACATTTTGGGTGGGGAGGGTTGGAGGGGAGCTCGAGACTCGGGGGAGCAAGTATAAGAGGTTCATACTAGCGCAAGAAAACCCTTTCTTCTAAATAAATCGGAAGCACTCAACGCGGGTGTAGTTGGTAACGCGGTAAATTAACGGTATTCCGTACAGGTAGAAGTGCATGTGCAGATATCCTGGTCAGATTCACATGTGCCTAAACTGGAGACTGGCATTTGAAAGAAGTCGACAGAAAAGGTTGTCCCATGCTTCGATTCTCGTACATGCATGGTATTCGAAATACAACCGTGGATGGAGCCGGGAAAGCGGACAAAAGAGGAAATACAGAAAGGATAAATCACATCAAAAGCAGCCAGTTAGAATTACCTAGAAAACAGTAAATTAAACTTCTACTTGCCCTGGCTGGCAAGCAACTCTGCAACATCAGCATCCAGATCACCACCTGCGAATTCCGAGTAGTCTTCCTCGCCGTGGGAGATCTTTCGTCGCTTTGCTTGTCCATTGGTAGCGAGATCGAAGTCATTGCCTTGGCCAAGGGAAAGTGTGGCTGAAGCTCCGTTGCCTGTTGGGGCAGCGTCGGGAGGAATTTCGAGATTGGCCCAGTCTGGGGTCTCTTCTTCGTCCGCGTCTTCGGTAAATGGCCCACGGCGGATCTGCTGCTTCTCGGGTTGCTGCTTCTCAGGCTGCGGGGACCCCACGGGGGTGATGGCTTCCACTGGGGGTGGAGTCAGAGCCTCGACCTCTGGACGGGCGACTGACTCGTCATGGCCGCCGTGTTCGCCAGGTGCGGCAGAACTATCTTCGCTTGAGATGCCGCGCATAATAGCATCCTCGACCTCGTGCTTCTTGATGTCGACCTGAGTCTTCTTTGCCGAGATATCTGTGCTAAGAATCTCCTCCTTTGCAAGTTCAGCGCGGTTAGTCTGGAGCATCTTCTCGAGTCCATCGATCAAGGCGCGGCGTGACTTGATAACCTCAGAGACTGAGCTCTCGGCATTGGCGAGAGTCTTCAAGAGGTGGCTAAGACGGGCAGCTTGGACAGGCGGAGTGGGCTGTGGGTTCTTGGGATCATGCAGTGTGTCGAACTCGGAAATGGCAGTTGTGGCAGACGAGTTCGAGCTCAGAGCGGCCTTGGAGAGAGCAACCTGCAATGGGACCAAAGGCTGAAGTTCAGATGGAGTGGAACCGGATGAATTGTCCTTGAAGAAAGAGCCTCCAAGGGTTTGCTTCTTGGTGGTAGAGCGAGTCTTGTCGATTTCTAAAGCATGATCAGTTCAATCTCCGCCGCATAGGCATTGGCAAGTGCTTCAACTTACCATTCACAGTAGCTTCCACCGCATCCAGAATCGGTCCCTCAAAGACATTGCGTTGTCTCCAGACCTCCACAACTCGGCGGATTCTTTGTTGGAAATCATTCGAGTTACCCTTGTAAGCCGTGGCTGTAGCTTCCACAACAATCTGATGTTCCGTTAGCGTGGTTCATGCAGCGCTCGTATAAAGACTGACCGGGGAAAAGGCAATAAGGAAATCATCCTTTCCACGCGCCTTGGATTGTTGGGCCACCTCTGTGAATCTGTTAGTGGACAGAGCGGGA
Organism: Penicillium arizonense; assembly: GCF_001773325.1. Classification (NCBI taxonomy): domain Eukaryota; kingdom Fungi; phylum Ascomycota; class Eurotiomycetes; order Eurotiales; family Aspergillaceae; genus Penicillium; species Penicillium arizonense. Next base: position 235,496 of record NW_019173290.1, on the reverse strand, counting down.
GCTTGAGCGCGGGACGGCACCTACCATTCGCCAGGTAGATCAAGTTGAGACGTTTGGGAGGAGGGGATTCGCGGATTCTCTGAAGCCAAATTTGACCGGTTCGTTCGGCATGTCGTCTAATGCATTCTGTGTTAGCAAGTCTCCTTGATTAGGTGTCAGAAGCGGTGCTGAGTACCTGTGGAACATGACCCATTGCGCAACAGTAACGATGCTCTCCTGGGAGTCATTGAGAGCTGAGAGCTTTGCTTTGACTGCATCATCGGTATAGGCCATGATGGATACAATATGTCGGAACGCAGGGATACGAAAAGGAGCTTCGTAGGAATAAGTATCAGATTGTCGGAGTGGAAGTCGCAAGACCGTCTGGAGACTGGACTGAGAGGAGGTCGAGGAAATAGGCAGCCTTGACAATTGCGAGGTGAATTCGCATGTGATAACCAGAAAACCAAAAGACGTCAACAAAACGATTTTCTTTCTGGGCGAAGCTTTTCTTCTTCCGTCAAGTACGTGATCTCTTTAGCTTTCAATTGCTACAATGACACCCAGCATTCAGACCGCCCAGCCGGCAGAATCGGACGGGGCCTCGCCGCCCGTGTTGACACCCGTCGTGGCCACCTCAACCTCGCTGTTGATCGACCTTTCTGATTCTGACACCGACAAAGCTTTCACTACTCCTCCCAGTCATTTCATTCAAACTATAAAGATGGCTGACCGTTTCCCTTCTCTGGAGGACTTCTCTGAGGGTATGTAACCCACCTTACTCTCCTGCCGCTGCCGCATCGGAGCTAACATGACCCGCATTTAGGCCAGACCGAAGTGGCCGATGGCCAGCGCGCCTCCGAAGATGACTTCCTTGCCCGTGAGCGTGCTGCTCTCGGTCAAGATGCAGACCAATTCGCTACCCCTCAAGACCACGTTGGCGATGATGAGAACATCAACGCGGGGAACGACCTACTAGGCGGAGATGACGGTGAGCCCGTGGAGGAGATTGGTCAATTCGAGTCGTCTTTCCCCTCAATGGAGACTCAGGCACAGAACGAGGTATGGAACCGTCATTGGCTATCTCATGATAATATCACAGTTGCTGACCAGGGGTTCATCTATTCAGCGCGTTGCCCCTGGTGGTACCATTACTGGCTCCGGCTCTCCCTTCCCCCCTACTGGCTACCAGAGCACTCAGAATGATGAGGACGAGGGTCCGTTTGTCCGGTAAGTTTACTCTCAGAACCCGGATTCTCGGCGCATTCCATTTCCGAACCGCATTCGTTTCCTTTTGACTCGAAGCATCAAGCTAACTTGACATGTTTAATCTACAGTGAATGGCGTGAGAAGCGTGACGCCGAGATCGCCCGCCGTGAGGAGATCGCCGCCGAAAAGAAGGCCGAGAGAATCGCAAAGGCCAAAGAGGACATTGATGCTTTCTACCTTTCCTACAACAACAAGGCCGACAAGGGCCGCGCCCAGACCCGCACCGAAGCCGAGCAGTTCCTTGCCAACCGAGAGGATACCTCCGCCGGAGGCACAAGCTGGGAGCGCATTGCTAAGCTGGTTGATGTTTCGGGCAAGGGCTCCGCAGGCGGTGCCAGCGGCTCCGGAAAGGAGCGGTTCCGCGAGTTGTTGATCGAGCTCAAGAAGGATCAGGAAGCACCCGGAGCCAGTGGAATCTAGATGAGGCACTTTAATGCTTCAGGTTCCGGGGAGCGGGAGTCTGGGGTTGAAGGATGCGGTGACTATGAACTTGAGCTGGCCGCTGCGTCTCTTGTTCTTTTCTTTCTATTTTTACTCCGCGCAGCGAACCGTCCAGGGAGATCGATCTGTAATTTAGTCTCAAATCGATAGCATCGTTAATACCAAGGTTAATTTTTTCTCCAGTCAACTATCCCGGATTGGACTGTAGCATCTTATCATGTCGATCAGATCTGTATAGAACAGCTAAGTTAATACAGGCTGCAGATATTACGCTGGCGACTCTTCAAACATATGTTCATGCAATTACTTTTGGGATATCCTTAGTCAAGTTCGGTAACATCGCCACCAGGCTCGCCAACCTCCTCCTTGCCCTCTGCCTCCAACTGCTTCAGCTTCTTCTGGCCCTCTTCCGTTGTAGCATCGACAATGCCTTCCTCGAGGCTGAGCATACCGCCGTTGCCCAATTGCTCCACGACAACCTCCGCCTCCTCGACGGTCATCCTGCCGAGAACCTTGTTCACCTCATCCAGGGACTCGGTCTCCAGCGCCTTCTGCAAGTCCGCAGGGAAAGCGTCAAAGATTTTACGGACCTCGATCTCAGTAGGATCCTCGCTATTGGCAGCGGGGAGGTTGATAGTGATCTTGGTGTTGGGGTCAACGGCGTGTAGCTGGATTTGCTCTACACCAGCGGGGTCATTAGATGCCGAGTTCTCCTTGCTGAGTTCAGCAGCTCGAGACTTGATGCGGAAGTAGGTATCATTCACGTCATTGAGGAACAGGGTTGATGCGCGGTGGTCCTTGGTGGTGATACTGGAATATATGTTAGCTAGGTACCAGACAAGACTGAATCAGGTAACATACCGAGTGAAGAACAGCTGGATGCCGTCACGGCCAAGAGACCGGCAGTATTGCAAAAGCAAACCTTGGTGGACACATTGACGGGCATAGTCCTCGTCGCCCTTGAGCTGGCTATTAAATGCCTCAACAAGCAGACCATCTGTCTCCTTCTCGGCGACAATCTCCGGGTTGGCCGAGATGAACTGTAAGTAGGCCTTATAGTCACCAGTCTTGAGGTGAGCGAACTTCTTTGCTAGAGGGCTGATCTCGACATTGGCGGGGTCATCGTCCTCGCCCTCATCATCAGCCTTGGATGCGGAGCTCCCCGCACCCGGGTTCAGCAGCTCAACGGAGCTCTCCTTGTTCTTAGACGCAGCTTTCGCCTGCTGGGCCTTGGCGACGTGTGATTGGTTGAAGCCCTCATGCAACTGATCACTGGTGATCTTTGCGCCTTCTTCCTTCTCAAGCTGAGCGAGCTTTGCGAGTAATTCCTTTTGGAGTCCCTGGACCTTTTCCAAGTGTCCAGTCACACCCTTGATGTATGCCTTGAACAGGTTGTCGGGCTTAGACTCTTCAAAATCCTTCTTCACCTGATCTACCAAAGAACTCATCATCTGAGAGAACTTGGGCTGTTCCGGTTCGTGTGTATAGACCCCTTCTGGCGGGGTGGGAGCTTGGTCGTCGGCGGGGTTGCTCGCGAAGTCCATGATAGTTTGGAAAATGAACTCATCTGGGGAGGCGGATGAGTCCTCATGCTTCTTGAGAGTGTCCAAGAGCTTATCAATGCGCGACAAAAGCCCGTCGTTGATAATGCGCTCGTACTTCAGGGTCTTGATCTCATGGCGACGCTGCTCTCGTTGCTGGTGAATCTGGGCCTGTTTGGCGCGGATGAACGACTTCTTATCGACATTGGGATGGACCTCGATGTCCGAGTCGTCGGAAAGCTCCAGAGCGTCCCATTTGCTGTAGTCAAGAACCATGTTGGCTGACAGTGAACTTGTACAGTATGAGGTGGGGTAAGGTATCAGCAAAGGTGGAAGAGATCACGTCGTGAACGGGCGATGATTATAGGGTAGACCAGTAACAGAGAAGCTGGACAAGATGCTATTGAGGCGAACGACACAAGTTCAACTTGAATAAACAACACTTCTGGCGCCAAAATAAACGACGCATCGAAAGCTCTCGAACGGCTTCTATAGGCGGTAGTCTCGGGCAGAATCAGCCCCCGAAAACCGCTTGCCGATGGCCGCGGGCGTCGGAGCTCCAGATCTCATCACATCTCAACACCTCCGGCACTTTTCAAGGAGTGGTTGACTGCCATGTGACTTTTTTGACCTAAATATACCCAATCAGATATGCCATGTCTTGGTTTGTTTCCCTGACATCTTAATTCCGTTTCGAGCCTCATCCGACCCAACCCCGAGATGCGCGGTACCAGGTTCCCAGTGTCCTTGGCCCTGGGCGTCAGCCCACGGCAGACCTTGAGACCATACAGTTCCTTTACTCGCGATCTACTCCCCAAGACGACGTCGCCTTCAATAGCTACCGGCGATCGCAATTGGTTGAACCGACTCTACTCAACCGCATCGGGAGCCCTCCGCGACGGGTCTAGTCCGCTATTGCTTCAACATAACAACATCAAATATACCCCTGCAGCGTCTCGCATTGTCTCTCAGGCCCGCCTGTTTTCTTCCACCACGCACCTCCTCCAAGTGAAACCACCCGCGTCCACACCTCCCCAAGAGCGAGCCCAAAACCAAGCCACCCGGTCGACTCCGGAACCGGAAGAAGATGGAGAGGACAAAGGATTCGAGCTGTCTGAGCGAGCGGCAAAGGCAGCACAGGTCAACATGAGCGCCAGATTGGCTAAGGACGGGGCATCGGGCAAGCAGTCCGGATTCCAAGAAATCTGGCGACTCTTGAAGGTTGCACGTCCCGAATCCAAGGCCCTCGGCTTCGCTTTCTTCTTTCTTCTGATCTCCTCGTCCATCACCATGTCGATCCCATTCTCTATTGGTAAAATTATGGACACCGCGACCAAGAGCGTAGCAGAGGGAGGCGGTGAATTGTTTGGCTTGAGTCTCCCCATGTTCTACACTGCTCTCGGTGGTATCTTACTCGTGGGCGCTGGTGCCAACTATGGGCGTATCATTATCCTCCGAATTGTCGGTGAGCGCATTGTTGCCAGACTTCGTTCCAAGCTTTTCCGCCAAACCTTCATCCAGGATGCCGAGTTCTTCGATGCGAACCGAGTTGGTGACCTGATCTCGCGACTTAGTTCCGACACTATCATTGTTGGCAAGAGTATTACCCAGAACTTGTCGGATGGATTGCGTGCCGCTGTCAGCGGTGCTGCTGGTTTCGGTCTGATGGCTTATACCAGTTTGAAGCTGTCAAGTATTTTGGCTTTGTTGCTTCCTCCAATTGGTCTTGGTGCTCTTTTCTATGGTCGTGCTATCAGAAACCTTAGTCGCAAGATCCAAAAGAACTTGGGATCTTTGACCAAGATTGCCGAAGAGCGCCTGGGCAATGTGAAGACCAGTCAGTCGTTTGCCGGTGAAGTTCTGGAGGTCAACCGCTACAACAATCAAGTGCGGAAGATCTTCAATCTTGGAAAGCGAGAATCTTTGATCAGTGCAACCTTCTTCAGTTCGGTAAGTTTCCTGGGGTGATGGTGACCTGGTGAATTTAACTAACTCCTTATTAGACTGGCTTGATGGGAAATATGACCATTTTGTGTTTGCTCTATGTCGGCGGTGGAATGGTTCAATCCGGTGCTATCAGCATTGGAGAACTGACCTCGTTCCTCATGTACACGGCATATGCAGGATCTAGCATGTTTGGTCTGTCCAGCTTCTACTCGGAACTGATGAAGGGTGTGGGTGCGGCAAGCCGACTCTTCGAGCTACAGGATCGTCAACCTACAATTCACCCGACTAAGGGTCTCAAGGTTGAATCCGCTCGCGGCCCCATCCGTTTCGAAAATGTCACATTCAGTTATCCCACTCGTCCTGCTGTGACCATCTTCCAGGACCTGAACTTCGAGATCCCTCAAGGAACGAACGTGGCAATTGTCGGGCCTTCTGGTGGAGGTAAATCCACCATCGCGTCCATCTTGCTTCGGTTCTACAGCCCTACAGAAGGCCGGGTATTGATCAACGGCAAGGATATCAAGGGAATGAACGCCAAATCTCTGCGGAGAAAGATTGGAGTCGTTTCACAAGAACCCGTTCTTTTCTCCGGAACAATCGCCGACAACATCTCCTATGGTCTGCCCAACGCATCTAGATCGGAGATTATCGCTGCTGCGCGCAAAGCCAACTGTCAATTCATCAGTGACTTCGTAAGTTCCCTAGACAAGCTTCACTCATAACCCAAGCTAACAAAACCACAGCCTGATGGACTCGACACTCACGTCGGAGCCCGTGGAGCTCAATTATCCGGTGGCCAAAAGCAGCGCATAGCCATTGCGCGTGCTCTAATCAAGGAACCCGACATTTTGATCCTCGACGAAGCCACCTCCGCCCTGGACGCTGAATCCGAAACCCTCGTAAACAGCGCACTGGCCGCTCTCCTCCGCGGCAACAACACCACCATCAGCATCGCCCATCGCCTCTCCACAATCAAGCGTTCCGACACGATCATCGTCCTCGGCAACGACGGCAAGGTCGCCGAGCAAGGCTCATACGAGCAGCTCAGCTCCCACGATGGCGCTTTCTCCAAGCTTATGGAATGGCAAATGAGCGGCGGCGAAACAAAAACCCCTGCGCCAAAGCCCATTGAGGATGGCCGGCTCTGGGAGCTCGAGAAGGAGGCCGAGCCGGAGTTGGAGGAAGAGGAGGAAGTGGAAGAAGTGGAGGTTGATGAACATTCCTCTCGCAAAAAGGAGTAATCGCACTCCATACTTTTTTTCTATCATCACCCCGTGATGCGGCATCTCCACTTATTCTTGTTGAAAACGCTCTCTGCATTTATCCTCACCCCTTTTTGAGGTCTCTCTTCTTATGCACATTTTGCATCATGCCTTTTTTTTCTTTTCTTTTCTTGCGATAGATATTAAGTTAGCGGCAACGGTGTAAATCTTGGTATCAATATAATGTTGACTTTGAACGCAATGATTTGGCCTTTTTCTGTTCCTAGTTGTGAATTGGTATATGTGTGCGAATAAACGATTCAACAAGTCAACTGCATTGAATTCTCCGGACTACTGTCGGAGGCCTTTATATGCCCGAGATCTAGTCCTTGGCTAAGAGCTCTCGCACCTTGCTAACCTTGTCCTCAAAGGACTGCGTCTTATCAGTCCTATAGAAAAATTAGCAACCAAACTCGATATGGAGGGAATCCCACCCAGAAGAAACAAAAACATAGGAAACAGAGAATAAAAATACTGACCTCGATCCAACGCGAATATCAGACTGAATCCGAACAATCCCCTGCTGATGAAGGAGAGTATGCGCCTGCCCGATAACCTGATGAACCCGGTCCCAGGGTCCCTCTATTAAAAACAAGGTGATACAAAGTCAGCACTCAGCTCTCCAGAATAGCCACCTGTATCTGTACAAGTACGCGTACGCAAATAGCCGCGGGGTGTACCGAGGCCCTCCGGTTACGATTCCGGCTGGCTGTGCTTCTGGGGAGCATCTTTGATTTTCATCTCGACCTGCTGAATTGAGAAGTACTGTAGGTCCTCAAGATCTCCCCCCTTCCCCTTCCCCAGGAAGATTGCACCGTGGACCGGCTATGCAGATGCAGCTATGTAGATAGCTCTGTAAGGAGAGATCTCTTACCGATGGTTGTGCCAGCGGAATGCATGACATACTTCAAGCCGCATGTTTCGATCAACCGCTGGACGTCGGCGATCTGGGCTGAGACTGAGGGTGAGCCCGTGCCGATCTGGAGGCGTTAGTTTGGGGATTTTCTATTAGAGGGTTTTCCTTACCGGGATCAGACAGAAGTCGGCGACGCAGTGCGCCGGCGTGGGGATGGTGGTTGGTGTCGGGTCCATTGCGTTGTTGATGGGAAGATGAGGTGGGGTAGAAAGAGTAGAAGAGGTCTATGCGATGGGGCCAATTTTCGACCTTGGAGGTGTTTAAATCGTTCGTGTACGGTGGTGTGAGGTGTTTGCAGAATAGATTTGGGTCAAGGTGTGACTTGTGTCGGCAGGGCTGAACATCTCAGACCTCTTTTATCTCGATGCACACACCTCTCGAGCTGTGAGGTATCAGATTGCTGACCGCCATTACATCAGTGCCCGACTTCTTCTTTTCTTTGACTCTTTTACTTCTTCTCTTCTATTTTATTTTATATTATCACTGGATGATCGACTGCAGGGGTAACTGACTATCAGTAAGAACTAACCCCTGCACGTCATCCACTATCTTCGAAATATCGAGTACTGTAACTGTCGAGGATTTGCGAGTTCAGCCTCAACTTCTCCTTTCTTCTTTGCATCGTCCATTTCTCCGGGGATCGGCCCGGGCGGTCTGAGAGAGTTTTTTGTTCATAACCTCGGGCGTTCTGATCGACTTGCACTGTGTATCTGCCACAGATCGAGATCCGCCTTGTGTTTCATCTACCCACTAAACGCGGTCTAGCCCCTCTCAATCAGCTTAGCCTCCAGCCCTGCATGCACAAGCGATCCCCCAGAGAGCTTGTTTCGCGCCCCCGTTGCATCCCCGAAGCCTCGGGCAATTCCCGTTAAGATTCTCTCTCCGGCTGTCTCTAATTAGCCCCGTCATGACAGTGAACTCGCGGATCCCAACTGCCATCGCTCAAACGGATGACCAAGCCCAGTATCCTTGAACTCCCACCGGGAGTTCAGCTCATCTACCTCGCGGAGGGAGGAGCCAATGTGATCTACCGCTTCGCCACAGCGGGAACTACATTGAAAAAAGACCCGAAAAGGCCACTATCCGCGGTGATTGACCGACCAGACCAAACCAGCACCCTCCCAGCGCGCCTCAAAGGAAAATTACTCCGAATGCGCAAAGAAACAACAGCTGATATCTCCTACAAAGAGATCGTCCGCAATTTCGACACTATCATCCGACCGCTCTTCTCCCCGGAGGAATTAGTCGACCAAACCCTCGTCCAACTCCCGGACGGTCTCCTCGCCCGTTGCAACGAGCGTCTCCGCGCAGATGAAGTAGCCGGTTCGCGCCCGAAGAAGCGCCACGGAGGCTATCTCTGTCTGAGTGAACCGTTCGGTTTGCTCATTACTGATATGACGACTGAAGGTGAACCCGGCGCGACTTTGGCCGAACTCAAACCTAAATGGCTGAACCAATCGCCTTCTGCGCCGGCTGCGGCGCGTAGGTGTCGAACGTGTGCGCTGCGCGAGATGAAAAATCACGAGTCTTTACTTCTGGGACACAAAGAGCAGCGGTCGTTTTGTCCGCTGGATTTGGTGTCTGAGAAGTTTGAGAATGTATTGCGAGCTACCAGGTTGATTAAGGGTTGTAAGGATCGACCGCGGTTGGCTCGTATTTTGTATCGCAATTCAACGTTGCGGAGGTTGCAGTCGCTGCAGAAGATTGAGGGCGATGTTGGGCTGCAAGGGCCTGTGGCAAAGTCGAGGGAGATGTCGCTTGCTATGACCCTAAGGGACTGTACGATGTTCGTCAAAGTGAGTACCGCTTCCAACTACAAAACAGGATTTGAAACCATACTCCGATTTTTGATGCTCATATCCACTGATAGATACCCCATGATGAAAAGCGTCCTGTGGAAATCCGCCTCGGCGACCTCGATCTCAAGACTGGGGCCGGTGGAAAGGCTGGATATTGGCGATCTCTGGAGACCCAGTTGATCGATCAGGGCTGGTATCATGGATGCAATAGCAACCAGGATCCTAGTGAGTGTGCTTTGCTTGGTTCACAAAGACCTCCATATTCCCCTTCATCATGATACGTCTGTATCGCCTTTTATCATGTGACTTGTTCGGTTTGTATACTACGCTGGCTTTCACTATTGGTTTTGGTGGCGTTCTGACTCTCTGTTTTCTTTTCTTTTTTTGTGTGTGTTTTGTTCTGGACAACGGGCGGCTATTCTGATGTATACGTGTGCTTAATGATTGCGGATGTTTATGTATTACTTCTCTACCTAGGTACTTGATAATTATGCCACTTTTTGGCTTTCATCTTCCGGTTTATTGCTTTCTTGCCGCTTTTTTGTTTCTCCTTGGGTGAAGCTGGGCATGCTCTTGAGCACTCACTCCAACCTGAGTAACTTATTACCTGAGCAGACTGGTCCACCCAGGTACTCGCTGAAGGAATCTACTATGGCTTATGCGAGTTAATGTTAGCTCGATTTCAGAGGGATATCTATCGAAATCTTGTAATACACCTTCGAACTCAATAAGCCATTGTGGACGACGAGCGGTATCTATATATAATTCAGTGAGATCAGTGTTTAACAAACATCTTTCGCAAAGTGGGTTCGCCTCTCTCCGCATGAGCCTTGATATTACACGTTTTAGTAGAAAGACACACGGAATATACCTGGCGATCAGCTTCCGACTCTTGAGCTTAAGCAGCTCTCGTTTTTCTGGCGCATTAAGCTTCCTACGGGGCCTGCCAGTACCTATCTTATCCGAATAATTCAGAAGCGGCTATGATCTTGTCAAGTCTCAGGGGCTGCTGTCATCGACTTGAGACTCACGAGTAGGCGTATTGTCTGTTTTTACTTATATAGGTTCTACGCTGTAATCAAAGCTAGCCATCATATAACTATTTGCAACAATGAACCGTTGCAAAGAAGCTCAATTATCTACTATTCTATGTACCGAATGCATAGTCACAAGAACGAACCAAAATCGAAAGCTCAAGAAAGCAAGCACAACCCTTGAATACACCAGTCTATCCAAAGCAATTCGCACAATTCAACATCTTACACGTCACCGCAAGACCAAGACCGAGACCAACTTGAACCGCTCAACATCATATATAACACCTAATACAAAAGCTTTTCCAATTTAGCCAAAACCCCAGCACTAGAGCTAGGAACAGCAGACGGAGTTGGCAAAGTGGAAGAAGGAGTGAACGCAAACGGCGTACGCTTGGCCTTCTTCTTGAGAGTGGTAGGAGTCGACACGGCTCCGGAAATGGGCCAGCTAAACGCTGGAATAGACGGGGTCGGGGCCGGGGTGGATGCGGCTGGGATTGGGGCCGACAAGGCAACAGGGGGAGGGGTGGCACCCGGGCCAGTCATAGCCCCGAGGTTGAGTCCCTCCAGCTGTTTTCCAGGTGCTGCGCCGAGACCTCCACCGGGGATGTGGGCGAGGGTTGTGCCGGTGAGGGCTGTGAGAACGATGGTAGTGAGGGTGAACTTCATGTTGGTAGGGTTGTTTGAGTTGGTTTGAAATTGTTGGAAAGATGGCAGTGGAGTAGGCTTGGTAGTAGTTGGCTTGTGTGGAGGCTTGCTGGATGAGAGATAAGATACTGTTGACTTTGGCTAGGGGCGTGGACGAGGTATAAATATGCTCAAAGCGATAGATAAAGGGGAAAGGGGTGAGGCCTGTACTGTACATATCACATCATGTACAGTATAGGCCTCATGGGGGCTTATAAAAGGAGTCAGGATTCCCGGCGAAGATCGTCGCTCTGGCATATCTGCTGTATCAAGTCCACGGGGACCATCCTGCTCCTGCGATAGAGTGTAGACCCGGCTCGCGCGGCCAGACATTTATAGTTCCATGCATGTTCATGTACCTCGGGAGGGGCGGCCATGACTGCTGAAACGGTCTGCAGAGTCTGTAGCGTGAAGAATTGCTTTTTGCATATTCTGCTCTCTATTTTGGTCGATGGGGTTGTGTATATTGCATAGGGGAACGCAGATATTGATATGGAGCCAATCAATTGATGCGGATATTTAGTAAAACCTGTTTTCTTAAGCATGATAAACTGAGAAGATTGTTGTACGACAGTGAATAACTGCGGAGGTGTTCATTGCAACTGCATCAGTCCAGGGGTACAGAGTGTACAGTATAAGTTAGTGCAGATCGACCTGCATATCGACTTATCGACTCCACCTCGGGACTCGATAATAGACACCGCTCGACCTCCAACAACAAACATGGATCCCCAAGTCAGAGTCGGAGTTGGAGTCTTCGTACTCAACCCCAATGGCAAATTCGTTATCGGCAAGCGACAAGGAAGTGTTGGTGCCGGTATGTTTTATCCGAATCTCCTTAGCATTCCCGCCCCTCTTGCCTCCTGTATGCTGTAGTACTACACACGCTCCACCTTGTCGCTGCTAATTATGACACCTATTGGTCAATGCAGGCACATGGGCTCTACCAGGCGGTCATCTCGAATTCGGTGAATCATTCGAGACCTGCGCTGAGCGCGAAGTTCTCGAGGAAACCGGGCTGAAGATTTCTGATGTGCGGTTCCTGACCGCCGTGAATTCAGTCATGGGAGATGAGAATAAACATTACGTTACTATCTTCATGGGAGCTCATATCCATGAAAACGAGGAACCGAAGGTGAGTTTCAATAGAGGATTGCGTTTTGTGTTGCTGTCTTATTGCTTTTCCTTTGCTTTTTCCAATATACCGTATGCATGTGTGTTTTTGCTTTTTCGTGTGTATCTTGCGGCTTTGTTATATTATATTACTTATGCCGCATTAATCCTTAGATGGGATACAAGGCTTACGTTTACTTGTTTTCAAAGATTCTTGAGCCGGAAAAGTGTGAGGCCTGGGAATGGATTTCGTGGGATGAGATGAAGGCTGGTGTGGGCGGGGGGTGGAACTTATTTATGCCTCTTTCGGAATTGTTCAAGCAGCGTCCGGAGTTTCGGGTGTGACAACTTGGTATGAGACACAGTTACGGTGTTTTCTTTCTCCCGGTTAAAAAGGAGAGCATCCATGCCTCCTTCATATGATTTGGACGGAACACAAGCTGGAATAGACCAGCAAGATGATGAATGACACCCACTTTTAGAAGGACAAGTTCAAGTGAAGAAACATGATTTTGCAGTAGAAAAAGTTGACAAAGAGCTGCTGTGTACCTGCCAAGCCAAGAATAAGAGCTGGAATCATCTTGGCATTTGCTTGACACGCTTGGGTATGCTTAGGACAATCACTAACGTTACTTCGATCCAAACACCCAGTCCGATACAATGACTGCAATAGTCGCAACCTAAGAAGAAAGGTCAGTCTACAAATCTACAGAACAGGAAACATCCACACTCACCAACGAGATATCCACGCCAGGCATTACAATAACATCTAGCGCAGGCCGCCACCCCTGCCTAGAAATCAAAGCCAATTTCTCATTATGCTGAATACTCTCCTTAATCTCAGCAACCTTCCGATCCCCATCAACAACATCAAATGCCGCCAACGCATTCCCATGCCGTTCAACCCTTAAAGTAAGCATCTTCTCATCAACCCGCTTCCCCTCAAAGGCAGCAGCGTTCTCAAAACTGAGATTCAAATTCCCAGATGAACCGCCAAATCCACCCACGCGTGGCGTACCCGTTGCTATCGTCGCCGTGTCGCATCCGGGCAAACTGACCGACCAGGAGATCGTCCAGCCCCATTTCCGATGGAGCTCGAATAATGGGAGACCTGAGGCATCGCGGAATTCTCGACACGAGCGATCGCCGTATTTGCGACCGCTCACGGTGAACGTGGGTGTGCCGTCATCCTCGGTGATCTTATATGCAAATGCGGAGTGTGGGCTTCCGAATGGTTTGAGCACGAGGGCTGTTTTTGCCTCGGCGATGTATTGGTTTCGGAAGGCTATGTTGCGTTGGGGAGAGCGAAGGGTCTTGCGAGGTTTGGAAGAGGATGTGTGGAATAGTCTGGCGTCTGTGTAGGAGGTGTACGACATGGTGGGGGCTGGAATGGCTTCACTTGCGGCTTGTGAGGGGGGCTCTTGGATAAATAGCATTAATAGCTTGGGTTATTTGGGGTATTTGCCCGACACGGAGTACTCTTGCGGCATTTAGCCCGTCCAGTTGCCCGACGATCTCACTGCTGAGCCACAGCCAAGAGATTCTCTTCCTTGAAGCTGTTCTATACTTGGTCAGCGGGGTAGATAAGTGGCTTTGGTGGGTTTCATGAGACATTTTCATTCGTGTTACAAATACACGAGTCAGCCACTTCCCCTCACTTGCACAGAGAAAACAGAGGAGAAAAGGTGGTTTATATACATGTAAATGTAGTAGTTGCAGTTGCACTAGATGTCAACAACCTCGGGTCCCGGGGTACACCGAAGTCGCCTATATGAGCTGAGTCATGCCATTTCATTCCCACTTGGGATCTTCCGGCAACCACCAACTTGCATACACATTTTATGATCTGGTGAAACAATGGCAAACAAGTTTGCAGTAAAATCCCTGGACCACCTGGTCCTCACGGTCCGCTCCATCCCCAGGACGGTGGCCTGGTACACAACCTACCTCGGCATGCGGCATGAGATCTTTACATCACCCCTCAACCAAGCCGTTCAAAGGTATTATCTTCCAAATAGGGTGTCCTGTATCAATACTGACCAGAAAAGGCACGCTCTGATCTTCGGAAGCCAAAAGATAAACCTCCACCAATCAGGCAAGGAATTCGAGCCCAAGGCCCAGGAGGTCATGCCAGGAAGTGCCGATTTGTGCTTTTTGACTGATGAGAATGTCGAAACGGTCCTGGCTGCATTCGAGGAGGCAAGAATCGAGGTGCGTATTCTTGGTCTACCGTGCGGAGATAGGCGGATATTAATGTTTACAGATCCTGGAAGGTGCAAAGATTGTAGAAAGAACTGGGGCCGTTGGAAAGATCCGGAGTGTATATGTGAGAGATCCCGATGGGAATCTTATTGAGTAAGTTGAGTTATTTGCTGGATACAAAAGATTCAAATGCTAATTGGGCTTCTAGGGTGTCGAATTATGCTTAATTGATTGATATCGACAATTCAATATTTTGACGCCTTGGCCACCATCTCAAAACCATGAACGGACATGAGTTTATGAAGTATTAGCGTTGTATATTATAGCGAGAGTTCCCAGGCAAGAGCCCCCACCAGGACAAGAAGAACTGCATTCTGCTCAATGATCGAAGCGGCGCCTGTACTCGCTGACGCGGAAGCTGTCGTTTCCGTCACGGTGCCCTATCAAGTCCATGATTAGCCATTATATCCAATCGAGGCCCGAGAATAACATACCGTCGAAGTAGCAGTGGCAGAAGCAGTCTCAACTATAGCAGAAGACGTGCTGCCAGTAGCAGAACCAGTGGTTACAGTAGCAGTTGTGGAAGAAGCACTCGAAGTAGCGGAAGAAGAACTGGGAGTTGCATCATCGCTACATGTCTTCGCCGCTGACTTGACATCGTCTCCATAGTATTGCCAGATGTTATATGTGAGAGCACATTTCAAGCAAGAGCTGAGATCGGCCGTGAAGGTCGAGTTTGAGCAGTAATCTGTGGTTTGGGAGATGAGATTACTTCTCCTAGATTTCGAGTGAAATTGTTAGCTTGATACATTTTTTATGTTTGTAATAGGACTTACCGCATGCTTCGTGGCAATTGTATAATAGCGAACCTGGGGTGATATCCGCGCGCTTTGAGAGCAAATTCTGATGGGGAAGTTGGAGGGCGACAGTTGAAGAGATGAAGGCAGCGATAGAGGCTGTCAATGTAAGTGAGAGACGCATTGTAGAGGGAATAAGCTCTTTTAATGATAAGCAAGTAGAGTACAGTTGGTAATGGCAAGGTAATGAATGAAGCATCATAAAACTGCAGCAGGAAGAGTCTGTTCTATAGTCTCAGCTAAGTGAACGCAATAGAATGGTCTTCCGATGCCTTTCCACCCGGAGCCGGTCATCCTGTAGCCCGCCAATATTCTATTTAGATTAGTACACGCCAAGCTAACTGGCTAGCTAAGGTGGACCATTTTTCTTCCCACCCGAGTTGAGCGGATATCACACTGCAGTCAGCATGCGAGTCCGACAAATCAGTCAATTCCACGATAATTTGTCTCAGAGTAGCAAAGGAAGGCAAATTTCGGATAATTGACAAGCTAACGCAAACACCCTTTCAATATACCTAGAAAAGGAGGGAGCATGAATTTACCACAAGAGACACAATATTTAACAAGCCGCGGATCGATGCCAAAAATGACACCTCGAGAACAAAAAAGGAATTCTCATCCGTGTCGGACATGAAATCATTCCCGTTACCTCTAGACTTCGGAAATACCGACGTACAGCGAAGCGAAGAAAGAAAGAGGGTCCAATCACCCGGAGTTAATCTTATCAATCTAATCTCATCACCCCGGCACAAGCCCTTCCGGCCTTTGCCCTAAATCCCTGCAGAGAGTTGCATCGTAGAGTAAACCAAGTCTGGCTCTAGTTAGACACTTTGGTGCTACGACCAATAATACCCATAATTCCCTCCACTTCCATGTGGTGTTCACACCGTTCCGTCCGTTGGCATCTCAGTTTCTCACTTTCTGTGAACGGGATGGAGTGACGGCTACGCCAAGACAGTTCAATCACATGAAAGTTGCGGGCTTTGACTCTTTCCATTGGTATACTTCTTCCGAGAGATGCGTGCTTTGGGTTAGTAAAGTCCAATATACGTGGGATTCTGGTTCGACTCCACCACTCTCAGGCAAGTGTAGGTGCTACCTACGGACACGGTAATGATGCCGAGATGGCCTGTCTTTTCGGAGAAGTGAGGTCTCCGAGGAGAAGAAGTAGCTCGCGCGAATATATATGTCACTGTCAATCTCCTTCGACATTTCTCGTAAAGTTTATTTCAAAGATTTCAGACTTCACCAAAAGCAGACAACATGCAGCCTTATACAGCGCTACTGGCTCTTGCAAGTTTATATGCGCCTTATGTAAATGCCGCTGAAGCCACAGACATGGGCCCAGCTGCGTTTCTCTGGCCTCCTGATCGAGCATGGGGAGCAGCGCAAGACAACACTGCTCCCTGTGGCTCCTCTGCTGGAGTGACAAACCGGACAGAGTTTCCATTGAGTTAGTATCCATAATTCCCTCTTCGCACTATATAATCTATACTAATACCCCCAGCAAATGGCGAAGTATCCATAGTCCTTCAAGGCGAATCATACAATGTCAATCTAGCTATTTCCTACAGCAACAGTCAGTCCATACATCCCCTACTCCCAAACCTTTAAAAAGACTAACTTTTTTAACCCTAATGAGACCCAACCTCAAATACCGACTTCACAACCCTCGTCCCCTCAACCAACTTCCCAGACCTAAATCCAGGCCACGAATGCTACTCTGTCCCCAACCCACCCTCTAACATAACATCCGGCGCAAACGCAACACTCCAGCTCTCCTACCTCTCAACATTTGACACAGAGACAAATAGCACTTTCTATGCCTGCGCCGATATAACCTATGTCCCTCTTGCCTCGTTCACAACGAATGTTCTCTGTTTCAATGTTTCTGAGCCGACGACTACTGGTTCTAGTTCTACTATTTCTGCTACATCGACTAGTTCTTCAAATCCCTCTTCTTCGTCTTCTTCAAGTGGAGGTGGTGGGTTGTCTGGTGGTCAGATTGCGGGTATTGTTGTTGGCTGCGTGGCTGGAGCGGCTTTGGCCGCTGTTGCTTTGTTTGTTCTTTGGACTAGGTATCAGAGAAAGGTGCAGCGGGATAAGGTTGTTGCTGTTCGAATGAGTGATTGGGCTAATCAGCCTGGGAAGACGGTGTCAAATGGGTCGAATGAAGTCTGAATGTAAGATCAGATATGGCATGTGTTGAGGATGCAGAGATGACTGGGTACTATTTTGGCATACTTTACATCAGGGGGTCATAGGTGTTTATACAGTGCCACTGATGAAGTTTTGGACAGTACACGAAAGCCTCGAATGAGACTATACCGTTTCATACCTTGTTTCGCACTTTGGCCTCTCTTTTTTGCTTCTTTTCTTTTTTGCATATTTTCGAGTGCCTCGGCGTAATCATGTAGATTGTATAAAGGTGAGGATGTGAAAGGGCTTATGGCCTATGGCTGTATGTTTGCTCATGATGGATTTTACCTCGCGTTATACTGTTTCTATATAAAGAAAATGATATCATCGAAAACCCTGTTATCAAAATTGCGAGATTCATGCCCAATATTTCTGTACTAAGCAGTGGCACAAAGACATATAAAACAAGCAATAGAAGAGCTCAATTCTAGATCTAGTGACAGATCTAACTATGAAAAACAACCTGTGCCTGATTACATAGGCCACCATCGAATATCAATGACGACATCAACTGAAAACAATGAAAACAGGGGTAGGGCCACTGCCCTATCGCCTAAAGAGACCCGTATAAATTGTGAAATGTCTGCGAGAATAATCACTGCAACTCTGCTCTCTTTCTTGCAACCCCCTTGCAAGTCGCGCAAACCGCGCCCCAGCGCGCAATATGCACCCGTTTGACAGGATCTCCTTGGAAATCTCTTCAATGAAAACATGATCGCGAAAAAAAAAAAAGGGAAAAAGAAAAATGAAAATATTTTCAACCAAACATCAACTTGACCACTTACCCAAACAGACACAGAAATCTCAAAAGTTATGATTTTTTGGGGCTCAATATCGAAGGATGCCTTTTCCGTGATGGTTTCCGCGATGCCCCACCTCTCGCGGCTGTTTCAGGTATGCCATTCCTATTCTTTGTTACTTTTTTCTTTTTTTGTTTCTGTTTCTGGCATTGCGATGATGATGATCAATCATATCTTACCAATCCATGGTGAAATTTGATTCCTATATGTTTCAAGACGGGTCTCTGAGTCTGCCAAAATATCTTTTGTTATTGCTGTCAACATATTGTGACCAATGGCTAATTTGATTGAAGAATTTAGATGTTTGAAGTCAACACAAGCAAATCGTCGACCACTCGGGCATATTATCCACTAAGGGATGCATACAATTACGCGTGGCTCTGGGATCGGCAATCGCTCGAGTCGTTCCGTCGGCGATGTGCTTAGGCAGCCTTGTTGCAAGGTAATAGCCGACTTCGCCCAAACGATAAACGCGCCGGCAACTTGGCCCTTAACTCACAGAGTGACTCGCCTCGTACATACAACAAGCATTAGATACCCTCAATGAATTAAAATGATTTAAACTTTTATTCTTTATCCCAATTACATTTCCTATTCAGAGCCTGTCTCAACTAGGCCACAGATAAGTAGAACCCACTCAGTACAGGCAATAGGGATAAATGCCATTAAGGCCATTTCGCAGAAAAAGACCAATTGCCACTTCCGGTTAAGCTCTGACTCGTAAGCCAGAACATTTTCTGACAAATGGCGCGCAAACACCAATTAATCAGCCACGCAATATCCGATGTCCGAAACCCCGTAATTCCGCATCTCTTCGGCCCTAATGCCCCTGTAGCTATCTATAAAACATGGAACATCCCCGTCTGACATCTGCCATTCTGACCTCTACCCCAAATCGACTACTATACATAACCAACATATAAGATGGCAACCCACCTCACCAAATCAACCCTTCACTCTATAACCCGCACAGCCCTGAACAGCACCAGATCCAGAGCAAGCGCAGGAACCCTCCGACAAATCCAATCCAAAAGACGATTCACAAGCACACCTCTCACCAAATCCCCAGAAAGGATGTCCACTTCATCCCTAATCTCCCTAGCCCAGAACAGGCGCACGATCTACAAACTAGGCAAAGCCAGCCCAGTCCAAGACGTAGACCCCAAGATCGAAGAATTGGTCAATGAAGCCATCCTCCACGTCCCCAGTTCTTTCAACACCCAGTCTACACGGCTAGTCGTCCTCCTGCACGGTGAGCATGACAAACTGTGGGATATTGCCATTGAGGCCTTTGGCGGGCTTGTTAAGTCTGGGAAGGTTTCTCAGGAGATGTGGGAGAATCAGACTTTGCCTAAACTGAAGGGGTTCCAGGCTGCTTATGGCACGGTATGTTCATGTTTTATAGCTTATGTTTTGCTTTTGTTTTCGTCTGTGGTAATTGATTTGTCTAATTTATATGCCGTTTATTTATAGGTCCTTTTCTTCGAAGATCCAGCCCATATCAAACCCTTCCAAGAGAAATTCCCTCCCTTCAAGGATTATTTTGCGCCGTGGGCTGAGCATTCTAATGCTATGCATCAGTATTTCCGTATGTATCCTCTCCTCTTTCTTCCTTCCTGGTTTCCTTTATTCAAGTAAGTCGTGCAATGCTAACAATATCATCAGTCTGGACCGGTCTCGAAGCCCTAGGCTTCGGCGCAAACTTGCAACACTATAACCCTCTTATCGATGCAGGTGTGGCCAAGCAGTGGAATCTGCCTAGTGAGTGGCGGCTTGTTGCGCAGATGGTTTTTGGGAGTCCTGAGGCTGGCCCTGGGGAGAAGGTGCAGAAGCCTGTTGAGGACAGGGTTAAGATTTTTGGGAAGTTGTAGATTTTTGCATGGTAGAGATGGGGATTATAGATAGAGATAGAGTTATACATATTGACTAGATTGGCTACTTGATGAGTTTCCACTTTGTTGAGTACGATTGTGTGCTGGGTCAGTTTTCTGTCCCTGTCTTATGTATTGGCCAACGGGAGAAGTAGACTCGTTCCTTTGTGTTTATTGGCTAGTATCATAACTTGTTCTTGAAACCATAAAGATATTCTTGGACACGAGACTCATGTTACTCATAGTGGCTTGAAGAAAGAGCGAAAGAATCGAAAACCAGACCAGGCTGTGCGATACATGAAATCCTTGGGGTCTGCCACGCCCTTGTAATCAGCGAAAGTGAATGCAGACTGCACTGCCCGCAGAGCGTCATGAAGAATGAAGTATAAGATATACATAACAGAACAAAGTCTGTCCAACAAAACCGTTGAAATATAGTCATCGAACTAAAAAAACAACAAACCGAAAGACACGAACACTCCTCCCTCCAGCCATCTACCTCCCCAAACGATACCACAACTCAGGCGGATCCCCAAGACACTCACCAATAGTAACAGCTAAAAGTCACAAAGGTCAGTTCAACCCGCACCCCACAGAAGAAAGAAGAAAGGAGAAACTCACGACTCAACCCCCTCCTCTCAACCTCCTCAAGAATATTATCCACAAGAACAGCAACAGTATTCTCATGCGAATCATGCGCAAGCACAACATTCCCCCCAGCATCAAGCTCAAACTTGAACTTCTCAAAACTGCGCCAGCTCATCCCAGGATCATCATTCTCATAATCCTTCGTATCAATGCTAGCGCCGATAACATGATACCCGAGATCGGCCATCGCCTGCAGCACGACTGCGTTCATGTACAGGTATGGAGCGCGCATGTAGGTGGGGATGAAACCAAGGATTTGCAGGAATGCTTCTTCCAGGGCTGTCATTTGGCGAACAATGTCCGCGTAGGGGAGTGTATCCAGTGGGAGGTGGTTCCAGCTGGAAGGTTGGTTAGGTTTGGATTTTAGGATGAGGTATATTGACTCTGAGACAGGAGAATGTATGCAATGGCAAACAAGTTGAGCACTGGAAAAGAAAGTGTGAAGGAAGTATAGAACTCACGTATGAGACCCCAACTGATGCCCCTCGGAAACAATCCGCTGAACCAACTCCGGAAACGCATAGATATAGCCCTTATTCTGGCCGTTCAGAAAAAAAGTAGCGCGGGCACCGTGGATGGCGAGCGTATCCAGCATCTGGGATGTGTAGATGAATGGGCCGTCGTCGAAGGTTAGGGCGATTGTGCCCGGGACCGTGCAGTGGGTGATTGAGACGCCGAAGGGGAGGGAGGATAGGTGCAGTTGATCATTTGTTGTTTTGATTTGGGGGAGATGAAGAGGGGAAGGGAGGGGGATGATGGCTCTGGTGCTGTTGGTACTGATGTTGAAGGTGGGTGTTGTATCTGCGTTTTGGATTGGGGAGGCGTGAGATAGAGCTGCCAGGGCGGCCCATAGAATCTGTTGGGCATGCATTGCTAATGAGTAGGTAAGGATG
The DNA here is from genome assembly GCF_001773325.1 of Penicillium arizonense. NCBI lineage: Eukaryota > Fungi > Ascomycota > Eurotiomycetes > Eurotiales > Aspergillaceae > Penicillium > Penicillium arizonense. The sequence continues at coordinate 214,038 of NW_019173290.1, read as the reverse complement.
CTGTGAGATGCGAAGTGGAAGATGGTGAGAGTGTGGGATGTTGTGAGGCAGGAAGTATAGCTTCGTTACTTCCGAGGGTGAACAGGATAAGAATTGCATTGAATAAGATTAAACACGTTGGTCTTGAGACCACCACTTCCAACATATATGAATACATCTGGGTTTAAAGGTATATCAAAATCGCAGGATAAAACATTCCACTCGCTCTTCATTCAAGGACCGAAGCGAAAGCGAGAAGACAGAAGAAGAATCCGCCAACAGACAACTGATTTAGCCCTTACGAGTGCTCTTCTTCATGGAGCGTCTCTGTCCCTTCTGAGCCTCACGGTCCAGGAACTTGCGTTGCTCGTCAGCGCTCAAGCCACGCAGGATACGCTCACGCTCTTCCTTCTTGACCTTCTCGGCGGCGATGCGGCGCTCCTCGGCCTTCTCATCTTCCTCAACACGGCGCAGCTTCTTGATCTCCTCCTCACGAACGTTGCGAATCTTGCGCATCACCTCAGTACGGAAGTGGGCGGAGGCAACAAGCTTATCAGCTAAGCGAAGGAACTGGTTGAATAGAGGGAGGGTGGTGGAGTAGCCGGAGGCGGAGGAGGCGAGATTAGCGGAGAGCTGAATGCGCTTCTTGGGAACGGTCTCCTCGATCCTGATAGATACGTTTAGATACTGGTACAATAGTGTTCAGCGTGGGACTTACTTCATGGGCTTGTCAATAGGCTGGTCAGTCACGATCAGGAACTCAAAGTCATTACCAGCCTGTTCAATAGCCTGGATCAACTCCGGGGTGAGGAGAGTGTCGCTGATCTCAGCATTCTCGGACATGACGGTAACCCACGAGGGGAGCTTGGGGTTATCCTTGGAGAAGGTGATGGAGGCATCGTAACGGTCATTGCGGAACTTGCGCATGTGGCTCTTGTGAACAACAGCCCAGATAAAGCCATCGTAGGTTGAGCTAGGCACCTTGACAGGAGTAGACTCCTTGTTAAGCACGGGAACCAGGTCCTTCTCCTTGCCATCGAAAGCATACAGCAGAGCCTCGTATTTCTCAACGGGGGGCTCCCAGCTCTCGAAGAAGAAGCTGAAGACATACTCCATAAGGTAGGTGATCGGGTTGTAACGCTTAGGCATCTTGAGGTTGACATCGAGGAAGGCCACGTTCTGACGACCGGTGGCATACGCGGCGAACTCGCAGGCCGACTTCTCCTTCAGCAGCGACTCAGGGTTGGTCAACTCCACGGTAACATTCTCGTCATCCACAGGGGCCTGTCGGGCGATGCCATCGAAGCCGACAACGGCAAACTCCTTCTGAAGGGCAGGGCCGTGGGCCTGGGCCCACGCCTTGGCCTTGCTGCGGTTCTTGCGCGCGCCCCAGAGATGGAAGAGGACGATCAAGAGGATGACCGGCATGATCATGCCCTCCTGCTTGAAGTCGCTCAGAGATGTCCGCTCCCACACACGGTACCATGCTGTGTAGGGAACATCGGCGCCCAGGGTGTTGGCTGCTGGCACGGTGGTCGTATCGGCGAGGAGGGACGCAGGTGACGGGTTCGGAGCTTCCACGAAGTCGGCGAAATCTAGATCGTTAGCGCGAGCAATTGAGCAGAGCTTTGTGACATACCATCATCAGGTTTGGCTCCAGCGGAGCCAAACACGTTCTTGAACATGCCCGCCATTGTTGATGATGGAAGGGAAAGGAGTGGGAAGGAATCGAAGAGGTCCCAGTGCGGAGCTAAGTTCCTCCCGGGTCTAGCGCGAACGTCTCCAGCTTTTTTACCCGCTCTACGGAGAACTGGACTTCGGCCATTTTGGACACTTTATAAGACAAATGAAATTCATATAATCCTCTAACCAAATCCATTTCAAAATGCTCAGTGAGTGTGGTATCCTGTAAAAAAAAAGCAGCCCACGAAAAACGCCCAAAGCTGCTCGATGACAGAACCCAATTTTGTACAATCCCGCTCCAAAAGAAAAGAAACAGAGCCGAAACGGAAGACAAGGAGAAACCAAGAATTAAAAACAATCATCAAGGTCATAAATGCTCGAGACTCGCTCGAGTGCAGAATGTAAGATGGCCACTCAATGGCCATAAGCAGGCGGAGGGGTATCCTCATGTTGACGGCTCCAGAATCCGCTGCATGCGCTGGTCATTAACTTATCCTCGCGCATACGACGAGCAATTTCACCAGCAAGCCTCTCAACCAGTACGGAGTCGACACTGTCATTAGACTTCTCCTCCTTGGTGAACGGGAGAACAGTGGCGGGCAGTGGCGGGCGCGCACTAGATGAAGGGCCCGCATCAGCCTTCTCTTGAGGGTAGCCACCGCGAACGGTGGCACGGGGGGTGGCATCTACGTCCTCTTTCGATCCACGAATGGTCTCCAGAGAGTACGAGAGGTCACCGTCCCGACGCTGTGTCGGGCGGGAGAGACTGGCCCTGTGGCGTTCGGGAATCATGGGCAAGTGAGAGTCAGGTTCGGGGGCCAATGGTGGGGTCACAGGGTCGTCCGACTGCTCGTTCACAATAGGCAGAGGCGCCGAGGCGATAGACGGGGGTCGGGATGATTCGGTCACAACGCTCTCGTCGCTTACGCTCATGGCGTCGTCGGTGGTCTTGGGACGACGCAGATCCACAACGCGCTTCTTGCGTCGCCGGGAGTGCGCTTTAGAGTGACGACCAGCGCCTAGACTCAGGCCGTAGGTGCTGACCGTATGACTAGACATAGAGGGTCGACTTTGCATGGAAACGGTACTGGCAGTTTCATGAAGCGAGGACATGCTGCCGATTTGAGAATGGGTTCGCGAAAGAGTCGGGCTCAGTGGTGAAATAACACTCGAAGGGAAATCGCATGTCTCAGAGGGAGAAGTCCAGGCGCGATATACCACTTCCTGGATGGAAGGCGTGAACAACGATAGGGTCCGTTGCGAGTCCGTAAGAGCGGCCAAGCGAAGGAGGTTCTTCTGTGAGAAAAGGGAATGGGTCTCGACCGATGAATCCAAAGATAGTGACGCGATCTCAGACTCGTTCAAGGCGTTCCCGTGGGAATCGACGGGATCCTGAGGCGGGCTGGCCAATGGATCTTGGCCGGGGCCTTCAGTTGTCGCTTGGTCGGTGTTATCAGCTTGGCCGTTCATTTCCTCCCCGGTGCGGTATTCTGGAACCCATAATCGTAATGAGAGTCGATGGATAATGGCTGGGAGTTCGTCCATGAACAATATCCGGAGCTGGGCCTCAATTTCTTTCTGTAGGAAGTCGCGCACAAAGGGTATTGAATCGAACGTTGATGATACTTTAAGCGATTCGAGCGGATCATTGCGAAACACGACGGTGATTCCTTTTTGCTTCGAAAAGACGAGTATCACGAATCCGGAGAGTTTAAAGTCGGAGAGAGTGATTTGTAGAGGTATCGTGAGCGGGGTACTATTTCGCGACAGGGTCAGCTAAAACTTGGAATATGTCGCGCGTATATGCGATATCTACTTACGCAGCAGCGAGAGGTACTGGTGACGCGAAAGTCGGTCGTGTGAGGAGAAAAGTGTTAAGCGGGTTTGCTTGGACGCGGGTCTTTAGTGTGAGAAAAGCGTCGCCAGTATAGGACATCTTAAAGATGCCGCGAAAGCGATCTTCGGCCAAGTCTCCGATCTCTAGAATCTCCAGTTCCGGTGGGATAGAGCCCAGGTTCAACTCGGTGACATGAATATCGTCGACGATGATCGGGGGTTTGGGCGATTTATTGAGAGCTGCAGTGAGCAGATCTTGGGCGCGAGTATAAAAACTCGCGTCCGCCATCAAAGGCGACCAGTTGAAGTTGAATGCCATGCCCGAGCATTGAGCATTAGGTGAATAAGGTAAAAAGTAGAGATAGAGTACAATAGAGAGAGAGGCGTCGAAAGGAGGCGATCAGCAGGAAGAAAAACTGGATTGTTCCCGAGGCGCTCGCTCCGATCACGCGCGACAGTCAAGTCTTCCAATCTCACTTTTTGATCGGTTTTATATGCGGTTTAATTACAGATATTGTTATTTAGTGCCTCTTTCTTTCTTTTCTATTTCTCTATCTACATATTCCTCTCTTTCACTCACTTTTGTCGCATTCAAATTCACAGGTACGTCACAGTGTGTCCTGCATGGACCTCCACCACTTCCGGTCAGCCCCGGCCTGAAGCCCACAGTGGGTGACATTGGGCCATTCACGGGCATGGGATAGCGGGTGTTGCATGTACCTAGCCCTTGGTCTGCCGGACTATTTTGGACTATGAAAATCTGGAGAAAGGGGCGCCAGAATCATTCTATTCGAGACATCTCGGGCCAGAATCAGCTATTATAGCGCAGATCACGGCATATGTGCAGTCCAGCCCACGTTCGACTCTTATGTGAGGAGGACATTTCAATATCATTGCGACAACCACATGGAAATAAGACATTGCTTGCACAGGGAGAATACAGTAGTGGTAGAAATACCATAAACAGTAGACCACAAATGACCCCTATGGCCTCGTTACTTGTTTGGGTTATTGTTCTACTCCTTCCCCTGAATGCCCGAATATCTGTTTCAATTGCATGTAACTGTCGCATGGTTCTCGTGGTGTTCCCTGCATTTGCAGCTCCGAGTACAAGGCACGTGACCCCATAGATCAGCTTTTGCCTGAGCAACCCCACGCTAGCCGGATTAGGACAAAAATCAATACTGAGCTCGCGGCGGTCAAATTCCTGTCTGGCACTTCCCACTGCACGACATTTCCACTTCCCAGCTGTAGCGGCACCGACACCAAACTAATATATTGGGTGCATATCACCACTCCGAAGAAACCAATCAAATCAGCCAGGTCAACCTCCCGTTTGGAGGTCACGCGACAATGGAATCCCGATCCAAGGCCAAGTCAGTCGCCCAGCGACGAGTCTATGGCAAACGGAGAGCCAATGCGCCGAGAGCAGTATTCGACCAGGCTAGCCCAGATAGAGACGCAACATCCAAGAGAATTCAAAATGTCGATCCAGTCGAATGCCTAGAAACGAAACTGGCTCGAGTGACCATCGATGAAGACATGGCCCCCCAACACGACGAAGAGACCGGATCTCAAAAGACGGAGGAAACTGAGGAACAGTATCAATTGGTCGATACCTCCTCAGAACAATCGAGTCCTTATCCTAAAGCGGAGTCTCCAGACACCTCGATAACACCATCTGTCGAATCCACCCCAGAGCAACCGGAAACGAAGCAGTTCGAAACGATGGTAGAGGTCAGGATATGCGAAACCAACACAGCTGATTCATCGGATGCCACGTCAAAGTCCACCGCCCCCATGCCCGACACCACGCCAGAGTCCACTGGCGAGGACCAAGAAAAGAGAAACACCTCGGAAAAGAAAGCCCCACGAAAGAAAACCCCTGCCTCTCGGCGGTCGTCAGGGATTATTCATGACAACAAATTCAATGAATATGTCCGCCCAATTCTCAACGAAGCACTAGCTCCAATTGCTGCGCAAAGTATCCAAAAATTCAGCTCATGGGCCTCTCGATCCGCAAATATGTTCGACGTGGCAAAGCTAGCGGAGGGCTCCTACGGTGAAGTTTACAAATTTCATCTGCGCGAAGAAGCCTGCAGGCCGGTGGTCTCAAAGTCCAAATTGGCCAAATTGAAATCATATGGCGATGGAGTCTTCAAGGTCGTACCTCTGCGAGCCAAGAGTGGTCCTGGGTCCAAGAAATTCACCAGTATCGAGGAGATTGTCTCCGAAGTCAAGATGCTGAAATACCTTGACCCTATTCCTGGATTTGCCCGTTTCAGAGAGATCCATGTTGTTCAAGGCCGTTTCCCAGAGTCATTCCAGAATGCGTGGGACCACTACAAGAAAACCAAAGACGACTGCATGAATCCTAACCCATCCAACAAGAGGGCATACCCCGATACACAACTTTGGGCAATCATCGAAATGGATGATGCGGGATGTGAACTGGAGAAGTTTGCTTGGTCCTCGATTTTCCAGATCTATGATATCTTCTGGGGAGTTGCCATGGCTTTGGCACGGGCCGAGGAGTATGCCCTCTTTGAGCATCGAGATCTGCACTTGGGAAACGTTTGTATCCGCTCTACTCGGCAGGATGGCTGCATGGATCCTCCCACAGAGCAGGACATTGCACGCCATTCATGCTCCAGTGGATTTGGGTTCAGCTCTATTGAAACCACCATTATCGATTACTCCCTCTCTCGAGCGGAGCTGCGATTGACCGATGACCCCAATGGAATGATCGAGGTTGCATCGTCTGATTTGGACAAGAAGCAATTATTCGATGCTATTGGTCAAGATGAGGATGAAATTATGCAACGAAACACCTACAGATAGTATGTTACTCTATGCATCTGATCCATACGTTTATACTGACTGTGACAACTAGTATGCGCGCAACACTTTACACCGGAGACCCAGCAGAAACAGAAAAGCCAGCAAATATTCCTGGCATTTGGGCGGAATACTCCCCGCGCACCAACTTGGTTTGGCTACTCTTCCTGCTCCAAAGCCTCTTCAAGAACCGCAAACCTGAGCCACCATCTGCTCTTCCCCAGCGTAAAGCACTCGCGCCTTGTTCGCCAAACAAGAAAACGATCAAAGCTGAAACAGCCAATGGGAAAGACCAGAAGGTGACCAACGCTTTGGTTAAGGGGCAACAAACTCAGGCCTGCATCTCTCGTCTCAAGTCAACACTAGAGGATCGGCTGAAGTCTGTCCTTGAACTTCTTGATCTAGAACATGGTCACGAAGACATGTGCTGTGCTGCTGATTTGGTGGCATATGCCATGGACTCGCAATGGCTGGGCGAAGAGGACTTTTTCTGATTGATGATTCCGCATACGATAAGCATTGGAAGATTGGACTGCGGCGTTTTATTTTTCTTCAATATACCTAGGACCAGGAGTTTGCATACATCGGTTGTTGGAGTTGGAATTATGGGCATTCGCATTGTTTCGGATAAATCATGAACATTTGTCAAATGAACATAGAATATCGTCTCATTTCTAATCCCGAATAAGATACAAAATGTTGCTCAACATGGAAAAGGTTCTACCCATCTACTAAACTCAACGATTGAATGAAGTCTATTTCCAGCCAAAGAACATGCCGCAACCACGAACCCAAGAGGATCCCAGTCAACATCTCCGTCCCCCAACATTAAAAAATAAGAATAAAAGCTACCTAATCTATCTCTATCTCTCCCATCTAACCCAAAGACTTCCAAACGCACAACTTTTGCAGTCCAAGGATAATAATTCCAAGACCAAAGAATAAAACTTAGAAATTGCCGTAAAAAAAAAACAATCCCAGCACTTCAGAAACGAGACCAAAAGCTGTCGGAATGCTTCAGTCCCGTCTCTGTGAAAGAAAGAGAAAATTAACAATTAACAATTAGGGAAGTCTTTGGTCGCTTTTTTGCTGGATGAGAGTTCTCTCAGTTCGGACATTGGCAGACACTTTTTGGGGTACATTAGGTATGCTGCGCAGGTAGATGCCCTAGAACATGATTTTTTTTTCCTCACAGCGCAATGGCCGCACCAGCGCGGTAGAGCTTGATGTTGAGGACGGGGCGCTTCCAAAGGGCGAAGGACTTCTGGTCCGACCAGTTGATGGAATCGGGGAGCAGTTCCATGTCGAACGTCCAGAGGAATTTGGCCATGAGCAGGCGCATTTCGGCGTTGGCGAGGCTGGTTGGTGTTGTTAGTGTTTGGGGTTTCTTTTTGGCTTTGGGGCCGTGTATAATAGTATAACTCACTGTTGACCAAGGCAGTTCCGGGGTCCGTATGAGTAGGGCTGAAAGGCGTCCTTGTTGTCGTTTTCGAAGCATTTGAACTCGGCGAGCCAGCGTTCTGGGATGAAAGACTCGGCGTTCTTGAAGTGGGAAGCGGCGTTGAAGGCTGAGAATAGCGAAATTGATACAGAGACCTGGGTTTGTGGTTGTTAGAATTCATATTTCAAAATGGTTATTTAGTTGTGTCGCGAGAGAGTTGTTTGAAGATCAGACCATGTCTTGATGTTTGATCTAAAACAAGCTCCAAATTGCCCAACAACATATCAGTAACTCGACTCACATTTTCAGGGACGTATTTGCCGTTAATGAAAGCTCCACCCTCGGGCACAATGCGTGGTAACATGGACGGGATAGGAGGGTAAACGCGCATGGTCTCGGTCAGGACGGCATTCAAGTAGGGCAAGTCAACAAGAGAAGTCAGCTGGATCTCGGACAGGGAGCTGAAGGCACCACGGATCTCGCGTAGAAGTCGCTCGTACTTATCACGGTTGCGAAGGAGATAATAAGTACAGCCAGACAACAGGGCAGCAGTGGTCTCACTACCGGCGAGAACGAAGACAGCCGCATTAGCATCCATCTCCTCAGGGGATACACCCTTTCCATTAGTGGAATGCTTGAGAATGTATGAGGTGAAATCAGGCCTGGTGGTCCCACGAGCAAGACGACGACGGACTTTCTCAACGCTCAAATCGAAGCTGGCTTGGCGCTTTTCGAGGAGGTGCTTTGGGACCAGGAACTTTACCAGAGGGACTAGGAAAGGGTAGAACCAAATGACTTTCAGATAGGCACTGGCCTTGACGGCGTCCAAGATTATCAGTACCCACCAGTGGTACTTACTGTTGTCGAGACAGCCGAAGGGCTCGCCGAATGCAAGGTCGCCAATTAGGTCGAAGGTGGTGAAGTTGAACCAGCGAGTGATGTCGAGATCTTGCGAGACAGAACTGCCCATGATTTCCTGCAGCTTCTCGATGAACATGTCGGCGTATTTCTGGAGGATTTCCTCCTGTTCGCGCAGGGCTTTGTTCGAGAAGGCGTGGGTCAGCAAACGGCGCATCCGGGAGTGATCCTCCTCATTTGCTGTGATGATTGCGTCGACTCCGTTCGGAGTGGGTGCATACAAAGCCGGGTCCTTGAGGAAGATTTTGTGTCCCTTCTTGCGGTGGCCGTAGATGTCTTTCCAGGCTGGGGCGGCGCGGTAGACTAGGGCATTCGGGGCGATGCGAACCACATCCCCATACTGGTCATGCAGGGCCTTCATAGTCGTGTGCTGCTTACCCTGGATATCCCAGAGAAGGTGAACAAGAGGAGTAATAGCAGCAAGCTTGGGTCCAGGGTAGCGAGACAGAGGGTGGATGTACAGGTTGTAGACGATGCAACCGACATTGTAAGCCAACAGCTATAGAAGTTTGCAGCCTTGATGAGAATCATATGTTTTGATTTTGCTTTTCTGCATCATAACTCACCAACAGAAGAAAAGCGGACAATACTTTCCAGCCAGACAGGTCGGTTAGGGCATAGCGCCAGCCAAAACTCACAACCACAGAATCAAAAAACATTATGAACAGATATTAGAACGTAAAGTACATGCCAAAGATGAAGAGAACTTCGCTTCCAAACCAAGCCCACTGCTTCAAACGGACTGGCGGTGAGAAACACCGGATGCAGGGAAGGGGAGAGGTGAAGAAGGAAGAAGAAGAGCAGGGGTCCGGGGATTTGGGATCAGGGGATGGAAAACCCGCATGAAACGGGATTATAGCAAGTGAGAATAAGAGAGGCGAGAGATACATTGCCTTGGCTACAGGGTGGAAAACTATACAAGATGGTTGGGGGCGAATATAGTGGTAAAGATACTAAGGAGTATACCGTTTAAGTTCGAGTTTGAAGCTCAAGTTAGGGCACACGCCTACGCGTTTAGTCTCATCACCACATTTAAGACTGACTCAGGAGTCTACAAGTAGACAAGGGCATGCCCTAACCGAAATATTTGATTGTGGGGGAAATTCCTTACTCGTAATTCGTGATATGTGAACATGTCTATTATATTGACAGCAGATGCCTGAAGTTGTACTTATGCACTGGCAACAGAGAAGCTCAACATGCTTCCAGCAGCCAAGCCACCCACGAGTACCATGCTCATGAAACCACCAGCAGCCGGCCTCTCATCAGCAACGACCCAATGGCTGGCACCCATCATACAGCTCGTCCCCAGGTACCCATTGGTAGCGCCGAACAGAAACTGTACAGTAAGATAAAAAATGTCACTCTTCACAACAGCCCCTTTGCCGTTGATGTTGCAAAGTTGGTAGATTGGAATAAACATGACCCGTGCAATGGCCACGATAGCAGCCACTTGAGGATACTTGCCCAGGGAAACCCCGGGAATAGCCACACCCATTCTCCCGACCAAGTCACCGAGGTTCCAGAGTAAGAACGCCAGGGGAACAAAGACGCTGGGGTCATAGATCCGTGAGCTAGCAGGGTCATTGACGGATTGAATTTCCGCTGTGTAGACCGGAAAGACCATAGAGACCAGGAAGCACATAAAAACAGCGAACGCCAGGAACCGCAACTTTGTGAACAAAGTCCACAGACTGACGGTCCTGGAATGTTCGTGCTCATCATTAATAGACTCATCGTCCGCTCTTGCCACCTTTTGCCTGGACTGAGGTTGGTTCCTGAGAAGATATAGAAAAGCCAACAGCGCAATCACCGAGATGCCCGTCGAAGTGATAAAGTAGACAAAAGCCGATCTCGACGAAGTAGTATGCGGCATGCTCGGGTCTTGTACCTGGCCCGGGTCACGATCAACGCTGTCCTCGTTCGACGGCACAGCAAGCACAGAGAAGATCTGAATAATACAAGGCAGCACACCCGCAACACCTTGTCCACTCATAATTGCCTGCGTATATTCGTCTCTCCCAAACCCAGAAACGTACGCAAAGACACCGTTCTGGTTGATACCGGTTGCCAAGCTTGCGCCGAACACCATTACCATCAAGAAACCGAAGTATGCCCGCGCAGACACATCACTAAATACGATGGCCGAGAATGCCAGAACTGCGAACACGGCACAGTTGATCAACAGCGAGAGCGTTATGCGCCATGGGTATGATGCGTTCTTCTGCAGCTTTGCTAGAATATAGGCGATCCCGAGATTGGTGACGGTTGAGACTGAGAGAATAGAGGGTTGGTAGTGCAGTCTTGTCCAGTCATCGGACTGGAACCGAGTATAGAAATATGGTGTTGCGGCAAGGAACATGTTCCTATAAGGTGCTCCACGTTAGCTTCATGGTTCTTCGATGCGCTTGCTCTCCGTGTTCCGATGCTGGATCCCACTTACCAGGCCCACAGCATGGATATTCCAAGGAGGAAGAAGATTCCATATTCTAGTCTTGAGAACTGAGATTCGTCCCGTCGCTGCGCTCGTGTCGTTCCGTCGGTATCGTCTGCGAACTCGTTGATCGGCTCATATGCCGCTGGACGGGCCATGAGGCTGCGTATCCTGTCCATAGTTGGTTTATTTCCGGTCTCCCTGGTCACAGAAGGAAGATATTGCAGACAATAGGGAGCTATTCCATGTCAGGGAGCTGTAGGTTGGCAGATGATGTCGGAGGTGCAGCTGGGCAGTCCGGATGATTCATTAGTAAGCACGATATGCAGCCCATGCGGGCGATCTATAAAAACATAATCTAGAACGGACTGGGTTATAGAAACCTGTACTCCGAACAAAAAAACGTATCCCCCCGATACTACGGGGTTTACCATTTCCCTCTGGCACTCCGTATTGGACAGATTCAAAGGGGATTTCCACCCAGGCAAGGTCATCCCTGGATAACGAGATCTACCAACTCATTTCATTTGCTATTCTTATCTTTCACAAATACCAAGCGCCAGACTGGGATTGTCGGCCAGGTGATGTAATGTAACCTTGGAAATGTCGTCTTATAAGTAACCGACATAGTGACTCAGTTGAAATTGCTTCTAGTGGTATTCGATCAGAATGTCTACGTTTACGCCACTTCTCTTCCTTTGGTTGTAAGGATTACAAAAAAATTCGATAGGACAGTCTGTCTTATGCCGTTATATTAGACAGCATGGCCCTACGCTTTATGTTACCGTCTGTTGTCTCAATGTTTTCTAGTGTTTTGAACTCGGGGACTTCATGAAATCCATACTTTATACATCCTGGCAGTAAGTAGCTACCGGCAGGGAATAGACAGCATGTGGCATTTTCTCTTTTCATTCGCGTAGGTTCTTATGTCATAAGCTAATGAATAACATCATAGAGAAGAGCAACTACCATAGTCTTGAAAAAAGTTCACATGTCTTCATTCATAGAGGCTATATATTGACACACGCGTAATATCCCAGTCTACCCGTATTCTAACCAAACGCCAGCCCTTTTGCGTAGGTGAAATATACACCCGCTATATACCGATACATCCAAGGCAGAATGAGCACCCAGGACCCAAACCCACACATTTGACCGACAAAAATGCCCAAAATATAAGAACAAAACGCTTCAAATACCAATATCAGATCAGAAGATAGAAGATAGAAGACAAACCATCTTAGAAGGAGATACCTCCACCAAGGAGATTGCCCCAGTTTCCACCAACCCAAATCCAATTACCCATAGAAACCTCAGTCCCAGTCTTCGCCGACTGAGCCAAATCAAGTAGCGCCTTGAAAGCGTTGCTGGAAGAAGAAGCATCACTGGTAGAGCTAGACGCCGAAGTCGAAACAGACGTACGACCCACTGCGTTGGTAACATTGTTCAAGCTGTCGACGGTATCAATAGCCGGACCCTGGTTGAAGAAATCGACTAGGATGAACGTCGGCTGACGGCCATTCCATGCAGACTTGCAATCCGATGCCGCAGTGCCCAGGTTACCAGTTCCACCAGAAGGCGCGTTGGTCGTTGCAACGTAGCTGGCATTGGGGTACTCGATGTCGAAGGCTGACAGGTCGCTCGAGTAGAGGAAGTGGTTCATGAGTGGGAGGAGGTTGGATGAGAGTGCAGAGTCGAGGTTGCCTGAGTAGGTAGAGGGTCGGTCGGGTTGGCAGCTGAAGTTTGAGGCGGAGGTCACGTCGTAGGGGTTCTCCCAGACGTAGCTCCATTCGTCCAGTAGGTAGGGGTAAGAGGTGCTCGCGTCGATGGATGATATGAATGTGACTAGCCGCTTGCCGTCATCGATCATTGTTTGGAGGGTTGGCCAGGTGCTTGAGGCGGAGCTTTGGGAGGTCGGCTCGTAGGCGTAGTCTGTTATGTTTGCTGTTGTAAACTCGGTGTTAAGTTCTGAGGCGGTTGCGCTGTCGGAGTTGACGAGGAGGATCGTGACGACTGTTTTTAAAATGCATTAGTCCCATGCTTGTTTGTTTGGGGGTATCTTCGCGCATCCGTCTCACCTTCGTTAGGGTTGTCATCCAGCCAACTCTTGATGTCCTTCAGCCAGTCGCTCAGCAAGCCTGCGTCTAAAATGTTGCAGGAGCTATGGCATAGACGCCATTGTGAGTTGCTCTTGTGGACTTGGGCTGTTACTAGCCGGACACCGGCTGACAGCTGTGTTTTGGTGTCGTAATACCTAGCCTGCGTTAGTGTGAAGCTGCGGAGCTCAAATCCGGGGAACATACTGGTCACCAGCGACCGAGTTACTGGTACTTGAGTCGCGCACGAAGGGACTGTCATGAGCGCCGAGATGTGTGATTTCACCATAGGTCTTGGAGCAAAGGTCGGGCGAGTTGTTGCATGCTGTCGTACGCTTGTGGATCACTGGATTCGCAAGGACCGCGGGCAGCAAGGCCAGGAAGTTGAATGCGCGCATTGTATATAAAAGTATAACAGTATCGAATATGAAATGTAATAGGTAAAATATAAAGGAGTACAAATAAGACAAGTATGTAGACTTAAGAGGGAGGAGTAGCAGATGTTTACAAAGGCCGCGTTGCCGTCTCAACTATTCTTAGATGGTGGATCTGCAGTGCACTGCCATTGGGGCTCGGCAGCCCTTTTACTTGCGACTCCAATTTTGCAGGCTTACGCATATTCATCCTTTAATAGTCTAGGCACTCAGGCAACTATTAATTATGGTGGCAATCCCTGACAATCTCCTATGTCTCATATGAATAATACACATGTACGTGTCCATGGAGGCTTAGTGTCTTAATGGGTATTATATTCATTTATTTACAATTACATGCTACTGTACAATGGACGCCTAACGCTTCATAGCCCTTTCAGGGACAAACGTATACCAGGAGCACGTCGCTTGGCCCGAGGTGATCGTGGCGGATTTACCAGTCGCTCCCAATCTTTCTCCATTCCATCGAAAAGAGTTGGGTCGCCCCAAGCGCAGAAGACGTCGTCCAGGACTTTTTGTAGTGGATAGGGATTTCGCCGCCGCAGCATGCGGTTCATGCGCCGTGCTGAAAGGACGTGGTGGCTGTAGAGCATGGCCATTCGGTGTCGGACTGCTTGTGAGATCAAGCGTTTATCAAGGCGAAGACCTGACGCTTCCAATTCCCGAAGAAGAATGAGGCCCCGGACCCATGGAATGAGTTTCTCATTCGTCGTAGGATGGGAAACGGTGAATCTTGACGCGGTTGTGTCGAGCACTCGAAACATGAATCCCCAGGAGACAATGGCAGCTTGCATCTGGGGTGTGAAGACCAAATCGAGCATCCGTCGATCGCGACCATTTGCCAGTTTTGTAGAGTCAAGCGGAGATCCAGTGGAGGGGGCTTGTGCCCAGGGAGTCTGTTTGGTGGTCCCGACATATTGGCAGACGAGCCACTGGCAGCAATCTCGGAGCTTGTCCCAGTCTGCCCACGCATTTGCCATGCCGAGTCGCTTAAGCATCTCCACCCAAAATGCAGCACTGACATACCCTCCTGCTGGAACCACACGCTTCAAAATCTTGAAGATGAAAAGGACCTCGTCAACCGCGGAGAGGCGCTGGCCCGGAGGCGGACGGTGGTTCATTCGGCGTGGGGTGAGAACCTGCTCAGCCATAAAGTCCACGCTGTCTTCACTTAAACTCCGGCCATTTAGTGCTAGCTCGTCGGTGACCTTGGCTGCCGCACTTAATTCCCAGGCTGCGATGTGCTTTCGGAAATGGATGTCGAAGAGATCAGGCGCCTCAGGGTGCAGTTCCGTCAAAATTGCCAGTGTCATATTATATAGTCGCCAATCCCGAGCCATGTAGTAGGATACTAACATTGTCTCCTGCATGCGCACATCTTCGAGAACATCCGGGTGTTGGTCGCTGCGGAGGATATCTGAAAGGAGGATGTCACGGTTTTGCGCTGCGAGTTTCTGAAGCAAGCGCGCAAATATGGAATCTCCCACAGAAATGCCAGATTGTTTGAGAATTTTGAGCTTCTCCAGAATGTCCTGGTTGCCATGAGCTCTGATGGCCATCTCTCGCAGCGTGCGTGGGCCAATTTCTGATACTCCGAGCATCTTGAGTCCACCGAGAACCATGTCGAAATTGAGAGCACGGGTAGCGAACATCTTCGCACCGATGTCGTCTTTGAATGGCCTTCCGTCTTTTGTGCTTTTTTCGGCTTTCGGGGTTGGATCTATTGGGCCGGGCTGATCAATCGAAGCTTCAGTATCAAACCGCTTTTTAACATAGCCACGAAGCCTATTAAACTCTTTCCGTCGTCCAAATTTCTCCACAAACTCAAGCAATGGCTGTATTTCATCGGGACTTTGTGGATGATCCTGGCGCCGAGCGAGGAAATGATGCATGGAGATTGCGCCCTCTCCTTGGCCTTGCCGTATAAGCATCGCAATGGCCGGGCCATATATTTTGTGGTCAGTGGTTGCGGAGCAAATTGCCTGGAACGCCTCTAAACCAGGTGTCAAGGAGAACTCCTGTGGATCCGTGGTAGTTGCCACCTCCATGCCAGCTGGAAGAGACGATAGACGAATCGCCGATGGAAGAATCTGCATAATATCACTTGCGCCAGCAATCTGGGATTTTTGCAGCCTTTTATGATATTCAAGCGCACGTTTCGGCATGCCTTGGTCCAGAAGCCCACCCACGATCCTCACATATAACTGCGGCCATCGATCGCCTTGTCGCTTCCACAGATTGACGGCATATTCAAGCAAACTGTCAAGATAAAGTTCCCGCCTCAGTCCCAGGTCCACAAAGCTCTGCCAGAAGAAGTCCGCCTGTTCTCCTGTGACCGGCAGTCGAACCCCGTCCAATCGGACTGTCAACCCTTCCCATATTTGTAACGTGCCATTGTCACCATAGTGACGCTGGCGGTATCGAAGAAGTTCTTCCCATAGATCAAAATTATCTCGAGAGCCCGGGTGGTCCACTAATCGCGTTCCAATGCTGTCGAGGTGTCCAACGTCTGATTCGAATTCAAGCTTTTCCGGCCGAAGTGATAGAGTTTTGGTAGGGCATAGCGGATTTTTGGGCGCTTTGCTCGGCGCAACGGATATATGTTCAGAGGTTTCTTCGCCCAGAGACTCAATGTCGTAGATCGCAAAGCTGAATGGCCGTTTCCCTCGGCATGAGTCGTCAAGCTTAGTTCGGGTAGGATTATTATCGGGTTCGTCGAGTGGTGCTGGTTTGGCGTCTTGTGAATGGCATCGTAAACACCTGTATCTGGACTCTAATTGCTCGATTCCGATCGGCGTTGCTGTGAGGGTATCAAGGATCGAGACGGCGGACGGCCTCTTCAACAGTCGCAGAAGCGCCGGGCGCATGAGTGATTAAGAGTGAATGATCGGGAGAGACAAGTTTCGACGTCGAACATCCTTCTGCGAGCTCCAGGCGTCAAAATGAAAAGTAACAAGGTTGTTTTCGAACAAATGTAAAGCTTCAAGCACTTTTCTGGAACGACGCGCTTTCCCTTTTTGGGACGGCTGACTCGACACAAGGTCTGATTCGATCAGGTGATGTTCACGTGACGTGATTGACGTCCCTGTCCCTTCCGGCTCTTCGTCGACATCTCGCCATACTCCGAACCTCCAGTCTCCCCTCCTTTCTCGCTCCCAACCGCCAAAATGTTCCGTGCTACCAGCTCCCGCATGGCCGGGTATGTCGCTCCCTTCAATCGCTCTACAAGTCCCCCGCACACAACCCCGAGCATGACCGTGCGACCATCGAATTTCCTCTCACGATCTTCGGGTCCGGTTGCAGTCCAATTGCGATTCATGTTGCTGCGGGGACAAATTATGTCGACCTCTTACGACAAATTATGCTGACTGCTTTGCTCCTTCTAGCTTCGTGTTCCGTGAGAACCGTGTGCCTTTCTACCAGCGCCTCTTCCAGAACCACGACGGCAAGCGTCAATGGTGGAAGGTCAGTTCGACCCGGAATGGGCACATACGCCCTCAATTGGATATCAACAAATATCTAACGTTGGAATTGCTTCGCAGACCTCCCGTTCCGCTTACATTATGTACCCCTACCTGATCTCCGTCTATGGTCTCGGTGCTGGTGAGTGGATCCTTTTTCCGACATTATGTACTGTCGCGTGCATAGAGCTAACCGGACAACAGCTACCACCTACGCCATGGGCCGCATGGTCTTCGTTAGTCTTGCCCAACTCGCCCCGTGTCGTTTTTCGACGACCAGGGCCGGTTAATGTTTGGATGTGTCCATTTGCTGACTTCTTAATAGGGCCACAAGACCTGGATCTAAGCGACCAGCTATGAGACCTGGTTTGGCAAGAGATAGAGGACGCCACTTTCAGTTCCGAGGGTTGTGAAGCTGCGGTGTCAGTTATTTCTTATATGGTGTACTTCTATTCCAAGAAAGGGTTAGATGGGTTGGCAGCTACGCAGATTTGGAGCTGTACATATGATCAATTCAAGCGCCAATTCAAGATTGTTGCCTCGTATTTTTTTTCTCCTATCTCACGCCATCACTCCCTTGGGCTCTCTTTCAAGATAAACTGGCTGCTTCGTCGTGGAGAGAAAGTATCATCTCACAAAGCGGCAAAACTGATGTCAAGGCTTTCGAATTCAGTGATAGGGCATTATTGCTAGATCTTGATTCTAACACTAGAATCCATCTGGCCGTGCACATTTCAAGGTGACCACTGAGAATCAGAAATTGGTGCAGGGCAAGCCTCTCTCATTGACAGAATCCGGGTCAAATAACTCAATCTGCTGCCTCGGAACCTCCTTTCCTATCGCAGAAAAATCCATCGAGGCTCTTCTTTCAGTTGGACCCTCTGTACAATTTTGAGAGCGCATAATGGGAACATTCCCACAGGGTCTTGAAATTGCGAATATCTCTGAGCCTCATGAGAGACCATGCAGCGTAGTTGACTAGCGCTGATGTCATGCTATGATCATGATGCAGAGAACTGAACATTATTTTCAAGGATTCCGACACTGCAAGTCGGTGCTAACCGGACTCAGTCGATGCACAGTACTTTGCGGTGTTGAGCGCTAAAATAACCTGAGGAGAGGCATGTTTTTTTAAAGTGTTATGTTCTTGTAGGGCCATGTGAAGGCAAGGATGTTCATATGCGCGACCAGCAGGTGGGTGCGAGAGACATCCTGAGTCTTCACAATGTCTTCAGAGGCTGGCTGGGCGTCACTTTTGACCTTGGCCTTCTTTTTCGGTGGCTCCACGGACATGAGTGGCTTTGAATGAGGGAGTATCAGGGCGTATTTGCCGGTGTATGCTTATTCCACAATACAGGTGAGAGCTGCCTTGTTCGCTTGCAATATGTGGTTTCCGGATGTGTTTTCTGATCGCTCCTTCAGTTTGTCGGCTAGTCCGTTGAATTTGGCTTGCAGCAGTTTTCTGTGAATTTTGGGCGCTTCGTCGTCATCGTCGGCATGAAGCTCCACAAAATCAGAATCAAGGAAACTATGGCGTGTTAAGAGATGTTCTATTTTCTTTCTGGGAAAACTATAATCATTTACTCTGGAAACGTCAAGGACTTGGAATCCATGTTTTCTGGCATGGTTGTTCTTGAAGTTTGGTTCGTTGGGCTGAGAGGTCCAGAAGAATGGCAAGTAGGCTCAATGTTCAGAGTGACCGGAGATTGGAATTTGGGTTGATGCTGGTGGAAGAATAAGACCTGACTTTGAAAATTATCAGTGACATGAGTAAAGGTGAGATGGAAGAGAAGGGTGAAAGAGAAGAAACCTTTTATAGAAAATGAAGGCAGAGGTGAGATAGCTTGACGGTAGAAGATCTCACAATTCAATTGAGGGCGCCTTTGTGCCAGCTTCGGCTACACTGCTACTTTTACTATGCCTAGTCAATTGTAAGGTACACTGCTGGGGAGTTCTAAAAGATATTCACAATAAAGTCACCCTTGCGCTGTTTCCTGACAGATGCGTACTCCCTCAAAACCCAGCCTCTTTTTTCACATACTTTGAGTGTTTAAGCCAGTCCCAGGTGCTTACCTACATTCTGTGTCCAATAATCAGAATCGTAGACGGTGTCTCTCTGTCTCTCTATAACACACTGTCACGCCCCAGAACTTCTGATAAACCAACCCAATGCGTAGAAAAAAATTCCATATCTTAGTGCATGGCCTCATCACTTTTGGTCTCATCAACAGAATCTGAAGCCAACGCCAGTCATTTGCTAATGTTTCAAACCTCTTTTGATATATGAATTTCCTGATTGGGGATAGGTGTGCTGAGTCAGCTGTGAATCTCGCAGCCCTGGATTGGCCCCGAATGAATGGACTAGATTTCGACACTACACCCCACTGATTGACTGCTTGTCTGCTTTGAAGAATGAGAATTAAGCCGAGAGGGCACTCTCCAAGCACATATATATTGTAATAGGAATTGTGCATTGAACCCCTGAAACTCCGCGGTATTCTCTTATTATGGCTGTCACGATCGAGAGCCATGCACCCTGACACTTGATTCTCGCACATACAATCATGGATGAAGGCCAATTTACATATACTGAGCGACCCGCCAAGCGGGTTCGTCAGGCTTGTGAGCCTTGCAGGTGAGTATTCATGCCACTTGACTATTGATCGATATAGCCGTTGACCAATATCTCAGGCGGAAGAAAGCTAAATGCCCCGGGGAGCAACCTGTCTGCTCTCTCTGTGCTAGGCTACGGCAGCAATGTCTATATGCTGAAGAAAGGCGCCGGTTACCACCCCTCGAGGAACACTCGAGGGTAAATGACGCAGACAATCGAACGTCCAATGTTCTGGTAGTTTCCCTTGAACACAATTTACAAGTGACGTGGATTTCATCGGTATGCTGACTCCTTATTAGGAAGATAGAATGCGAAGTCTTGAGAATAAACTTGGAGAGGTTCTCAATGTGCTTGGGTAAGAACAGGCAATGTATATAAGCCGTGACCACACCACTGCTGACTGAAGTATCAGTAGCTCGAGAGGCGGAACACAAATGCCAGCGGATCATCACATTCCCTCTGAGACACTGTCAAGACCAAGCTCATCCATTACGCTACCACCATGGGAGGAGATATTGCCTATTGCAGAACTATATTTGCAGTATTGTGAATCTCAGCCTCTTCCTCTCTTCCACAGGGACAGCTTTCTCAGAACTCTACAAACACGAGATTCTGAGATCATTTTTGCCATGCTAGCACTGGCATCTCGATTCTCATGCTCTCATCCTAATAGGACCGAGCCTACAAGTCTTGTGAATGGTTATGCCGAGGTTTCTCGAGGCTTGATCATGAAAAGAGTCTCGGAGGGCCCCGTGGAGCTTTCAACGCTCCAGTGTCTCTGCCTTTTGAGCTTGGTAGATTTTACAAGTATGGAATCGACATATTGTATCCTCTCCTTGTCGAATGCTAACCGTTCCCATTAGATGGCAACACGCATCGCTCCAGCATCCACAGCAGTCTAGCAATGAACCTTGCGCAATGCGCCAATCTTGGCCAAGAGCCACGCACTACGGTTAGCACCACAGTTCGCGAGGAACGAAGATGCTGCTTCTGGAGCATATGTCTCCTCAAACGACTACACGGCGGGGAGTTCTCGATATTAGACATGCCTGAAGTTGGAAGGCCGCCTTTTCCCCAAAGCCCAAAACGACCAGCACGGCTGCTTTCGCCGGGGCCTTCAACCGTCGAAATGCGGCGAAGTGACATGCAAGACGAAGGAATCATTGCCTACGTGGTAACACTGAGTGAAGCATTTGCACGAACAGCACGATACGTGCGACTTCACGGCCGGCCCAGCAATGTCCCACCCTGGTCTCCCCATTCTGAATACTCGAAGATCCTCGCCTTGCAGATGGATCTTGAGACTAGAATGCCCTACACCCATCGGTTCAAGCCTGCAAATCTAGGCGACAGAACCCTAGAGGAACTACAGACACATCGTGAATACTGGGGTCCTTGGTTCTTGAACCAGTTCATGTATCACACCAGTTTGTGTCTTCTGAACCATCCCCTCCTGCTCTCCTTGAGTCTTCGCAATTTCCGGAATACCATTCCAGAAATCTTTCTGCAGCATACATCGGACTTGATTTCTTCGCATACGACCTGGATCATTCATTTCATCAATTACTTTGAAGAGAAATCGTTTCTGGTTTCGGATCCGCTACTGGGCTATAGTGCTGCTGTTGTGGCTACCATCGAGCTGCAACTTAGCTTTACAGATAACTCGACAATCAGGGAACAGAAGCGTGAGAGATTTACCAAATGCGTCAAGTTTGTACAGCAGATAGGCGAAAGATGGCCACATATGGCCCGGTTGGTACGAACATCATCTTTCCAGGAACAGGATCAACAGTAAGATGGACTGACCATATCTTTCTTATATGACAGGCTCACAGACTCCAACGCCTAGAAGATGCAGTCTCAGCAACCTACCAATCAGACCCAGACGCACAAAACCAAAGCCTCCTGATCGACTTGTCCCGCTTCTGGGAAATCCTAGAATACTCCTCAAACAGCGACGCAGACTCTGCCCGACGTCTATTCGGGGGATCTCTCTACGCAGGATCCTCTTCTGCCGGTGCAGAAGTATCCCAAACATCCCCTTTACCAGCGCCGTTCCGACTGAATCCCCAAGATGAAGGCACCCCAAACCTTCGACAACAGCCCTTCACTGCCAATGCCGCCTTTCCAACCGAGGAATACCCAGCGAACTCTCTAGTCTCGCCGCAGCATTTAACGCTGTCGAATGATGAGTTCTCGATCCTCGCTACGAATTTCTTCTCGCAGGGTCAGGAGTTTCTCCGTAGTGCGGATAATTGGGATAGTATTGGGAATTTTTAGATAGAGATAATACATTCTTTCAATTCTCGTACGTCTATCTGATTGTATTTCATTTTTTATGTGATAAATGCAAGATCGATTTCATCATATGTTAATAAAAGGACGCCGCTTATAATGAAGACAGCGCACCTTTGAACACCTCGACGAACTTGAATACTTCGGAGAAAGTGTTGTACAAAGGCGTAGGCGCAACACGGACTACACCGGGCTCGCGCTTGTCGCAAATGATACCCGCATTCTGCAGCCTGTCCGATACTGTGTGCAACAAGCCAGGCTTGAGCAAAATGCTCAATTGCGCACCGCGAGCATGGGGATCTGAGGGTGTGATGATCTCAAATAAGCATGTCTCTTTCGTAGTATCCTTCAAAAGCAGGTGCTCCAGATAGGCTGTCAACTTGATAGACTTCTGGCGCAGGTTTGTCATTGAGGTCTGGTCGAAGACGGACAATGCTGCGCAGAGACAGGTGAGATCAATAACTGAAGGGTTGGAGAGCTGGAAACCTCCGGCACCAGGGATAGGCTTGAAGTCTGCTGAGAATTAGCATATGGTCCAATTCCTACGTCTTAGCAAGAGTATGCTAGAATGGAAAAACTCACTGTTATCCATCTTAAATCTGACCGAGCGGTCACCACCATACCATCCAGTCAACCGATGACGGAACTTTGGAGAGTCCTCGCCAGCACTGTAATCAACCTTCCCATGTCTCTCATGAACGAAAAGACCACCCATCGCGCCGGGCCCGGCATTTCCATACTTGTACGTACACCAAGCAGCAAAGTCAACGTTCCAGTCGTGCATATTGAGCTCCACATTTCCGTAGGCGTGAGCAAGATCCCATCCAACGACGAGATTGCGCGCTTTAGCATACTTGGTGATCTGAGGGATGTCGAATAGCTGCCCGGTGTAGTACTGGATACCGGGGAGGAGAAGCAACGCTCCATCCTCGGCGTGCTTGTCGATATACGACAGGATCTTCTCTGTTGAGATCTCATATTGGCCTTCATCTGGGCCAATGAGAACCATGTTCTCTTTAGCGTCGAGGCCGTGCCAGGCAATGTGAGACTCGATTGCGTACTGGAAATATGTTAGCGAGTGTAACACGGAAATCAAGTGAAAGATATTTTATCCCCGAAGGCTCAATTTAGCAAAACTTACATGGTCGCTAGGGAATGCCTTCCAATCCATTAAGATCTTTCGTCGGGTCCCAGTTGGCTTGTAGAAGCTAGCAAGCAACAAATGAAGGTTCCCGGTTAATGTGCCCATAGCGGCGACTTCTTCAGGCGCAGCACCGACAACCCGAGCCATGGACGCAGCAGCCTGCTCGGCCAATAGCTGCCATTGCTTCAATGGTGAGTCTTCGAGATCAGTGAAGTGGCCGCAGACACCAATCGATGACCAGGTATCCAGCTGGGCCTCCATGTACTTTGATACGGCCTTAGGCTGGATACCCAATGAGTTACCGCAGAAATAAATGCTGGGCTCTGAGGAAAGACCTGTGTAGCAATGTTAGATCTGATAATGCATACATGTTGTACAAGATCATATCTTGGGGAAGTCTCACCCGGCTTCGCTAGCTTCTTTGTCGCGAGATTGGCCTTGGAGGGAATAATGAATTGGTCGCGGAAACCTCTCAAAGGGTCCGCGGCATCCAGCAAGGCAGCATATTCCAGCGATGCTGCCTCTGCGGGGAATACGGGCTTGGGTGCTTTAGTGTAAATCATCTTGGCAATAATGGAATGGGTATGTGATCGGTGTACGATGATGACGAAGCGCACACAAAATCAGGGGGAGCTATGGAGGAGTGACAGTACAAGTGATTGCTCAAAACATGCAGTCGTTCTTATAATAAATGGCAGACAAATCGGAGGCGTGGGAGCTGCTACTCGTGCAACCCCGGATGAACATCCGCTTCCGCCTCCCCGATCCGTCTCCATATATCCGCTTCCTGATCCGTGTCGGTCTTCATGTACTGTGGAGGATAATGTTAACTTACCAAGTTATGTAAGGGTTATATGATGATAAATTAGTTATGATGGCAGTTTCCGTCAGTGATCTACAGTTGGGCTAGTACAAGGATAAAACATCTTTCGTATAATGCAATACCCTTGTCTTCTCGTATAGGCTGTGTGGTATCTGCAAGGAGTCGATTTACGCCATGCAGCAATGTGAGAAGACTAGCATAGTATTGCAGAGATGCAATTAGACAACACAGTATCAGCGTCAGCACGTAAGATACATCATATGCGCAGGCTTATCATTCTGCTGAAATAAAACTTGCCAATCCACCCGAAACACGGATAGAGATCCGGGTCACATCCGGGATTTATAGATCTTGACTAAACTGACCGACACAAGCCGATACAGTAAAATCCCAAGTCTATCCATGGTCTGGTGATCTTTATTTGATGCCAAAATAATAAATAATACCTTGTTTGCTGTCCAACACTCCATCTTTGTGACACAACTTGTGAACCTGCATCATTAACAATGCTCGACTCATCCAATACCTCTGTCGAGGCCATTTTCAAGGAGTATGTCCATCGTGGCTTCCTTCCAGATGGACTACCCCTGGAAAGCCTCCCAAACCCCTACTACAAGGCATGGGAAGACATCGCCAGCCAACTCCCAGCTCTCATCCAGACAGGCCAGATCCGAGACATGATCGATAATCTGCCAGTCTGTTCAATTGAGCATCTCCAAACAGAACGGGAATGGCGTCGTGCATATGTCATAATGGGCTATCTCAGCCATGCCTACATCTGGGGAGGAGACAAGCCCAAAGAAGTGAGCATCCATCCACCTCACCCTCACAATCACCGTCACGGGGTAGCAGAACCCTAACAAAACAAAACAATAACCAGATTCTGCCACCTTCCATCTCAAAACCGTTCCTTGAAATCTCTTCTCACCTCGAAGTCCCCGCCTGCGCAACCTACTCAGGCCTCACCCTGTGGAACTTCAAAGCCCCATCCCCAAACGCAGACACCACAGACCCAGACAATCTTCATGTGCAGACCTCCTGGACCGGCACAAAAGACGAAGAATGGTTCATGCTCATCTCTATCGCTGTCGAAGCCAAGGGTGCCCGATTGATCTCGCAGATGCAGGAGGCTATCAAGGCTGTCACTGCCAACGATGCAGACCTCCTTACTTCTCTGCTATACCGTTTCGCGGATGGTCTAAGTGATCTCACGCTGACGCTTAAGAGGATGTATGAGCATAACAGACCTGCTGTCTTCTTTCACCAGCTGAGGCCTTTCCTTGCTGGTAGCAAGAATATGGGACCGGCTGGTTTGCCCAGGGGTGTTTACTATGATGTTGGCGATGGGGTTGAGAGGCCCGAGAACTGGAAGCAGTTGAGTGGTGGGAGTAATGCACAGAGTTCGTTGATTCAGGCGCTTGATATCTTCCTGGGTATTAAGCATTCTGATTCGGCTTCTGGTGAAAATTTCATTGAGGTCAGATTTCATTGCCCCTATCTCTTTTCGTGAGAGTTATTGAAGATGTGCAAGTATACTGACTTTATTCCAGGAAATGCGCAAATACATGCCTGGTCCACACAGACGTTTCCTTCAAAGCCTCGCTGCGATCTCTGATATTCGTACCTATATCCAGTCATCGGCTGATAAGTCGACTGAGAAAGAAGCCTACAACGCTGCTGTCAATGAGCTCAAGGCTTTCCGGGATACACACATCCAGATGGTTACTCGGTACATTGTCATGGCAGCGAAACAACCCAATCCCCTGAAGCAGGACGCTGGCCGGGTCAACTTGGCCACGGCGAGCCAAGCCACCGAGAAAGAACACCATCTTGCTGGGACTGGTGGCACGGATTTGATTCCTTTCCTCAAACATACCAGAGATACTGTCCAGGAAGCGAAGTGTTAGAGCTTTCAAAAAGATCTGGTGTGATGACTTTATGACTGTGTTAGATTTTGACTGTGTTAGATTTGTTTCTTCAAATAATGTCGATAAACAATATTGATTCATGTTATTTCATTACTTCCAATAGTGTAGTTCGCTGCCCCTGTCCTTAGCCCAAAAAATTGGACCCGGATGAAACCCATACCATAAATAGACAAGCAATTAATCCGGGGTTTGCTTTCACGACCCTGTATTTGCATTATCCTTGACACTCGATGTCGCTGGGAAGGACCGTATGATAGACGGTGTTTTCCACACTAGAATGTGCAGTCTCGGGTGTGAATCCAGCAGTCATAGTACTGTCTCACTTTCCAGGTAACGAGGATGACAGAGTTGGTGAAGATATAACCCTGAGTTAGTCTCTTCGGGGCTTCATGCGGGGAGCAGAGGACCATAGATGAAGCGCTGTGTTCGGAATTCTCCTGGGCCGATCCATGGCGGTCTCAATTACGAGATGCCGGGTCTTGTGTGTTCAGTGCTGATGCCTCACAAGTTTGAATTTTCCAGACGGGGTGGTGGTGACGGTTGCTGATCGAAGGCATTCTGGCAGGGTTCGAGAGAGCTAGATAGCCACAGAGCGATGATAGGCTTGCTTCTTGACATACCAAAAGCGAAGCAATCACCTCTTCTTCGTGTTGGCAGGCACGCCCTCACTCTCTCGCAATTCAGCCAGCAACTTCTCTCTCTCAACCAGGCGCTCCTTCTCTTCCTTGATCATCTGCTCGACTGTCTGGGTCGCCTCGGCCATCCGATGAAGCTCCTTGTTCTCAGTCGTGCGACTGTAAGGATTGCCGGGGGTATCACTCATAGGGATATCAGCCGTTGCAATCTGTCTGGCATTCTTCCCTTTGCTCTTCGAAGGCTGTCCACCACCGGGGCCACCGGTAAGGATCTCGTAGAACGCCTCGACAGGCTCATTGAAGATGATCTCCTCATAGTTCTGGCTGACGACTGTCTCACGGCGCTCTTTCATGCCCTCCGCATCGGGTCCGTACGGGTGTAGCTTCAGGCTGTGCCACAGGGTCTGGGCCTTCTCCCCGGACTCGGGGGCGAAGAACAGCTTGAGTTGGATTTCGAATTCACCCCAACCGGTTTCAGAGACTTCGAAGGGAGGCTGCTCAATCGTGCGGACATTCTGAGCGTATGTCTCGTGTAGCTTGAACTGGACTTTCTTTAGCCAGTAAGAGATGTCTTCGCCGTTGACTCCGCGGACGAAGATTTGCCAGCGGTGGGTGTGGTCAGGTGGGCAATCGGCTGGCTTGTTCTCTGGATCGAACGGGTGCGCGACACTGCCGAAGACTAGGGTTGTTAGCTTGCGATTGTTGGTGATGCGCATTTCGCGAACGTACCAAATGGTCGGAAGATGGAGATGCCCTGCGAGATTCGCGTTAGCTTAGTTTCGGTTCTCATTTCTGTGATGGAATACCGACTCTGACACGCTTGTTTGCTATTGCTGATGGCATTTTGTAGCTTGAATGGTTTTGTAGAAACAGTGGGATAGAATATGTTGAACAAGGGCGGAAATGGCAACTTGCTACACCGCCCGACAGATTCAGGCCTGAGGCAAGATGCCAAGACTTGCCTTCTCGGAGCAGGTGATACCGGATGACGCTAGCTGCGGAAACTGGACAAGGACATTCTTGAATGACCTCAGAGCTAGCTGGCATATAAGTAGCTGAGCTTCAACATATTTTTTGAGTTACTTCAGGTCCCTCAATTGCAAGAGTCAACAAACCATTGTTGAGGTTCCAATTCGCCTGAACCAGTGATATCATTCCCGGAGCTATCAAGAGCATCAACATGGCCGCCAAAAGATTAGTTGTTGCCGGCGGAAGTGGCTTTCTAGGTTTGTTATACGCATCTGCTTCCTTATTGGAAATCATTGCTAATTTGACATTCTAGGGTCCAGAATCTGTAAATCTGCGGCGGCAAGGGGATGGACAGTCACATCATTAAGGTACCTATCCTGGCAATTTATGGGTTTATGGATTTATGGATTCTTGTGCACTAACACACCTCTAGTCGCTCGGGTGAGCCACGGTGGGATACAGTCACTGATTCCAAGGAGCGTCCCAGCTGGGCAGGCTCCGTGGAATGGGCCAAGGCCGATATCTTAAAGCCAGAGAGCTATAAGTCGTATTTGAACGGAGCTTCAGCTGTTGTTCACACAATGGGAATCCTCCTGGAAGCAGACTACAAGGGTGTTGTGCAAGGGAGGGAGCCCATTATCAGTGGCCTCCAGCGAGCCTTTAGCTCGTCTAAGCTAGGAAGCCAGAACCTTCAGTCCAGAAAAGAGGGTGAGGCCCTCGAGCCGAAGGAGAGAGATGGGCAGTTGACCTATGAGCTGATGAACCGAGACTCAGGTGTGTACAATGGTTCTATTCAGGGTGGGAGATATATTTGAGAAGCTAACAAATGCCTTGCGCTTGGTATAGCCATTGCACTAGCCCAGGAATCTAGTAAGGAACATGTCCCGACTTTCGTCTACATCTCTGCTGCTGCTGGCGCACCGCTCCTGCCGGCCAGGTATATCACCACCAAGAGGGACGCAGAGGCAGCCATCACATCCACCCTCCCAGACCTGCGAAGCATCTTCATACGTCCGGGCTTCATGTATGACTCCAGCAGAAAATTTACGCTGCCAATCGCAATGGGTGGTTTCGTCGCCTCGGAGTTCAACGCGTTCCTCGGGAATAAGCTTGGATTCCTCGGGTCGATGGCAGAGAAGCCACTCAAAGTTGATGTTGTCAGCGAGGCGGTAGTCGAGGCATTGGAGGATGAGTCCACTAAGGGCGCCGTCGGAACAAAACAGATCGAGGCACTCGCAACCAAGGCCTGGCGAAAGTCGATGCTCTAGGTCTGGACTGAGTGACCTGGGAAAGCCTGTAAAACATGTTTTTTGGCGAACAAAATCCGGAGCCATCGATATTCTCGCTAGTTGATTCCTTGCTCTCTTAGGCAAGATTTATAATCCCACCCATGTATCATATCGCAATCAAGTTCAAGTTAAAATTAGATCATAGTGCCACGCTCGAAGCTGTCCCGAATCTCGGTAGTGTACTAGAAAATTGTCAGCATGATTCCCGATATTCAAAGAAATGAAGCACATAAAAACCCACCTTGTTATAGAAACGAGCCAGCTTCATGTTGAACTGCTTGTTCTTCTCGTTGATGTATGTCACATCAGAATCATCATCGCCGCGACGCTCCTTGCGCTTCTTCAGACGAGCCTCCTCAGCCTTATGCAGATCATTCACCAGCCTGTCAACAGCCGCACGATCCGGCTTGCTGTCTGTGAAGCCAGTAGAATCCGCGGTGGAATAGAAGCTGCCGTTCTTGTCGACTGCGATCATTTCTCCATCCTCCGTCTCCACAATCTCAAGATCACCGTTAGCCGCAGCCTTCTCAATCGCAGCCATTTTGTCCTTTTCGTATGAGTCCAAGTTGGGCTGCAGTTCCCTCATCTGCCTCTTGTACACCTTGCGCGCATCCTGTGTGTAATCCTTGAATGCCACATCGTCACGGTGGCGCTGTTTCTTTGCCATACGCTTATCCCACTTCTCGGATTCATCAACTGTCCAGTCCCATGCACGCTTACGTTCAAAGTCTTCTCCTGCCGCTTCTGTGTCTGCTTTGAGGAGGTTGTGTGAAGCGAATGCATGCTTGCGGGACAATGTGTTGAGCAGTGCCGGATCGGTGGTCAGACGCTGAGACTCGGCAGCGGTTTCTTTTAAGTTGCGTTCGGTAGCGGATTTCTATTACTCGAGTTAGTATGTGGCTAGGGTAGATGGTTTAAAGGCCACTTACTGCTCGAGCTTGCAGAGCTTTGAACCTTTCCATTCTGTCGCGCGACTTTGAGGCACCATCATCCACTTTGCTTTCGGCTTTGTTTTCAGAGCTTGTATCGGGGGTGTCCGAAGCATTCTCAATCGGTTTTTCAATCTGTTCTTCGCTCGCCTCGTCCTTTGCGGACTTCTCCGCATTTCTTGTCTGAACCATGATAATACCCTGTCGGTAAGTAAGTTGATAAGAAGCGATAGTCAAATGAAATTCAGTTTGTGGCAGCGTTGCTGAAAAGCAGGTAGAGGCAGGTTGAGGGTCGATTAAAAGCGTGAATGAGGTCCGCCTCACCGAAGTTGGCACCGCCCTTGAAATGCTGGCAGAACCCCAGACTTGACCCCTTATCGATTGTTTATCTTCTCCACCTTTTGAGGATCTCGACGGTGTCGTCTTGTTGGACATGGGAGTTCCACACCTGCTGTTGCGTAGGCAATGGCTTCCTCAACCCCGTCTGAAGTCGGGATTGGCTCGCAGTTTCTACACTCTACCTAAACCCTCAAAACAACTACACCCATCACCATCGGAATTACTTCGGTTCGCTCTGAGGGACTCAACCGAGCCAGGGCACAACTCAAGCTCAGCTGATGCTCTGCCTGCATATCTTCGTGAGATTTTCAACACCGAATGGAGGCCAAGTAGTCCACCTCCGGCATTGTGGAGTTCTCTCAGAGGGCTTTCCCCATCCCCAGGAAAAGAGGAGATCATCGATGTTCCTTCCCTACGAAGCGCTATTGAAAGATATGTTAATGATAAAAACGGAGCAGAATTCTTGCAAGAAACACTATGTGCGCCGCTAAGTCATACTTTGCAACGTCTTGAACAGCGAAACACATCGACGGAGCTTCTGCCAGTGTTAAGTGACCTTCTTGCAAGGCTACATCGTCTCCAACTTCCAGTCAAGCGAAGTTTTTATTCTATTTGTATTGGATTTGCAATGCGTTATTTGTCAGTGCCAGCTCTCAGGCATTTCTTAAACGACTATTACCGCATGGGCTTCCCGGCCCTGGATAATCAGCTAGAAATCATGTGGATATCCACTGGCTGTGCTCAACAACTTGACTCAAAATCCTTCGAAGATCCAAGCTATGACCACAAGCATATGCTTGCTGAGATCACAGGCGAAGGAGACCTTTTACCCCTAAATCGTGTGAGGCTGCATGACATCTTGTGGTTGACAGAAACCGGACGAGATAGTAAGGGGGAAAAAGTAACCAAGCATAATGCGTTCTACCTCTCTCTACTAGCAAAACTTGGGAGTGATAGGGTGCTTCATGACTGCTGGGCTCAATTTGTGATAGGCCTCACGTCTGGCCGCCGTTTCAGTGGGGGTCACGGTATCGCCTACAAAGTGGTGCTAGTACTAATCCAAAGTGGGCGCTCCGAGACAGCAGCGAAGTTCCTCGAAGATGTATCTCAGGTTTCCGGTGACAACCTTCCGGGGATTGCAAGGGTTTCAGCTCTTTGGGCTTTCCTTGATGATCCTATTGTGGGTGATGCATTGCCTGATTTGGTTAGAGGAGAGGACTACCTTGAATTGCTAGAGGTTTGCCTCGAGGGCATGGACCGGAGGATGGGTATACAGTGGGACCCTGAAAGTCAAAGTCACTTCAGCACGTCCTCAGAACCCTCAGACACTATATGGGGAGCATTTGACGAGCAAGCACTACCCATTATTGATCGACAACGCATTGCCTCCGGTCACAGCAGCCAACTATATGCAGAACTTCAAGTCAATGGCTGTTCCAAATCACCAGCTGCATTGGGGAGAATCGTGGAATTGTTACATGATCACGACGGGCAGTCCCAGGAGATTGTCACTCATCTCGATTACGACGAACTTCGACTTGAGGAATTTCACGCCAAATTTGAATCTCTTGAACTTCGATGGACTCCAGAGCACTCACCGATAGAATTCTCCAACTCACGACTACCGGCGCTGCATGACTCGTCGGTACCGTGGACTCCATCTACCCTCGGACTCATTCGGGCTCGCTTGATCGTCGATGGAGTGCCTCAGATGGGGATCAATACCTTACATTTGATGCAGCTCGGCTGCATGGACATGCGGTATGGGCCGGATCAGCCATGGCAGCCATCCGGATACACCGTTGTTTGGGATCGTCACTACAATGAACTCCTGGCCCTGTATGTCGGGAACGGGAACGGGGTCATTGATTGTGGTCCAGCGCCTTCAAACGGCCCCTTTGGGGCCTTGATGCATATCAAGCTCCCAACTGATCCCCACCGAACATTGTATTCTCCATTTGGTACTTCCACACAGGCTCGAAATTGCTATGGGCCTTACTACCTGGATGTAGATCCAAGTCCAGACTTGGTGCATTAGCCAAGGCAAACAAACGGCAGTTGGGCATGGATGTACAGGGATGCTCTTTTTGTATGTATTGATGTAGCGGTGATGAACATGGCGAAAATTTGCAGAATTTAGACATTGCCTTGCACATTTAACCTACAGGGTATTCCATTTCCTTTATCTAGACAGGGGTTCCCCTGTTGCAAATTCCAATTAGCAATGTCTGTCAATCTAGGGGGCTTGGCCAGCGCACCAGGCCATTTGGGATCCTGATCCCTGCACCGGCGACTTCGGTCCCCTATCATAGGGTCATGGACACGCACCCCGATGGAGCTTCCACGTCTCTTTCGCTATGGGGGCAGGATCAATGGTAAGGGTGGGCACGACACCAACTTGACATTGATTAAGGCATCTAGACTGTTAGACGTACTCTACTACGAATGGCAGTGCAGTGTCTATCAGATTATCCGTTCCCGTTCAAGCCATTAGAGCCGTTGTGTGACGATGTGCACGTGGAAGACCAGATCCTTGTGTTGCATTGCTGCAATAGCCTGCAGATTTGTAGTGGCTCAGCAAGGCTCCTCAGCAATCCTTCAGTGCCAGCACAGCCAAGTTCCTTGCTGAGATGAGGTGCATGATACCGAAAACTTTCATGTATGGTACTCCCAGTCCTCTCAGAGTCCGGTGAGGTCATTTTACGTTCTATTCCAAGATGCATGAGAACTAACGTGGGAGCCAACAGAGTCAAGGGCCGCATCTGCCGGTGATTACGGAATTTGAAGCTCAAATTTGCTTTGATCAGCTCCACCTGTCGAACTCTCCATTCACACCTGGTTATTGGACGCGACCTTCCGGGCTGGGCTGTGAAACTGCACAGTACTGTACACCGTATAATCCGGTGACGGTGAATTACGCAAAGGAGTTTATTAGTGCGTCCTACGCATTTGGTCTGCTATTTTGGGCCATGGAACGATTAGCAAGCAGAGCTTAATCGACGCGGTGGTGACAACTAGATATAGATGATGCGCAGACCTACGGCTCCCTAGAAATAGAAACAGCTCTTTGCGGTGTGGCTATAGGATCAAGTGGATGAGCGGGCGAGTGATTCCCGCGGTACTGCTCTACACGATGTATATAAGTCTTGTCTGAATGCTATCCTACCGGAGCTTTTGCGTAAACCAAGGCGTGATCGGTAGGCTCATTTTGCGTGTTTACCAGACAAAACAGACATCGGATCCAAACCTACCAACGCCGAATTAGAACTTGTAATCAGTACGTCACGAAGTCACAATTCTTAAACACAGACGGTAGCCCTGGAGTCTTTTCGTTCTCAATCTTACAAAATATCCATAACCAGATTGACTCTCTCTGTTTACTCTGTATCCAAAATCAAAACCCAGTCTCCTGCCTCACGTCAAACATCATCTTTCGCCTTGAAGCCCCGAAGATGTCGCGAGGTCGAAAGATGCTCCGCAGCCTGCTTCATATTTTTTGGAAGAAAGTGCCAAAATACTCCGCCATACTTTGTTTGGATGAGCTCATCTTACAGAAGATCTACCAACACCTCTCACTAGTCGATCAAGTTTGTCTATCCCTCAGCTGCAAAGAGCTCTTCGGCCTATTCGGGACGATAGTGAAGCACAAAGATCTTGAATTTCCACGACTCTTGCGTATTAGGAATCCAATACTGTGCGTGAACAGTCAGGATGTGCTGCGAAATCAACTCCTTCTTCGACTCGAAAATCGCCGCTGGGCCTACTGTGCGCAGTGTTTGAAACTCCATCCACGGAAAGAATTTACGAGACATTTACTGAGACAATCAGCTCTGGAGAGATCCTGCACATACTACGCTGGTATAGCTGACCTATGTCCCTGTATTTCTCTGACGATTCGAGGTCGGGACCAGCTTGTCAAGATCCTCAAATCACCTGCGAAGCCAGGCACCGAATATGGCCCATTCGAGTATGACTTTGACGATGGAGGACCGCCCGGCCTCGGCCACACCTGTTTATTTAGCACTAGGTCTGGCTACGATGTCCGAGTTGCTCTGGTTTTATCTATTATTAAGGAAACTGGCCAGTTATGTGTAGCGGCTCGGCATACTATAAGCTTCTCGTCCTCTGACGCTCATCTCACAGCTGAGCCTACTTTTGCTTGTCCTCATCAGGATCTCCTATCTCTCGTCCCCAGGAATTCAGCCGCAGAATATTATCACATGTACAAGACATTGTTTTCTTCAAAACCTCATCAGGATATCCTGTCTCTTCTCCCCGGGAAGCTGGAGCTGGTCTCAAAAGCCTGTCCTATGTGTCCGACTCTGATTTCAAAATACGCTTTGTCTAAAGACATGAATCAGGCTGTTTTCTGGGTGGTTCGAAATCTGGGAAGCTGTGAATGGCCTGCAGACCGTTCATGGTTTGACCAGTGTCGTCTCACCGGAGCAAGGTTTTCGCATAACGAAATATACTGGTGAGCTTATCAAAGGATCCGCGGAGAAAGAAGAACTATTACTGAAATTCCCCTATAGGTATCGGTCGCAGAACTTGCGGAAGATGAAGCAAGGTGTTCACGGTCAGTGGGAAAGAGATTACTACATTACTACCTGGAACAGAAGAGAAGGTTGCTTCAATATCAACGCGAAGCCTCACAGATGAGGTAGTCCAGGTAGCTGCTACCATCCCGGTGGTGCTTCTTGCAGGGTCGTCTTGAAAAAGGAAGAAGAAACATGATGTGCACTCCCCGGACAGTTCATTTCTATTTTAAGGAGGAAAACTGACTGAATGATTGTTTGATAAATCAATGAGACTTCATTTCATCCCAGTACAGGACATGTCCAAGCTCCAGCATTAGGGAACCAGCATAGAGAGTGGCGACAATATGTACATGAATTGATGCTGTCACCCTGATAATTGAAGCCCTCATGCCTAGTAGTTCGCCCACCTCCCCATGTTTCCCAATAGGATCGAGTCGTATGGATTCGGCAGGCCCTCGTAGAGCCGCAGCACCTTCTTGCCCGGTGCTTTGAATATTCGTCTGGTCGGTTTCGCCATCTTATGTTCCTCTGCCTACTGTTTGGCGTATTTTCCCTTGAAACGCGGCTGCACTGCACTCTTGGCTGGAAGCCACCCGGACAGCGCCAGTGGTGGAATCTCCGGGACTCCGGTTTTTCCGCTCCGTTGCCCCCCC